>NC_143439.1:64245346-64574721 GCF_987193195.1 Phasianus colchicus | reverse complement strand
TTGGTTGCTAAGAGGGACATTAAAAAGGTATGAATCATTCTTGCCTTGCAAAGAATTGTTAACTTGTGATGTTGTTTGTGGGTTTGGTATATACTTCACTAGTGATATTCGGTTTCTTTCAGGGAGAGTTTGTGAATGAGTATGTTGGTGAGCTCATTGATGAAGAGGAATGTATGGCAAGAATCAAATATGCACATGAAAATGACATTACTCACTTCTATATGCTTACTATTGATAAGGTAGAGTATTTAAAAAATTATTCCGTTTTAGTTGTAACAGTACTTTGATTTCTCTCCTCTTCCTTCTTTTGATCACCCTGGTAGGACACTCAGCTGTCTGTGATGCTCTGCTGTTTCAAATATTCATAAGTTTGTATTTCTGTGCTCCTGCTTCCTCCATTCTCAATATATAATATATCTGTCTCATTGGCTCAAAATAGGTAATGTAATATCATATATATTAAGATCCATACATCTTATGTTTTGCTGCTTGAAATCAACTACAGCAGAACTATTTATCTGCCCAATCTCAAGAGGAAGTGTGAAATTTGGGAAATACTGCAGTTGAAAGAATTACTGTAAATGATACTTTTACTAAAATTTCAAGTAAAAAAAAAATAGTTTGTGTGAAATGTGGAACATAATTTTAAGGCTGCATCCTATATTGGGCATTTGTACTTATGTTTTTAACTATCTACCCTTTCCTTTGCTTACAGTAAAAATAAGCTCATGGCTTTTGTAGCAACTTTCTCCTGAGTGTACCATCTTCATTAGTAGCCAGTTAGCACAGCACAAATTGATTCTGGCCAGTACAGCAAATTAATTCAACATCTGCAGTTTTCTCTGCAGCTCTTGAGTGTTTTGTTCCTGAGAGGAAGAAATGGGAAACCAGTAGACCAGGGCAGACTTATTATAAACATGTGCTTTTTACATTGCTTTAGTCTCCAGACAGCTATTTAGGAGAAAAAAAGTATCCCCAAGGACAGAAGAGTTGAATGCCAGTCCTGCATATTTTTGCAGTCCTAATCACTTTTCCCCAAGACTGTGCTGCTCTGTATTTCTGCCGCTACTGGTGTTTGTTAGCTCTGTAACCTAGGAGTTATTGCACAGGCATTATTGCCTCAGAAAGATGAAACCATGTTTGTCTTAATGCTCGAGTTTCTCACTCCTCTACTAAACTGGCATACATCATCAGCTTCTTAAATAGGCTGATTTGGGGAGACAAGCTGGTAAGAAACTGATAATCTCTGCAAGTGATCATTCGGTGACTTGGTGAATAACATAAAGCGTAGTACTTGTAAATGCATAACAGCTTTTTGAATGCAAAGCAAAAGGTAAATGAATTGAGTTTTGAGGCTTTTTGGAAGGACCACCAGAGTGCTCACAAGAACACATATCCTGCCACGTGGCTGAGATGGGTTCTGGGACAATGTGAGCTAGATCAAGAGTATTGCTTTGGGAGTGTCTCATTTCAGTCCCCATGGGACACTACAGTTTTCAATACAACACAGAACATCGATTTACTTTGGTTTTTCTGAGTAGCCAAACTATGTCTGTTTTGAAAGTAAAAACATTCATTCTGTTGCTGATTTGATCTCCAGGACCGTATTATTGATGCTGGCCCCAAAGGGAACTATTCTCGTTTTATGAATCACAGCTGCCAACCAAATTGTGAAACTCTAAAATGGACAGTAAATGGAGATACTCGTGTTGGTCTGTTTGCTGTGTGCGATATTCCTGCAGGTATTCCACTTTATGTTGGCTTTATTTTAATTCACTAAACTAAACATTGTGTGTGGCTATTTTAAATCATGGGAACTCATGGTTTAACTGATTCAGTAAAAGTAATTTTGTAGAGAACTCAGCACATGGAAGAGATGCTTTTGGTCTTCCTTTTAATGTGTTGCTTCTTAACAGTGAATCCTATAGCTGTTTTTTATTGCTTATTTCTAAGATTTCACCAAAGAGCCTTAGTGTCTGTGCACTCATTTTGTGTTGTCTGTCAAAAGAGTAGAGCAGTTTTTGTTTTAGAAATCTCAAACAATGCATCTTTTCTTAAACTGAAGATAAACTTAAGTGAATCTTAAAAGGATGTTTAAAAATATGTATATTCTGGTTTGTGTACACAAACACACACACACGTATGTACATATAGCAACAGATAAAGTTGTATCGCACATATTTACAGCTATATAGAGATATATAAGTATGTGGCCTGTGTGGTCAGTGGTTGTGATCAGTAAAAAAGGGAAAAAAAGACTTACAAGAATAGATCAGCAAGCAAGTACAAAACCAGAAGACAGGTAATAAAACCTTTATTTGTTGTAATAATTTTGATAGACTTCATTACCTCGTCCTTCGTAATGAAACAGTACATCTTATCTCACTCAGGGACAGAGCTGACTTTCAATTACAACCTTGACTGTCTGGGCAATGAAAAAACAGTCTGCAAATGTGGTGCCCCAAACTGCAGTGGATTTCTTGGGGACAGACCAAAGGCAAGTAATATGTCACAAGAATTTGACAATGTCTTGTCTAACTATTAGCCTTGTTTTTTCCTTTTGAGGTATGCGTAGGTGAACCAGTTTTATGTTGTGGTAAAAGTTATTCTCGTCAGGTCCTGAATGGGAAACATGGCTAGGTACTGGCACTAACTGGAATAGCCTTCAGTTGGTCCCAGTCCCCTTGGAAGTATGTAGGAGCTAGACACTAGAACAAACTGACCAAAGGTACTCAAGTGCTGCACTAGACTGAATTCAGGGAGAGATGGTAGCACAAAACTGAATGTTATTGAGTAACTCCTATCCTGCACTGGCTACAGCCAGTGAAGTTATTCTGACTTCTCAGCTTGTATTTTCTCTGTCTAATATCAAGAATGTGTGCTGAGTTCATTAAAGATCTTTCAATTGAAGTTTAACTAAATAATAAAAAATTGGAGTTTTAAAAAATAATCATAATGGGTGGGAAAATAGATTTAAAATTGTGTCACAATTCATGTGTGATTTAGGTCACGTTAATTTAAAACCTGTCATCCAGACCTGGTGAAGGAGTGCAAGGGAAGGCACAAGTATGTTCCCAAATGAAAAAAAAATTCTTGGCTGTGGATATAAAAACCTTCTTGTTCGCACTGCTCAGCATCAGGTGCTTCAGAGGGTGGGCTTAAAATCTCCAGAATTTGCATTACTGTTTTTCCTTAATGGAGAGGCTTAAGCAGGGTTTCATATAAGCTTGTGATCAGTTATGCAGACAGCCATGAAGAAATGAAATGTTACAGTTCCATTTCGCAGGACTCTCTGCATTGGTAGATAGAATAGTATAAAAAGTAAGCAGAAAATGTCAGATTAAATGAGGATATGGTTTGGTGTATTCTTACTAGCACTTTGGACACAGTTATAGTTCCTGAAATTCTTCTGTCTGTTCCTTTAAGAAGAGAAGTGGATGCTGGTCTGCACCAAGTCAAATTTTTGCCTGTATGCACTGTATGCAGAAATGCCAATAGTTTTGCTTATTTGTATAAAATTTTTCTTTTGCAAAACTGACATTTACAGATTTGCAACTTAATCTTTTAGAATTCTTCCACTAATGCCTCAGAAGAAAAAGGCAAAAAGACCAAAAAGAGAACACGGAGGCGTAGAACGAAAAATGAAGGGAAGAAAGAATCTGAAGATGATTGTTTTCGTTGTGGTGATGGAGGCCAGTTGGTGTTGTGTGACAGGAAATCTTGTACTAAAGCCTATCACCTTTCCTGTCTTGGTTTGGTGAAACGTCCTTTTGGTGAGTCACCTTGCCTAACCTGACTAAATAACATCTATTGCATAAAAACCTCCAAGTATCTCCTTGAAAACATTCTTTTTGTATAGTGAGAACTGCTCTTGTGCACAGTGTATAGAATCATAGAATCACCAGTGTTGGAAAAGACCTCCAATGGCAACCAGTTCAACTGTCCACCTATCACCAATATTTCCCACTAAACCATGTCCCTCAGTACAACATCTAAACATGTCTTGAACACCTCCATGGACGGTGACTCTATCACCTCCCTGGGCAGCCCATTCCAGCACCTTACCACCCTCTTGGAGTATTTCCTGACACCCAACCTGAATCTCTCCTGGTGCAACTTGAGGCCATTGCCTCTACTCCTATTGCTAGTTACGTAGGAGAAAGGGCCCACTCCCATCTCACCACAACCTCCCTTCAAGTAGTTGTAGAGATAAGGTCACTCCTGACCCTCACCCCTGATCCTCCTCCACACTAAACAATCCCAGCTCCCTCAGCCGCTCCTCATAAGACTTGTGCTCCAGACCCTCACAGCTTCGTTGCCATTCTCTGGACACGCTCCACGGTCTCAGTTTCTTTCTCGTAGGCCCAAATGTGTTTCTTGGGCCCAAAACTGAACACAGTACTTGAGGTATGGCCTCACCAGAGCTGAGTACAGGGGGACGATCACTTCCCTGCTCCAGCTGACAACACTATTTCTGATACAAGCCAAGATGCCATTGGCCTTCCTGAGTATTCTGCCAGCCTGCAAGTTTTGTTTGAATAATTTCTTCTACTTGGATTCACTGTTGTATTTAAATGAGAGGATGTCAAGTTTGCTACTTAATAATGTCAGATGAGCTTCAGAAGTATGACATAGCATTTTGATTTTTGAGATTGGCTGTAGTATTTGATGTCTCATCTCGTTTTCTGAAGGACATTGTATGTTGTTCAGATGTTAAAAGGCAAAAGTTTTTAAAAGACAATGACATTTTTTACTCCCTACTAATTTGTTCTTTGTTTCTGGTCATAGGGAAGTGGGAATGTCCTTGGCACCACTGTGATGTTTGTGGCAAACCTTCTGTTTCATTCTGCCACTTCTGCCCAAATTCTTTTTGCAAGGAACACCAAGATGGGACAGTACTAAATTCTACATTGAATGGACAGTTATGCTGCTCTGAACATGTTCTCGGGGTGGATTCTGTTGAAACTCAGAAGACTGAGAAACCCCGCAAAAAACTGAACAAGTTGAAGCCTAAGAGAAAGGAGAGGAACAGATGGATGAGAGCCGAATGCAAATAGTCATGGACTGCAGTTACTACTGCCAACACTATCTTGTAGATAAGTTGTGAATATTACCAGGGAAGGACACAATTTTACATATATTCTGTAAAGGTTACGGGGGGGGGGAGGGGAAGGGGGGATGTTTTGTTTTGTTTTATTTTGTTTTTGTTTTGTTTTATAAATCCACTGAGCCAACCACAGCAGTCTTCTGCTGCTTCTGCACTGATAACGAACTACATAGTTCAGAAAATTTCAGGACAAACCAAACTTATTACTCAGCATTACAGTTACACTTGAATTGTTACGAATGTATAAGGTTCCCTCCAATCTTCTTTCAGGTTGGAGGTAGGTTAATATCAAAGCAGGTAGGCGTAAACATAGATTTTGAGATAGTATTTGTCAATCAACAGATGTTTAAAATAGTATATCCTTGAAAGAAGATATTAGCTCTTGAGTCCTTTTAAGTGAGAAATGGCTTGGTCTGTGGTCCCAATGAGATTTGCTTGCCTTGTGTGTTTTTGAGCAAGTGCTTGAATGCCATTCATGATCCAGGTGCATATCCTGACAGTAACCACACACACAACAATTTGTTTGTGCTCTTATAAAATAACTCTCCAACGATTCTTAAACCATATTTTTCAGTATCTTCCCACTAAGATTTATGGTACGTGGTGGGAAAGGCACTCCCTGTACCAGAGATGGGAAATCTTGCACTGTAAGAGACCTTTTTCTATACTATTTTTTCCTGTATTTCATTCCAGCAAAATAGAATTGATTTGATCTTGCTGAGCTGTACAGGTCTGGATTTAAAGGGATATCGTCTCGCAATCTAGGCCCAGTGCCCTAGGCCTTTTTTTTTTGTTTTAATAAGAATAAATAATACCAAGCCTACTGTTTGAAGAAAAAAATGTTTCTTTTCTCAATGCCAAACAATGCAGAGGCAGACATTTCTTTGGAATTCTTGGATTCTGGGCATTGCAATTTTATGGCAATGCAAAAAATGCCCAACGAGGAACGAAAAAGAAAACCATGGATGAGACAATGGAACAGAAGGTGAAACTTGACTGGCTGCCCAAGTGCTAAATCTAATTTATCCAAACAACTAATTAAAAGTGAAGGCCATTTTTGAAAAGAAAGCATATGAGGAACAGTTTTAACATGAAGTTTAGCCTGACTCCATTCCTTTTTGTACAATTTTTATAGAACTGGCTACTTGACTTGGCAGACTGCTCAAAATCATTCTTGAGTTTTTTTTAGGAACTGTGCTCTTGAGTAGCTGATGACCACTGTGTTGTGTCAGCAAAGCTGTTCTGAGTTCTTTGCTCCCATGGGGTTCCTACTCTTACAGTGAGATAAATACACAAGATTTAGTTTTAATGGAAATAATACTAGAACTAGGAAAAAATGGTAGAGAAAAATGTCTTTACCTGTTTCTTCCCAGTGCGTGTCATTGGTGTGTGACTGATTAGGCAGTGTTGTAAGTTTTGACTTGTGCCATGTTATCCAGCCTGTGTAAACAGAATGTGTGCCTTCATTGAAGAATTTGTGCATGTTCTAGCTTAGTTTGCCTTTGATAGTGCAGAAACTCTGTGTAGCCATTTTGAAATGGAAGCCTTGCTATATCATAAAATGTAAGTTTCTTTCCAGTTTTTTTCTTCCGAATTTGATTACAGATTTAGTTTTTGGAATTACTGAAATCCCCACTTGTTTCCAACACTTAAAACTTTGGTGTTATTAGGAGTTTTTAACTGAAACAGATTTTAAATGTAGCCTTGCCCTTGTCCTGAACTCATTGATTTATATTTTGTAAGCAAACAGATGTGGTTTTTTTTCTTTTAATCCGTTCTATAAACACTGTTGGAAAGTGTTGTTTTTTTTCCCCGAAATAATTATATAATAATAATGATGGATAAAACAGCTCAGTTCAGAATGGGGGGAAAGTGTTTCATGTTTGTGTCTTGAAACTGGTATGCCAAGCCTTGCACTCAAGGAAACAATGAAGATTTTTTAGTTGAGTTGGAGGGAAATTTACCCTCTTCTATAGATATTTGTTATACCAGGATGAAGCATAGGCCTGTGCCTAAAATGAAAACCAAAAAAATGTGTTATGTACATTTCTATCGCGTCTTCAGGAAAGTGAGATCAGGTAGTAAAGTAGAAAGACTGTCCTCATCACTTTGAAACAAAATGAAGGAATTTTATGTCATTGGGACCATTATTTGTTTGAATACTTTACCATGTAAGGAAGACTTTATAAGAATACCTTTAAATAAGTTATTATAAAATCTTACCTTTACATTCCACTGTTTTTATAATTTGTTAAATCTGTAGTTGTTTCATTGTTTTTTCTCTTCGTACATAGACTCTGGCACCCTGGAACAGTTATTCCCAATGTCCTAATAGGCAGATTCCCCCTCCTAGAAGCCACCAGCTCCAATAGTTACTGATTGTCACTGTTGCAGGAACACCATGGGTTTTCAGATCCCTCGTGGAGCCTACAGCTCCCTGCCCTCCTCCTAGGGGGGGCCACAAACACATTTAGTACGGCAGGATGCAGGACCCCTTTTGTATCTGTCTGTGGGTAAATAAAGACTTCAGTGTTCAAAGAAATTCCTCTCAGAGCTCTTTTCATAACGTAAATTGACACAAACAGACCTTAGCAAGTGGCTTTTGACTTTCTGCTTCCTTCTACCTCTTCTCTGTTCTTTGCTACTAAGCTGCTTGGCCAATGGAAGCTTGCATCACAGACAAGGCTGCAAACCAGAAGTTTGCTTTGAATTGACAGGGAATCGTTTCTTATGCTGATCACATGCTTTGGAGATTGATCCTTGAAAGAAGTGTGCACCATGTGCTTCCTTATACATGTACTGACTTCATGAGCCTCACCTCAGTCATCAGAACTCACCTGGTAGAAGTTTTACTTCCAATTCAGAAAAAAAGTGTTTTTTAATGAAGACTTCTCTACCTTACTCTGTGGCACTGGGAAAAGAGACTGAAGTATTGTTTTAAAAAGACAACAAAATAAGTTTTTTCCAAATTCCTTCTCCCACTATTCAAATACAAGGAAAAACAACCTTGGAAAAATTGAGTTTTCTCATGATGCAACTCAATACTTCTTAGCATCAACAACTGAAAGATTTTTTCTTATAAATTCAACAAAACAGCATCTAAGTATGGCATGTGATGTGACATTAAATTATGTACTTAGTGTCTTGCCCATAGTAGTAGAAATGTATATTTCCTTTTCCAGCAAACTCATCAAGGCTGGTACATGGTAGGTAAATTCAGAATTTGTTGTTCCTTTATCACGTGAGCAAGCCTAGAAACTATTTTCAGTTGAATATGTTAGAAGAATTTGCTTACGATCTAGGAAGAAAAATCAAATTAAAATGTCTGTTTTGTTCGACAGCTTTATGTTTACGGTCAGTTTTTAGGGGCTCTTTTATTTGAATTTACTTTGAAAAGCAAAATACCTTGAAAGATTAATGCAATTTTTCCACAGTGTTGAAATCACATTCCATGTCTGACTGCTTGAGAAACTTCAGTGTCTTATTAAATATTAAAATTTATTCCTAGTTTTTTAAGAAGTTGCTAATTTTTTTTTTTTAAACAGATCTATATAGATATTTTTGCAGGTTTTTTTTTTTTTTTCCTTAATTTATTTTTTAGTCAAATGCACACTGTTTGAGCATGGTTTGGAAGTGAAAGAACTGGATGTTTTCATACTGAAAACTTGCACTCTGCAATTTCCTAAGAGACTTGCTGGAAATAACACTTAAGGCTCACGTGGAGGTGATAATGGTTGTATATTGGCTTGTTTTCACAGTGTTGCTTACCATAAAAAATTGTCATTTTTTGCAGTCAGTTTCTCCTGTTACAGTGCTGTTTTCTGTTACTCAGAATTTCACAGACTTCAAGTGTTTTGAGCTGCAATCATGCAGTCCTACAAGCTCCATTCAGCTGTCAGTGCTGTTGTTCCTGTTTGGTCAGGTTTTAACTCAACCACATTTTTCTTTCTCAGCCAGGCTTTAGGTCAGCGCCGCTTTCCTTCATGAGTGGAATCTCTGTGCCTGACTGCAGCTGTGCTTCTTTAAGAGCAAATCAGAAATATGCTTTGGCACTGTTGGTTTAGTGTTCTGCTGAGATAACGTGGTGCTGTGTTATCAGGACTCCATCCTTTTGCTGTTCCTGCAGAAAGCCCTGACTGTGCCTACCGAGAAACTTAATGCCTGCGTGCTATGGACAGCATCAGAGAGCCCAGCAGAGGGGCCGTGCACACCCTGTCCCCCAGCTCTCAGGACTGAAGAACAGAAGAGGGTGTTTGGCATCATTTCCTGCAGCCACACAAGCCACGAGGAGAGGGCCCTGTCATGTCCCCAGGTGGTCACTGCTGCAAAGGGCCCATTTCTTCTTAGAACGGGGGATTCTGAGAGCCAGCACATTTCAAGCAAGTAGCTGGGAGTGAGGAGAAGGTGGACGAAAAGACCAAAGCATGAGGACAGGAGGTAACCAGCTTTCAGTGGGAAATGGAGACTTGAGGGCAGAAAGGGTCTTGGGATGGGACTGAGCTTGGTGTGTGATTGGTCTGTGCTGCTGCTGATGCAGGTGGCAGGGTTACCAGCTGCATTACTGCTTACCAGAGAGGATAACACACCTCTCTTCCTGTCCATTTACTCATCTGACAGATCTGAAACAGATCACAGGACTGCTTTTTTTGGTTGTTGTTTATTTCCTTTTTCTTGAAAAGCACAATAACCTCCCCAGGGATGAGAAGAATGAGCAGTGGAGGGCAGCAGCCACTTAACCCCTACCAGCTGGGTTCCTTCAGCTGGCTGCTGCTGCTTTAGCTCAGGGAAAGGACTCCATGAGAAGTAACACCTGCTTCCACCTCCGTGCACACTCACTTGAAAGCACATCTCTCATAATAGTAAGTACTATTTTTACCAGGGCTCTCAGAGCTGATGAAGCACAGCGCTGTGGAAGTGTCACAGCTGGATGATCTGAGCAGGGCTTTGCAGCCTGCCTGGTATGTGAATGAATTTCACTGGAGAAGTAGGAGGAAGGTGTTGCTTCTGTAGCTCTGTGGAGTAATATGAAGCACTGCATTAGAGAACACAGCAGGAAACAGAAGGGACACATTTGTCCAGGAAACGACCATAAGTTCAGCTGTACATGTTTTCCCACAGTTGAGAGGAAGGGGAAAGTTTGGGATTCCTTTTTTTCATTTGACCCTCAATTTCAAGTATAGATAAAGTTTTGAGAACGGCAAATAAATAAGTAAATGTACATATTCCTTAAAGGAAGAATATTTGTGTTAGTTCCTGCTCAGTAGAAACAGTAGTGTTGTGGGAATCCCAGTATCTGCAGCAGCTGCTCCAGCTGTTGAGGTGACTGCTGAAATTTCTTAAGGAAAGGAAAAAAAATATTTATTGCGAGTGGAGCTAGGAATTAAAGGGGAAGTTTCTGCTGTTCAGTCCATTTCATGTAGAACAGCATCCAGCTAGGTTGGTTAGCACAAAAAGTCACAGCTGAAAAATGATTTGCATTTTATATCTCTGTAGTTATTTTATCTATACAGAAATAGGTTAGTGATGGTCAAGCATTTTTCATATATGCACACAGGTGCATTACCCTACAGAAAAGGGAACACAGTGCTTGCAGATAGCATTTCCCCCACTACCAGCCAGCATACACGGGCTCTGTGTGCTCCATCACTCCATACGTTGTGTGCTGCTCTGATCCTCGTGGTAGCAACAGGGACTTCAAAGACTTTGTGCTGTTTTCTTGCCTTCTTCTCAGAATTAGTACAAAGATTATAAGAATTGCACCTGTAAGGAATGTAAACAATGATAGCGAACATTCAAAGAGGAAGGTAAAGCATCAAGTGTTTGTTCTAGTGCTTTCTGATGGCTGTGTTATCTTCTGGTTAATCTAGAAGGAAAAGGTTTTTTACAATAAGGGCGGTGAGGCATTGGCACAGATTGTCCAGAGGTGGTGGGTGCCACATCCCTGGAGGCACCTGATGGAGCTGTATGTGTCCCTGTTCATGTGTCCCCTGTCCCTGGAGTTGGACCAGATGACCTTTAAAGGTCCCTTCCAACTCAATTCTATGATTCTAAACAAAGTGTTTTCTTCTCCTTTGGTTTGAGCGCAGAAAATACTACCTGGCTAACTGTAACAAATCAGCTTTGGCATTTCAGCTTTACCCTGAAAGATGTAAAGAACAGCAGTGGGTTTTAACAAAATAACTCAGTCACTTCCTTTTCTGCTCCTGTTTGCTCTCTGTTCCATGGAACTCTCATTTCCCACCTGGCATCTTAGCAATGCAGACTCGCTGGACTTGTCCCACCCTGCTGAAGGGCCACACTGAGAAATCCTTTTGCTCTGTACAGTGCTTATAATGAAACTCAAGAAGTAACTGACCTAGATCAACTCTGAGTCTAGACTGGGATCAGGACTGTCAGAAAAAATTTCTTTTAGGCTGTGCATAGACATGGAAATAATTGCAAAATATCAAGTACTGTGACATTTCTGTTTGACTGTTTCTGGCAGAAGCATAATCAGGGAAAATTGATCTAAACAGAAGAGCGTGAATCTGTCACTGTGATGCAATATGTCCAGACAAATGCATCCAAACTTGGATTGCGTGAGCAGACAACCTCACAGCAAACAATTAAGCTGTTATCCAGCCGTGAAATGCTGGCTGGTTCCTGTGTGGGCTGCTTCTTTTGCCCCTCTTCTTAGCACACTTTGCCACCCGGGGCTTCACTGAGGAACATTGTTCTGTGACTCTCAGACTTGTTTATCAGAAACGCTGATTAACTGGCCATTGTTACTGCATGGATGACCCCTTCGTGTGCTTCATTTAAAACTACTTTTTCTAATTAATACTTGCTTTAGCTGGCATTTTTCCTGGCAGATTTTTGGACTGTGGCCTAACACAGCAGAACCTGGGCACCTGAGGTGGAGGAGCTTCTGCATGGTCCCTGGTTCGTGATTACATGCCCTGGCCATCCCCAGGGACGGGGCCCAGTCTGGTCCCTGTGGCAGCGCTCCAGCACCTGCCCAGCAGTGCATTTAGTCCTTGTTTATGTCCGTGGGGTCCTCAGGTGCTAAGATAGGACTTTGATAAGAACTACTAATGCTGCTTTGTTGTTGGAGAAGTTTTGCTCCCTGTTTGCTGCGAGGATTAAGATCTGATTGATCTCCCCTCCGCCTTCTAACAGCAGTGAGCTGGACTGGAGGATGAGCGTTTGGGGGCACAAAACTGTTGAGCTTAAAACAGAAACTCGTGGGCATGTGGCTTTCATGCTTTAGAATACCAGGAGGAGATGAAAGCCTCCTGTCAGCAGAGCCGTTTGCACAAGTGGCACTTAACATTGCAGTTCTTTTTATGTGCCTGTGCAGTGATCAGTCTCAGCTTGAACACCCTGAACACCCCTATTCCAGCTTGCTCTTCTGCTCTTTTTACAATCCCTAACAGCAGTGAGAGCTGCTCTTTGCATCATAACCTCTGATCCAACCTCCCCCCCAGACTTGGACCTAAAACTACACAATTCTTACTTTTTCCTTTGTTAGGACTGTGAATGCCAATTTGTTGTTCTGGGATTAGTGTTCCTGGTGTAGCTTCCTTGCTGAAGATTCATCCACCTGCTGGCTTCCTGCCATATCCACTAACGAGCTAATTACTGCAGGTTGCAGGTATCTGCATTTCCCATGCCCAGTGCCTGCTTCCCCATCACTGCACGAATGGCTCATTTTGAGCTGGAAAAGTATTAACTGAGGGCAGGGGAAATGCTTTCAGGAAGGCTGAAGTCTCATATATAGGGAAATTGTCCATTTTCTTTCTTCTGGGCAAAGATACGCCTCTTTTGGAGCCTGTACACACAGCTGCTTCCCAAGGACAAACAACAACCAGATATCTATTATCTTACTCTTATAATGTCCCTATTTAATATTCACTGATATCCCCACCTGCAAATGTGGAAAGGACTATCATTTGCATAGAAAGTAGTGCATAAAAATGACAAGTTGTGTGATGTGGAGGAGGCATGTTTTAAAAGGCAATTTGTGCATTTAAACCACTTTTATCCTGTTAACCACATTATTGCAGCCTGACTCCTGTTTTCATATTACAACACTGTAGGTCACTGTGCTGTCAGGATGGGGGAAGCCTTAAGGAAGAATGGGCATAAGGATAGCTTATGGCTCTGCAGCCCCTTTTGCTAGAAACAAGGAAGGAACACCAGCTTTCTGCTCCCTTTTAAAGGGATGAGCAACCAGAAAGACTTACTAGAAACCCAAATTTAAGGCAACACAGTGTGCACTGTGCAGAGACATAAGCAAAGAAGAGCAATGCTCACCTGCTGAGAAGAGGGCCAGGAGGACTATCACCAGTGGCGTCAGCTGGCAGGAGCTGCCCACCTTGTACAGGAAGACCTCCATGCAGTACTGGGGTGCGGTGCTGCCCACGGGGCAGAAGGCATCAGGAGGGCACTTGATAGGGTTCACATCTGGGCTCTAACCAAGAGGAAAGGTAAATTCCTCAGTACCAAACAATAGAGAAGGTGGCAGGAGGGTAAGTGTCGCCTCAGTACTACATATATAGTGTGTGTGTAGCATGTTCCAGTGAGGCACTGGCACAGGTTACCCAGAGAAGTGGTGGAGCTCCATCCTTGGAGACACTCAAGGCCAGGCTGGATGGGGCTCTGAGCACCTGATGGAGCTGTAGGTTGTTCCTGTTCACTGCAGAGGAGTTGGACTAAATGGCCTTTATGGGTCCCTTCCAACTCAAACGATTCTATGATGCCTTCTTTGGTTTGGGCATGCTGTGAAACCCACTTTACAAAGAACCCACTGCCTTGCTGTCTCAGAATAGATATTAGAAATGACAGACTGAGGCAGAGGTAGAACTAGCAGCCAGCCACCTGAAGACCTGCAATATCCAAGGACCAATAAATGAACCTGCTATCATTGAATTCAGGTCTTGTTGTGTTTTAAACACTTCTGTACCTCATTAGTGGATACCTCATCCCCTAACCATGCCCTCATGCCAAGAGTGGAACAAAGCCAGCCTCCTGGTGCTTTAATTGCAACCCCACTGCTCTACAAGGGCTCTGTCTGTATTTAAGAAAAAGGAAACAAGCTAAGCTAAAATTGGCCTTAATTAAAAGTGTATTAGCTGTACTCGTTAATCCCAGCTGCCAAAGCAGCCAGAGCAGACTCACGGGGCAGTAGTGATTCTCTGGGCACAGGTCACAGCTCTCCTGGCCCCACTGCAGTTGGTATTCCCCTGGCTCACAGGGCTTACAGGCGTCATCACTCAGACCTTTGAACGTACCTAAATAGCAAAAGAGCACATTAGCATCTGGGCCTTTGCAATTGCATATGGATGAGTCTGCTTTCAAAGCCACAAGGAGAAAATGCATGAAATACTTCATGTGCATGACAAAAGCTGAGCCTGAACTTTGGTAGTAGCTGGGTAGCAGAGGGGCAGGAAGGAAAGAACAAAAGCATAGGGAAGGAATCCGACCAATACCTGGTTTCAAATCTGAAAACAGAGTGGGAGTATGGTGGGAGCTGGGTTAGTGCAGAGCTGACAGCTTTAAAGCAAAGGGAAGTTGGGAGCCAGAGGTCAGCAGTGTTTCACCTCCTCTAATTCCAGGTTCAAGCACCTTTCCCAGTTGTTTGGAGCTTTGCTGAGTACAAGGCTGTTTCCTACGCTTTGTGAGAATGACAGGTCAGGGAAGTCATGGTCTCGAAGACATTAATGCTGGTTTGCATGAAATACATCTGGCTGCATTGCTCCAGTGCAGCCCAGCAGAACTCACACTGGAGGAGGGCTTTGCACAGCATGTCCTGCCACACTGGGACAGCTACCAGCACTTTTCCATTGCTTAGGCACCAATGCTTTGCTCAGCTGCTGTCAGCTGGACCGCTCGTGGTTGTAGGGAGCAACATCCTCTGGATTAAAGGACCAAATTTTGGGAAGAAATCCCTCCGTTCTGGCACTGAGGTCACACGCTATCATCACTCTAAACCATGTAGTGCACTGAGGTTGCTCAGCGCCCACAGTCACAACCTGTCACACGACCCACCTGCCCGGCACGGCGTACACCCCTCAGCAGCCTCATGTGGAGCCTCACGCCCAGCAGGACAGGCCAGACACAGAGTGCAGCTGGTGGTGCTGGGAAGGAGAACAGTGAGACAGCACCATGAGCTCAGCACTGAGACAGCCAACCCAACCCAGCCCACCGCCTGCTTCTTTATGCACGCACAGCCCAAGGCTGAATTTTCCACCGTCTACCAATTTTTACCATGTTGTAGGCATTTGTCTATCTGCAGTGTAGTTTCTCCCATATGTATAATTAGGGTTGGGAATGCGATGGCATTTCTATCCTTTCCTTGGTCTTTTATTTGCATGAAACTTGTAGGAACTCGATCTCCCAGCTGGGGCCATTCCCCAGCATACTTGACTGGAACTGCTCAGTAGATGCTGAGAAGAGCAACAGCCCCAGAACTGCTTTTCTGGCAATTAAACTGAACTTTGGCTGCAAAGTTCACCTCTCCCAGGTGCCCTCTTCCTCCTCCGGGGGACAGGAGGTGCCTCCATCTCCCCCAGCCCCCAGCTCAGCTGAGCTGGGGGTTGGGATAGGACTGACCCCAAAGCACACCAGCCAACAGTTGTCCTTCACTTTGCT
This sequence comes from Phasianus colchicus, assembly GCF_987193195.1. Classification (NCBI taxonomy): domain Eukaryota; kingdom Metazoa; phylum Chordata; class Aves; order Galliformes; family Phasianidae; genus Phasianus; species Phasianus colchicus. The sequence goes on along the minus strand of NC_143439.1, from coordinate 64,558,982 downwards.
GCAACACTGCTGGCAGAATCCTCCTCCTTTTGTAGAATCTCATCCAAATCTCAGCACCACCATCCCTAAAGCCTGCAGAGCCCTCTGGCCACTCCTGGTGCTCAGTGGCTGCTACCAGATGTGCTGCCCCACCCCAGCTAAGGTCACACGAGGATTTCTTACTTGCAGAACGATCCAGGCAGGCAAGGCAGACAAAAAGCTGTGTTTTGCTGTGAGCTAAAATAACCTGGAGGAAAAAGGAGAAAGTTCTCAGGATCTTTCCTCTGCCATCCCTGTCCCCATGTTGTTAGTTGTTCCTGTTCTGCAGGCAAACAAATGGGCTCACACTCCCTGCAGTGTGGGCAGGAGGCATAAAAACATGTGCCTTGAGCTACAGCTGAGCAGGAGGGAAGCAAAACCCCCTCCCTCACCTCACAAGAGAAAAGCAGCTTATTAACTTTCATAATTGCATGATCTAGAGGCCGTGCTCATAGACTTCTCTGTGGTCTAATGTAAAAATCCACTGAGTTAAGGCAGTGAGGTGCCACACACTGTCACCCATGACAGCCTCCAACTGCTGCTTATTTACGTTTTTCCTTCCAAACGTAGCAAATGATAGCCAAGATTTGGGTGTGAGACGAGCAGTTTTGTGCACAGATTTTCAAAGGACAACTTGTGCATGTGTAAAGAGCTCTTAATTGGCACCCAGAGTAGCTGTTGCCTTGCATGTGCTATTTAGTATTGCCTACGGTATTAGCTCACTGCAAATGAGACCTGTTCTTTCATTTTTAATAAGAACATCCGTAACCGTGGGGAGAGATATGCTGTTCTATTTTTGGCCTGTACAGAATAACCTGTTTACTCATCGGTGCTTTTAAGTAACCCAGTAATTGCATCTGGCCATGGGTAAAAGCCTGTGCAGTGTGTGATGGGAGCGCATGGGGTTGCATGCAAACAGCCCTACCTTTCTGGCACGCGCTGCAGGCTGTGGCCCCCGACTCGTTGGCATAGTGGCCAGGTGGGCAGGGTGAGCACACAGTGCTGTTGGTAGTGCTGGGGGAATCAAGCAGAGGTTAGCATGGTTTTATCTTACTAAGGCTTCTCTGTGCTCAAGACAGCGGAGCACAGCTCTGTTTCACTAGCAAGTCTAGAAATAGGGAACAGGCTGCCCAGAGGGATTGTGGAATCTCCTTCTCTGGAGATATTCAAGATCTTCCTGGACGCTTTGCTGCTCAATCTATTGTGTGGAACCTGATTTAGCAGAGGGTTGGGCTAGATGGTCTCCAGAGTTCCCATCCGACCACAGAGTTCCCATCTGTGATTCTATGGAAAGGGAACTGAGCCACAGGCACTGCTGTGAGGGAGTCCTGACCTGAAATAACAGGGACTGTGGGAATAGGGATATGCCATATCAGGCCTCTGGGAGGAGAGGGAGGACATCAAGGAGGAGGAAATCTGGTGCATTCATCACCAATAGAGCCAAATCCCCAACCAAAAGCATGTGGGTTTAAAAATCTGTTAGCAGCCAGCCTTTGGAGGAAAACAAAGACATGCTCTTTATTCCTTTGGAAACCCCGGGGCTGAGCAAGATTTGTGGAGGGAAAAAATTAAGATGACAATGGGAACAGAGGCAAATACTTAGCTTAAAACAAAGCTGCATCAGCCACAAAGCTGCTCGCAGCCCAGGGACTCTGGGTTCTCCAAATATCACAGAAATGTGAAGCGCTGCTGATGGAGCCCTGGGCAGCTGTCATGGCTCCTCTCTGTTGCCTCCCTCCTCCTGCTGTCCCCAGCTTCGTGCCACACTCTCCATTGTCACAGCAGAAGCATTTCTGCAGTGCCCTGGGGCAGATCCTGATTTAGTCATGGCTGGGTTTGATGGAGCCCTGGGCAGCCTGATCTGGTGGGGAGCAACCAGCACAGGGTTGGAACTGGGTAGGCTTTGAGACTCCCACCAACCTCAACCATTCTGTGATTCCATGATCTTTTCAAAGGTGTGGCACTGAAGCTTGGCCTGCAGGCCACCCATGTCCTGAGGCACCACAAGCTGGGTTGGACCAAGGCTGGCGCCCATCCTGGCGCAGGGACAGGCCTCAGGCATGGCTGACACCTCAGGGATTTGAGGCACCTGGAGGCTCCAAGGGCTGACAAAATGGGGAGGCATTGTGAGAGAGAACCCAGCAGAGGCCATCACCTACTTGGTGTAACGTCCCTTTGGACACGGCAGGCACTGCTGCTGTCCCCTCACAGGCTGGTAGTGCCCCGCCGGGCAAGGAGCACAGGCACCAGGGTCCACACACGAGCCCTCTGTGCAGCACGAGCAGCTCCAGCTGTCTGAATAGAGACAGAGAGAGCAGGATCAGCACTGTGAGGCTTTACTTCAACCCTCATCCATCCCCTTGTCTTGTCTATGGATCATAGCAATGGGCACAGGTGTTTGGATCCAGCTCCCCCAGCAAGACGGTTTTTGGGGGGTAGAAAATCACATTAATGCTAGCAATGCTGCTGTAAGGCAATCTATGATCCCAATTCTATCAACATGGACTTCTGGTAATTACCAAGACTGCTCTTTCCTCTTCCAATTTGAGGAGAGAGGAGGGTTTTCCTTCTTCCCCACCACCACACAGAAGTTAAAATAAATGCACTCCTTTGATTTCTGATAAATTTACATCTGTGGGAAGCAGAAAACCCCAAAGCAGAGAATCTGCCTTAAGCAGAAACAGCTTTCCTTTGCACGTAGGCAATGCAGCATTCCCACCAGACATGAGCTCTGGCACAAAACAAATCTGAACTGCACAGAACAATTGTGTGAGACTTACAGTGGTGGCACACAGCAGATCCACACCTCCCCCCCTCTGTGCAGAAACCAGTCCTTGGCACTGCAGGAGCAAAGCATGAGCAAGAGGAGAAGGTCTCACTAGGGCAGATCCTGTACACGGCGTGGTGGAAATTACCTCCTGTCCTCTGCAGAGTTACCCTAGAGCATCCACCACAAGCCAGTCTTGCTTTCCTCAGTCACTCCCTTTGCCACCTAGCGTAGGAGAGCTTGGGTGAGCCCTGGCTCTTACCATTGCTGGGAATGGTCCCTGGGGAGCAAGGAGTACATGCTGTCACATTCACTCTGCTGCAGTTTGAGGGCTCGGTGGTGCTGAGGGGTGGAATTGCTGTTGGGACTCCAGGAGATGCAGTTACATCTGGAGGGCTAGCCCAGGCACTGCTGGATGTGGCCATTAGTGCTGTGGGTGCATGAGGGGTGGTTGCAGTCCCAGAGGTGAGCACGGCGATGCGTGGGGTGGTGGGCAGAGCTGGAGTGGGAGGGTTTGTGCTTGAGAAAGCAGATGGCACAACTGTAGGGGTGGTGAGATTTGTCACTGTTGTTGCTGAGAGCATCCCAGCAGCAGATGGGGATGTGGGAGCCGAGGTTGCAGTGGCAATAGGGATTGGTGGAACAGGGACTTGGGTGGTAGCTGCACTCAGAAGTAGCGGGGTTGATGCAACAGGGGCCTGGGTGGTGGCTGTCTGGCCTAAAGCAATACCTAAGAGAAAGAAAAAGAAACACATAATGGTCAACTTATTCTTCTTCTCTTAACGAAGGCTTACCATTAGGTCTTAACCTTTGTGTCCTCATTTGGTGTCCAGAAATTGTCTTTGCTACGTTCCACTACAGAGCAATGCAGAAATACTGGCAGCATCTGAGCATCACCGAATCACAGAATTACTGAGATTGAAAAAACCTTCAAGATCATCCAAGTCCAACTGTCCACCTATCACCAATATTTCCCCACTGAACCATGTCCCTCAGTACAACACCTAAGCATTTCGTGGACACCTCCAAGGATGGTGACTCCACCACCTGCTGCCTGTTTCAGTGCCTGACTACTCTTTAGAAGAAATTTTTCCTAATGTCCAACCTGAATCTCCCTTAGCACAGCTTGAGGCCGTTCCCTCCAGTCCTATTGCTAGTTATGCAGGAGAAGAGGCCAACCCCCACCTTGCCACAGTCTCCTTCCAGGTAGTTGTAGAGAGTGATAAGGTCTCCCTGAACCTTCTCCAGGTTAAACAATCCCAATACTCTCAGCTGCTCCTCATAAGGCCTGTGCTCCAGACCCCTCACAGCTTCGTTGCCCTTTTTGAACACACTGCAGGGCTTCACTGTCTTTCTTGCAGTGAGGGGCCCAAAACTGAGCACAGAGCTTGAATTGCAGCCTCATCAGAACTGAGTACAGGGGGTGATCTCCTCCTTGCTCCTGCTGGCAACACTATTTCTGATACGAGCCAGGATGCCAATGGCTTTCTTGGCCACCTGGACACACTGCTGGCTCATGTTCAACTGACCATAAATGAACACCCGCAGGTCCTTTCCATCCACACAGTCTCCTGCCCCAAGCCTTTAGCTTGGAGTTGTTGTGGCCAAAGTGCAGGACCTGACACTCGGTCTTGTCAAACTTCACCCTTTGACCTCAGCCCAGTAATCCAGTCTGTTCATTTCTCTCCAAATGGCCTTCCTACCCCAGGCAGATCAGCATTTTCTCCCAACTTGGTATCACCTGCTAATTTACTGAGGGTGCACTCAACGCCCTCAAGCAGGTCATCAATAAAGGTATTAAACTGGACAGGCCACAGTACCAACCTTCGGAGAGCACCACATGTGATCAGTCCCCAGCTGGATTTAACTACATTCAGCCCTGGGCCCAGCCATCCAGCCAGTCCTTTACCCATCAAAGAGTGTACCTGCCCAAGCCATGGGCTGCCACCTTCCCCAGGAGAACACTGTGGGAGTCAGTGTCTCACGTGCAGCATCACCTGCACACGAGAGCCCTGTCAAGCACATGCGTTAGAATCATAAAATCATTTACCCTGGAAAAAAACTTTAAGGTGATCCCAGAGCTGAGAGGTCTGACTCTCCAAGATAAAGGGTTGTGAGAATTGCTTAAAACACTTGGTTTTGCTGGTGGTGCTCAGCTTACCCTGAGATCCCTCAATCTGATTTAAGATGCTTGTCAAGTAGCTGCCTGTTTCATCCCTTCTTGGTTAAAGAGATCAAGGAAGAAAAGTCACGGGTTTGGGATTTTTATTTAAGCTGCTCTGGATGCATCCAGTAGCCCAAAGGGAACCTGCCTGTGGGCAGACTAGCTTTGATTCCCAAATCCCTCCCCTGTAAGAGCAGAAGTGATTCACAGCCAAGGAGCTGTAATCTTCAGAGAACTGTGGGGTATTACTGCAGTGCAGGTTGTTTTGCCATGAAATGTAATAGACTGAAATGGTGTCTGCTGATGAAAGCGATCTCAGAAGTACATGATCGCAAGGAATGGATGTTTCTCAGTCTCAGGATGGAGGAAAAGCCTGTAAAACTAAATGCAACAAGTGGCAAGTTTGTATTGCATTCCTAGGTGAAACAAAGCAAACCAAACCCAGCCCACTCCTGCCACCATGGCAGGCACACCACCTCAGATCAGGAATTCAGGGCAGGGATTTCCTCCACAGAATAACCTCAGCTTCTGAAAACACACAGCTTCATACGGCATCAATGTGCTGCTATGGCTGCTGAGTGTTTTTTTCTTCTCACATGCCTTATTATGGTGAGCTACTAACATGTATAAGCAACTCAGGGCACACATCTCTTCCATTCTTTTGGATAACACCTGTTAGGTACTGAAGTCAGAGGTTTGCAGATCATATCCAGCCCCTCTCCTGGGGACAGCTGGAAAAAAAACACCAAGTAGTTCTGAAAGTAAAAGATGTTCCGAATTGTCAGTAGTATCAAGTATTACAGTAATGCATCAAAGTTAGCAGGAAATTGAGCTGCTTCTGGAGCTCATCACATGAGGACTGTTAAATCAGTGTTACTTCAGGATTGACTTCGGCCCCACAAGCATCATTCCCCCAGTAATGCCGTGTTCCCACTCTGGGGCCTCTGAGCCTGCCAGAATCCAGGGAAACCAAGGACTATTTCAAAGGGCTGCTTTAGGAGGGTGATGGAGACAGAAGAGCACAGCTCACACCCAACGGTGATGTTCAGATGAGGAACAATGGGAGCAGGATGACGATGTAGGGCTCAGAGGCTGTCAGCAGGCACTGGGTGGCTGGTGATGCACAGGTCACTGCAAAGATCTTCCCAAAGTGACCTCCTTTGATTTCTTCTCCCGGAGCCTTTGATCTCTCCCTCTTTGAGCTACACCCGCCCACACAATGCTGGACATCTCTGGTGTCAGGGCTCAGCACCACCCCAGCATAAGCAACAACATACCAATGAAGTTGGCTGGTAACACCAGTTGCATTTCTACAGCAAAATCAGGACACTGAATGAAAGAGGCCTTACAAATCTATGATCACATGAGAACAGACTGCTCAGAGGCCTCCCTCCTATGTGTATACTGACCACTTTGTACTCAAGAGCGTAGAAAACCCAGCCTTTCTATAACTCCTGGGACAGGCAGCAGATGAGCACACAGCCATCTGGGCCACTGCCCACATCTTGCTGTTTTCTCCAAAAAGAGAAACACTGAGTTTAACAGAGAGGGTTTTGTTTTGTGTTTGCACAAGGTAAATATCTTAGAGATCAGGAGACATCAGCACTTGTCCTACACAGAGAGAGCGGCTCCCAGCCACATTGCCTCAGCCATGCTTTGACCCAGCACCATGATGCACTTTTCCCCTTGTCCAGCTCATCAGCCTTAACTCAGTCTGCTTTACAAAGAGTCAGACATGAGGATGTCATGGTAAGGTTACTGAACCTTTGTAATGTGCAGGACATGCAGCTCTGCTGACCTGTGAAGCACATGGCAGTGGCTGAGAACTCAAAAAAGGCCTAAGTAGGATGGCAGCCCCTTTGCTTCTCTTCCCCCACATCAATCTGCTATCAGTTCTTGAAGGAACCAATGCTTCAAGCAAAACAAAACATAACCAAGTCATTAGTTGTCTGTTCTTCACCAAAGAAGATCTTTGGTGAACTCCACATGTGAATAACCTACTTCTGAATTTCCCCAAATTCCATGAATGTGCCAGTCTACAGGTTGTGCCTCATCTCATGCTTTATCTGCCCAGACACACAGATACAACAAGGCTCCCAGGTAAGTGAATCATAAAGGTTGGAAAAGACCCCCTCCTGCCTGTAAAGGTTGGAAAAATACCATCGGTCCAACCATCAGCCCATCCCTGCTAACCATGTCCCTCAGTGCCAATCTCTGAGTTTCTTGAATGCCTCCAGGGATGGTGACTCCACCACCTCCCTGGGCATTTTAAGATGAAAGGTTATGGCCTGAGAATTGCTCTGAGAAGTTTTCACAGCATGGGGACTTCAGGGTCTCTCTGGCCCTGCCCTGCCCCAGCAGGGCCACCACCAGCAGGATACTCACAGCCAGGCAGCTAGTGAGATCCCACAGCCTCTCTGGCCCCTGTGCCAGCGCCCCAGCACTACCCAGCACAACAGTGCTGCCTGGTAGGCAGGGAGAAAGGAACTGAGGAGCTCTGTTCCAGCTCATGACCAGTTGGAGCCAAGTCCCCATCCACTGAGTGCCTCAGAGCTGCAGGAGCAGGGACATAAGTACAGAAATACTCAAGCACTTTTATACATGCTCCTGGGATGCCCCAGTTACCAAAACACCCCCAAGAAAGGGAATGTAGTAGCATCTTCTTCCTTTGGGTTTCAGATAAGGCCACAGCGCTCAGTCTGCAGAGTAACTGAACTTACTCCCTTTTCTTTAAAAAGCACCTGATGGAGCTGTAGGTATCCCTGTTCACTGTAGGCACTTGGACTAGCTGGCCTTTAACAATCCAACTCAAACAACTGTATGATTCTGTGACTGTTAGGCTGCTCAGCCCACTCCCAGCACTGCACATCTTTAAGGTGCTGCTCCCAGCACTCCCCCCTGCCCACCCCACACTCTCAGAGGCCAGCGGTTTCACCAGCACACGCTGTGTCACCATGCCCGGCACCCAGCCCTACAAAGCAAAGCAGCACTGGGAGGGCTCACCTGTCAGACATGCCGTGGTCAAGCTCCAGAGCAGAGGAGAGGGCCAGGTGCTCATTTTCCCTGAGCACGAACAGCTCGCAGAGGGGCCGGGACAGCAGCTGATCTCCCTCACTGAGCTGCTTATCCCGCACCGCTCTGTGCTCAATGTCGTCACCTGACTGCGATCATGCGGCTGGGCCGGATCAGCCTCCCCCAAAAGAGGGGGTGTTTGCGCACAGACGGTGCAGCAGGTCTCAATGAGGTCTCCTGGAGGTGCAACGCAAGCTAAGCCTGGAGCAGAAGAGTAAACCTCTCTTCCCATGCAAAAACTCATGCAAGAGGAGCAAGGCGCTAAGGAAAGAGGAACAGGCAGAACTGGGCTGGGCTGCAGGCCAGGCCCTGTGATCTCCTCGGGGGGAAGGATTGCACTTCTAGATACTCGGGGTTTCCTGCAGCAAGAACAACTCAGGAAGAACTGCAGCTCAAAGCTGTTCCCATTTTAACTGAGACAATCATAGCATGGTTTGAGCTGGAAGGGACCTTGAAGCCCCTCACCAGATCAGGCTGCCCAGGCCTCACCACCCTCTGAGTGAAGAATTTCTTCCCAACGTTTAATCTGAATTTCCCTTCTTTAGGTTAAAGCCATTCTCCTTTGTCCTATCGCTATCAGTCAGTGTAAAAAGTCAGTCCCCCTCCTGCCTGTAAGCTCCCTTCAGGTACTGGAAGGCCACAATGAGGCCTCCCTGCAGCCTTCTCTTCTCCAGGCTGAAAAAGCCCAGCTCCCTCAACTTCTTCCCCTAGGAGAGGTACTCCAGCCCTTGGAGCACCTTTCATGGCACTCCTCTGGACCGGCTCCAGCTGCTCTGCATTCTTCCTGTGCTGGATATGCAGACAAGCCCCACCACAACTCAAATCGCAGCTCTGTTGAGCTCAGCCTGTTCTGAAAACACTGAACTCCAGCTGGAGGTCTGCAGAACAGGGGAGATATGCATTACATGCAGCATCCTGCCAGCATCACAGCCCTTCTCAAGCCCCTTCCCAGTTGATTGACCTGAGCAACATACAAGCACCCTCAGCTGCCAGCCTCCAAGCTGCATCGGTTTCTGTCAATGGTTCACTCAGCCCAGAGGAGAGCAGCTGAAGGGAGGCCTCATGGTGGCTGCAGCTCCTCACAGGGAGCTGGGGAACAGCGCTGAGCTCTGCTTTCTGTGACAGTGACAGAGCCTGAGGGAACAGCGTGGAGCTGTGTCAGGGAGGGGCAGCTGGGGGTTAGGGAAAGGGTTGGCACCAAGGGTGGTGGGCATGGAATGGGCTGCACAGGGCAGTTGGTGCAGCCCTGAGCTGCTGAAGCTCAGGGAGTGTTTGGACACTGCTCTCAGACATGTGGGAATTCAGAACCCCCCTTGCAGGTGCCCAGAGGAGGGCCAAGACAACTCCAGGCAGGTAGAATGGAGAAAAGCAAGGCAGAGCTGCCAGCACTGCCAAAGTCATGAACACCACTGCTGTACTCTGAACAGACTAATAGCTGTACCAGTACAAACGGCCACATGATGGCACCACAGCTTTGGAAAGCTGAAGACACATCAACTCTTCAGAGTCAATACTAAAATCATCTTCACCGAAGTAAGAGTGATGTTTTGTAACAGCACCAGCAGGAAACTTCATAATAAGTGTGTGTAAATGGAAGGGCAAAACCCTCAGCAGGGAAGCTGAAGTAATGCAAGTAATATGTTCTTACAGATACTCTGAAGCAAACACTTAAAAAAAGAAAGAGTGAGGCATCTATCTTTTGGATTTAGAGGGAATTAGAACAGTAAAAATGGCCAAAGGAAAGTCAGATTCTCCAGCAATAACTTCCAGGGCGATTCCCACAGCCTGCTTCCTTCATGAAATACCTACTCATATCAGAAAGCAGTAAGTATATTTTAATAGCAAGTACTATTTAAAAACCATGCTCCAGAACCAGCTGGGAGAACCTTCTCTGGTCTGAAACCATCTTGAAACACAGCAGGCTTTGAAAATGAGATCATCTCTTCTGCTCACTCACCAGTTTTGTTTCATGCCTTATTTTTCCTTTCCCACTGTCAGGAGAACACATTCATGCACACCTGAGAGCAAGAGAGCTTGGAGAAAAATGAATTCTGGCTTCTATCTAAAGGTATCAGCTTTAGGACAGTATCTGACTAGTTAGTCCAGGTCTTAAAAAGGTCAGCGTTTGGTCAGCCGTGAAACCCAATATTAGAACAGAATCCTAAGCATGTAATAAAAGCCCTGTTTGCCTGAGCCAGCTATGCTGTCCAAAATGTCTAGTGACAGAGATCACTAAAAATAGATGAGTCCAATTCTGAATAGGCCATTCTCAGGAAGACAAGGCAGCCTGGCACATCCTTATTCATGCAAAATGTATTAGTGAGTCACTCACATGGACGCCAAGAATCTTTCATAGAACAAATGCTCTATGACATAAGTGAAATGTGCATCCCAAGCTTTGTCACAAGTGTTTTAACAGAGCAGTTGACCTGGAACAGAATTTGCTTCCTGGCTATTTGATAAGGTCGATCTGACAGAAAAAAAAACCACCTCAGACTATGCCTGGCACCACACAAGTGCAGGCAAGCGTAACAGAGCCATGTCACAAGGCTCCAACATAGGAAAGCTGGGATGAGGCCAGCCACACGTCTGTATCGCTCAGCATCGAGAAGTCAGTCTTCATGTTTATCGCAGAATAACCCAGACTGCAGTCTGTGAGAGTAAAGACAAAAACAAACCACAGAAGTCTTCCACGGCACTCCAGGACTGAGAGAAGCGGCTGCTGTTTTAACTCAGCCACAGGAGGCAGACAGCAAACAGGGCTTATTCCACATGGGCCAACCACGCACTGCGTACCTTCCTCGATCCACCAGGCCTAGGCTGTGGCTTGAGCATGTAAGAATATGCACATCCACACATCGCAGAGGCTTATCACCCAGGGGTAACCAGCTTCTGTTGAATCAGCCCAGAAAGCAGAAGCAGGTATTTTGCTAACACCTCCTCCTCACAACTATCCTAACCAGCAAAACTAGTGCATGTCAGGATTGCTTCTGGAGATGCACTGCAAAGCTGACATTTCAATGTGATACATTTAGAATGGATGTGCATAACGTAACTATTAAAAAAATTGTTTGCTTCCATAGAAAATCTAAATTTTTATTATACATACTGTATTACACTGAAAATACGTACCCAAAGACAGAATATTTTGAATTTACAACTGTACAAAAAAAAAAACAATAGAAAACATACAGACTATGCAATAGATGTAACATTTCACAAAATGACATTTCTTGTTAAAGGCACCAGATTCCCAGAGGGCTCTGGCTTAACATTTTTTAGTCTTTTCCAGTCAGATTACACTATGAGAATGTGATTCACTCTTAAACTGTATGATGTCAAAGTTTCAAGCTTCTATCTAGACAACAGTTTGCACTGAGACATCATTTAGTGATATTACCAATTTCACACAGAGATACTGAGCAACCACCAAAGGTTCCCCCCCATCGCATCCAGTATCCTATGGCATTTAACTGAAAGATTAACCAGCAAAGCTACCAGTGGAAAACGAAGTTAACCCACAGAACACTGGCCCAACACAAGAGTGTTAACCACACAAAGTCTCAATAGCATCATACAGAGAGAACTACAGAGCACTAGAGCAGGAAAAAGGAGGAGGAAGGAATCTGTAATCAGTACTCTTGCTCAACATCCTCCTTGGGCTCACCTTCATTAAACTCATTTCACTTTCAAGTCCTCACTCATGAAGAAGATGGAGTCTGAAGAAACTCAGGACTTTGTAGGGCAAGTTCTTAAGAAGCCTGGGTATGTGTGTGTGTTCTTTCCATCTCCCACCTAACAAACTTGGACAGGACAGGTTAAAAAAAAAAAAGCCACTTTCATTGCTACAAGCCATACTGTGTTCATTTTGTGCCCTGACATGCTCACAGGTACAAGCAAAGACAAGAGAAAATGGGACATCCTGCCTTGCTGAGGTCCAGTAACACACTTAGGAAGTTTGGGCTTGCTGTTTCCTAAAGCTTCATGCTTGGGCAAAGGGAAAGAACGCAAAACTAAGAAAACCCAGAACTACTCCTGTGGTCATTTGGTTAGTACATCAGCAAACCATTCTGGAGTCAGCAGAAGTTTTTATTTAGCTTTGCAGCACACACTGAGCATCACTGTATAGAATCCAGCTAACAGCTAAGTGACTGAATATTTAAGATAAAAAAAATATGAAGTTCCAAGGCCAGTGTTCTGTATGCAGCAATTCCATTACACTGGAATTTAGATGTTGGTGTTGCCCTGTCTGAATTGCCTGGCACGCTATGTTTTCTCTGAAGTGAAGAGCTCTATGTAGTTTCATTTCTTACCATAACATTGCAACATCTTCCCTTTCTTCAGGCATTTAAGAAACCTTTCAAGAATCACAAATCAACCTGCAGTAATGCTATAGTGTTGAGTGTCATAAAGTCGCTTTTAAAAATAAGTTATTTTGCAGCGCCATCTCACCCTAATAACCAAACAGAATTAAAAATACACTATGCTTCTGCTTAGAATTTCAATATATTGGGCATGACTTCAAGCAGGCCTGCAGACCAACCTTGTTACACAGCAAATAAGATCTGGTAGCAGCATAGTAGGCTTCCAACACTACCTGCAGTTAGATGACTCAAATTCATTCTACAACGACTTCTTGAAGGGACAGCTGCTTCCATCCCAGCTCCACAGGTCTGAAATACAGACTTGTGCAGACTACAGGGTTAGTGAAGCACCTCCACTGATCTCAGGAAAGCTCAGTCATCACGCAGCAGCTGCTTCTCACTACCAAACTGCAAAGGATCTTGAATGAGCAGTTTACAGTAACACATGCCCCTCAAGTCAGCCAATTTTCTAAAACATTTATTCTAAAATTATATTTGGTACTTGCAGCTTATCCAGCAAGTAGGAACATTTAAGACAACTATTATACATGTTTAAAGAAAAATGGTCATCACAAAAAAAAGAAACCTTTAAAAATCTGAATGCAGACAAGAAAAGGAATGTTACTTTCTTTTAAACCTTTACTTTAAAAGATGAATACTTTTATATTCTATTAGCCCTTACTGTGTAAGATATAATCAAATAAGTTACAGCCATGAAAATGCATTTTTACTGAACTCATTCTAAAATCTAAAGCCCACTAGTAATCCTCACTTGTCAGCCTGGTTTCTAGCTGCTTAAAGGAAAAAAATACACTATCAGAACCACAATCTGCATTGCTTCTGAAACGGGCTAATAAGATGTGGAGGAGAGCCCCCAGTGTGATGGTTAAATGTGGAGCCTAACGTTCACACTAAAACATGCTCAACACTCCGTAACGTTAGCAGATGCCATTAAATGACCTGCCCACTACAGAGCTAGAACATTCTGTATATTTGCTAAAATAAAATGAAGGAATCTATAACTTTGGTCACATTTTAAAATGCTGTAAGTACAGACTCTCTTGTCACTTACACTTTCCCTCTTCAGTTGGATAATTAGTTTGAGAAACTAAAAATAAAAACGCAATAAAAATTTCCCAATACAAAATATTCTAAACAATTATCTAAACATCTTATTATGTTACATGTACTGAAGGGATTTGGTCTGCTTTCTTTTCAAAAAAAAAAAAAAAAAGAAGAAGAGAAGAGAAAAGCCTCATTTTGTCCTATGAGTTCCACTTTAACATGAACCTCCAGTCAGCCTCAGGTACCCTCTCAGCAGCAGAAAACCCACTGTGCTGCTCTGTACATCTTCCTTCCAAGCACCATTCCCAACTAAGCACAGCTCTGCACACAAGCACTGGCAGAAACCAGACATTTAAACCAAGTCTCCCTCAAAGAATGCAAACAATGAACCCTGAACTATGTACACAACCCCTCTCAATAAACACAAACTACATCTGAACATTTAAGGACAGGTGAAACTAGTGGTGTTACAAAGATCAAAATGTGCTTCTACTAGAAGGGGATACATCTAAGGCACATTTATATGCCAGAATAACTGCAGCCACATTAATGATTATACTGATAACTACACAGGTAAGAACCACAGCTATACTCATTCTGAACTTTTTGGATAAGGTGATCAAGCACCTTATGACTGCCCAAACAAACCATCACCATCTCCTAGTCATCTTATTCAGAGATGCATCAACCATCTCCAGGGCCATATAAAACCAAAAATGCTGCAATCAGTCTTGATATGTTCTAGCTTTGTTTCCTCCCAGGCTGTTTGAAGGACTTGCCATGCAATAGCCACTGATAAGCTTTTACCCTAAAAATGACGTGGCAACTATAATTTGCACACAGCACTAGCCCATTGCTTCCTTTCAATTTTTCCCTGGTTTTGCTATTTTTTTCCATCAGAAAACTATGATATTCAGTTTTTCTTGATCTCAAGTAATGCCAAACATAGGTTAACTCATGCTGTGTATGGACATAGACAATATAGCAAATTAAAGATACTCAATCCCATCCTATGCCTCAAGAATAAATGAGCTGAACATACAGTGGGTACCATTAGACACTAGGGATTGATCACCTGCAGTATTTAGTTATACTGCAACTGAATTACAAAATAAAGCACCCATGTGGTGCTTCCTTGTGCTCATGGAACCCATGTAGTCAAAGGAAATAGTTTCTTTAAACAATAAAGATCTGTGCCCTCGTTTAAATGGTAAACCGTGAATGACTGTGCAGTAGTCTTCTCTTCAGGTACTCAGAAGTAAACTGCTCCCATCTTTAATCTTTCAGTTCTGATCTCCTCTCCCAGCATCTTAAATTGCATTAAAAAAAATAATAAACAGAATAAAAAACCACCAACCACTTCCTCCCTAAGACCATCTTTTCCAGATAATAAAAAAAGGAAAAAAGTAAATTCAACAACACCATCTTCTTCTGCATTCACTGAGCCCAGTTAGGTTGAAGAGCCACAGCTTCTATGCTGGAGGGTAATAAATGTACACATGAATGTCATTTTGTACAGTTGACATACTCTATGAGCTCATTGACTAAGCTTGATTTGGTCCAGTCTGCTGTCGCTGCAACTCTTAAGAAACGTTAGTAATAGGCTTGTACTTCTTGAATCTGGTCCATTCACCAGTAGCATAGTTCATTTCAAAGACTGTATCAACCAACATAGTGGTGCTACCAGTGCCATCCGCCTTTGGTAAATCTTCTGTATGCTCACTAAGTTTAATCTGAATGATGTCACCTTGCTCTTGGCAAGGATTCTCTGCGGAAACAAGAAAAAACAAGTTAAACATTTTGGCATTATGAGAAAGCGAAGAGCACTTGATGGAGATTCAAAACCTTATGCTGAAAAAAAAACTCGGTATTTTCTATTAGTTCTGGGTTTATCTCTATACCACATGGCTACAGACCTTCTTCACTCAATACATCATGGACTTTATTTCTGTATAACAAAACCAAACCTGAAAAGATAAACCTCAAAGGCAAAGTAATTGGAAAAACAAAAGTGAGTCAGTGCAGGAGAAGCATGCCAATGCCTCTTCTGTCTGCCTCAAGAACTTTAAGTTTTGGATTTGCTAAGCTTGAACCTACCAAACTTGCTCTATTTGGGATACATTTCATATTTTATAGAACTCAATAGTCTTAAGGAACTGTAGAAGCCTTAATAGATTCATTGAAATTACTAATCTATAAGGTCTGGTTCCATTCCAGCACAAGTAACAAATGTTACATGCCCAACTATTGAAATTGACAGTCAGGAAAATCAGGAATATCCTAGTTGACAGTTATTTACCCAACTTTCAAAAAGTACTGACATTAGTAGTTAGGAATTTATGTTATTTACTTATGTATATTCACATATGTAAAAATTCACATATGCAGAAAACGTGCACACTATCAAAATAACGTTTACCTCACATCACAGAAAATATCAATATAGACATTAAAGTACTGCTACAGTGTTCTGAAGTGGTATCTAGTAGTAAGAGCACCCATGAGCATAATAAACACAAAACTTTCTTTAAGCCCTGGGATCATCATAGTAACTCTATCCTGGCTATATTGAATGATGTACTGAACTAATCCAAACACATAAGCCACATTTAGACTCCAGTACTCCTGAGCCTTCAAATATCAATCTAGAAAGCAGTGCAGATGATAAAGTTCACTTAAATACTCTTAGGTTCCTTCTCATATTGCATTTAGTAGACAACTGAGAAGACTGTCTTGGTCTATCAAGGGCAATATACAACAAGACCAAGACAACAGCTCATCTCCCTCTGATTTTCAGCATCTACAGCTGAAGTAGGAGAAAACAGCTGCTGCATTTCTGATGTTCCACAGCTAGTGAAGAGGCTCTGTATTACACAATTTGTACATCAGCTTGTCATGGGAGAATCTGCATTCTGTCTTGTAGGCAGAATACCCAATCTAGCCTGTTCACTGTTCCACTTGGATAGGCTTGTGTCTCCTCAACTACGAAGCAGTATTACACGCGCTTGGTTCAGTTGTGTTTTGTGCCTAGTGACTGCTCTGAGCTGATTCTATTTTTATGAGAAAAAGACTAAAAAACTACTTCCAGGTAGCCAAAACTTTAATCCATTAAAATAATCCCAGTCCAGAGTAAACTAGATTCTAGCACACCTTGAGTGAAGGTCAAGCAGGAGATGTACATTCACATATGCACATTCAGAAATGCTATGCTGTGTTTCAGACTGGAGATTGAAAAGCAAAATAATTTTAATACATACCTCTGGATCCTGCCATGAATCCAAGTATAAGAGCCTTTTCTGGCCTTGTAACTTTGTTTGCAGTTTTGAACATTTCCTGTGCAGCATACATTTGCTCCCTCTGTAACAGATACGACAAATATGAATTCCAGCAGAAAAACATAAAATAAACACCTTAACCTCAAAGCTTTTCATCTTTAATGCTTATATCTAGCACTTGCAGCAGTGACAATTCTGAAACTTACGCTGAAAAAGTAGGCACTTAACACATGTTTCTGCAACTGTTTAAAGAGACCTGCTGTTTCCACTCCACATTGTGTTCTTTATGACCTTAGTTAGAAAAAAGAAGTGCCTCTACATTCTAAAACATGCAGATTTGCAGTAATTTCAATTGGAAGGTTTTTCTTTTTAAATGAAGCAAAGCTAATGAAAAGTGAGAGCTTCTTAAGGTTCAGATCGTGCAAGCTGGGCTTACAGAGGTGCTTTGTGCAGTCTTCAGAGACAGTTATAGTCAGGTAACCAATTTGATATAATTTCAAAGCATGTGCGTAACATACAAATATAGGAACAATAAGAAGCTTCAGGGTAGTAATTGTTATTTATTTACCTCTGCACTCCCAGGCTTTTAAAAACTGATAACAAATGGGGGGGAGGCAGGAAAAGAAATCAAGAGTTTTGCCTTTATTCTACTGATACCTTCATTCCTACCAGTGTAACAATGTGACCTCTGCTAGCAGCTTATGCTATAAGCAAGGCTAAAGGCACTGCTGGAACTCTGCCTTTCTCCCAAAATTCTTTGCAACAAGGAACACATTGTTTTATGTAATGAACCAGGAAATAAAGACATCTTACTCTAACAGTACCATTGCACAAATAAAAAGTTGTGATTAACATTTCAAACAGCAATGCTAATGAAACCACACGAATATTTTCTTTATCTTTGGTTGCAAACAAGCAGCCTCAGTTATATTGTCAAATTTTTAAGTAAGATCGAAAATAAAAATTTGCTTTTCCAACCTACATCAAAAGCATCAGCTAAAAACAACCTATTTGTTACTTACTGTAAGAGAGAGGCTTTTTTTCGGTGGTGGCTGTTGCTGAGTTTGAGGGGCCACTTGTGGTGCTTGTGCTGCAGGGGAAATGGCAGGAGGTGTGGTAGGTGTGAGGGGTGAGGTAGGTGTAGTTGCAGGTGGATTCGAGTTACTGTTGTACATGGGAGTTCTCTGCTTGAACTGCGCAGGAAGAGTTGTGGTAGCATTTGGAGCTGCAGGCTCTTCAGTCTGTCTGTTAGTCTGCAAGGCCTCTCGTGCAGAGCCAGCTGCAAAAAACAGAGTAATTAAAGTATAACCCACAAACAAGACTCAACATCACCAGTGGACTTTAAAAGGATCTAAGATTTCTGATTCTTCTATTTATCACAATGACTTTACGCCATCTGAAAACATGAAGAGCTAGTGCTCCACACAGACCATCACCTTGATCAATTAGACAGTAAAGAGATTTCCAATATGGATTATACCACTTTTAGAAGCAGATTTCATCTTTAATGGGTATCAATTAAACTTAAATCAATCTGCTTTTTAACATATGTTGCTATAACATCTGTATGCTGACCCCACCAAGTTTGTCATACAGTGGTTTTGATTCCTGTGTGGCAATTTTTTTTTTAAACCTAGTGCAGACTCAGTAACAAACACTGAAAATACACAAATATTTGCACAGATAAAATTAAAATCAGTCCCCAGAATAATTCATTTAAACACTAACTGCTAAGAGGGCTAAAACCCTCACAATATTGAGAAATGGATTTATTCGCCTGTACTCAGCCACCCAAGGAAGCTCCTGTTCTAAAGCTGACTGCAGCTAGAGGTAAGGTATATCACAAGTTACCACGTTATCCAGCAGACAACAGCCAGCCAGTGCACGTTCCAGCTACTTATATTCTCTGGCAGCTCTTTGACATAGGTACAGCTAAAAGACCTTTTACATGTCTCATGAAATTTAAACTAACATATACTCATCTGTGTTCACAACAAACTAAAAAGGCAGATACAGATTACAATTCAGCTGATGCCTTTCAGACCAAGTTTTAGAGAATGTGAAGGTTCCAGTACTATCATTCATCTAGGCATGGATACAGCACTGGCTTTAGCAATATGGCTCTTAGCCAGTAAGATAACTAGCTACCCATTCATTCTGTACAAATCTCCACTTTTATTATCAGCTTCATCCCATGTCAGAATCAACTTGCATGAAGTAACGTACATCTTAATTACACAACATCAGATTACAAGAAACCAAATTAACAGGTCTTTAAGAAAACAGCATTCCTTGTCTGTAAGGAAAGTTAGAAAAAAACAAAAAAACAGGAGACAAAGACAACAGAATTTTAAAGTAGGCTTTTTCTGATGTGGAATACACTGCCAACGCTCTGGAAAATAATACTAGCTGCTGACAACACTGATGTGCTTTTGGCTGCATTCCTTCCAGAGATGCCAATTTACTGTCAGAGAGATTTGCATAGACCTTCAGAGAGATTCTGAACTGTTTCAGAGCCAAGTTAAGTAATTAGTTTTTCTGTATGACTTTTTCTACGGGGACCAACATGCCACAGCTCATACAGGGAAAAGCTACAGTAACACTTAACAAGCAAGAACAAAAATAACACAAACTCCAGTGCTGGTTCTCTGTTAACTACAAGCTCTGGTAATGAATCCCAGTCACATACATTTGTTAGTGCAAACTGATAGCCTCTAAGACTGCACATGCAGCAGGGAAGGAAAGTTAAAGGCCAGTGTATTAAAAGGTGAAGAAAAGGATTTCTACAAAAGGGTGTGTTTCCCCCCGCCCCTCAAAATATTCAGAAACTCAGCTATTATAAAAAGGTTATAGGAAAGTGGAAAAGAATGCCTGTGTCCAAGTAAATAGTGCTTGTTTCTAAGAATATATCTGACACTTGAAAGCAATTACCTGTTCTTTAAGTGTACGGAGATAGGTGCGTGTATATTGAGCGTATACTCTAAGATTTACTTATATAAATATATATATATAAATAAACAAATCTCACTAGTGTTTCTTTGGAAATTAAAAAAATATGCTGTATTTCCAATAATAGGGACAGAGAAAAACCTACAAAATTAAGTAAGCAAAACAGTTAGCCATTTTTAAGTCTTAAAAAAGCAGCACTTTGTTTCTTAGGTACAGACATTTGCGGGTTCCTGCAATGGGTTTTTAGACTGTCAAGAGTTCTATAGTCAAAGAACACTAAGTTGGTAAATAAAAGAAATCAGCCAGCAAAACCAAAAAAATCAGAGGTATAAAATCCCAATAGAAAAAAAAGAAGTATCTTTCTTACCTGGCTGTGTTTCAGAACTTGGGATGTATGAGGAAGATGGCACCACACTGGGAGTAGCAGGTAAATAACTTGTAGAAGGCAGCGCTGGCTCATTGTTCAGTGAGCCAAGTTTCTGTAAAACATGAAAAGCATTATGCCTGGTAAAGTACCTACAGAAAGAGTGCAAAGAAGGCCTCTGGGACATCAGCATGCAGAAGGCCTAACCAGAGGTAAAAGCTTAAGTAAGGCTGTCTCCAGTCAAACAGGCAATCATCACCAATGTAGGACACAGATACCATCTTGGATCAAGCAAAAGGAATCAATTGTTTTTTACTTAGAACACAATATTGTGCACATTTCATAAAGAGAAAAAAATACTATTAAGAGAGTTACCACCTCTGAGCTTCATGGGTTTTAGGAAGTGATTATAAGCCAAGGGTATTTTGGATAGAAATCAGTTCCTTGCATTTCTCCCTCCCTTTCAGCAGTAATGGGGCTGGCTTAGCCTCGTTACAGACATATGTGAGACCTCAGAAAAAGCTGTCTTCTAAATTAAGCAGCATTTTACAAAGGTTTTTTACAAAGCATTTTTACAAAGGAAAATGGAGAAGAGAGCCCCAGAATAGTACTAGCATAGAGATTCTTTTTTCAAGCCAGAAGACAGACGAATTATCAAAGATTGTTCTTTTTTAGCTACATATATTCAGTCATCCCTCCTAAGATATTCCTCCATGCCTCACTGCGTTTCTTGACATTGTTTCACTAGAGTCACAAAGTATGCACAGTGAAACCTGCAGGTGCTCTTGAAAATAACAATTTCTCTAGGTTCAGGGAACCTTCCTGGCCCCTACTTCTGACAGGGGACAGTAGTCCTCAATTGCCATAGCTTATCATAAGCTTATAGCAATGAACTTCACCCTGATCCTGATTTTTTTTTTTAATATTGTTCAAAGATAGTACAGTACAATTTTGAAATGATTATGTAATGGTGTTGGTTCTTCTTTAAAAAAACAAAACATTTGAAGTCTGTTTCCACAACTTCGAACAGTATCATTACAGTGTTTTAGAATAACATGCATCGTGGTTTTCTCATCTCTGTTATTTCATTGTGCCGTAGGATTTTTTCCTCTGTTGCTCTGTTTTTTACCTGTGTAGACACAAGTCCAGCAGCATAATCTGGAGTAGCATTTTCTACTACTGTTTCTTCTTTGGCTTGCTTTTCCACCACTTCCGTATCTGTTGCATAAAAACAAAAGTCAGTTCAAGGAAATACATGTAAATACTGAATTTGATTTAAACAGGGATCTAAAACAAATGACATTTTCAAAGAGTCTGCTAGACCATGCTTGAGAAGCATATGCTGAAAGGTTACAGTAATGAATATATGGAGATTACTCTATACAATTTTATGAACAACCCAATAATTAAAGTTTTTACCCATTTTTCTTGTAAACTTAGCAGATGAGTTTCAACACATCAAGAATAAAACCAATATATCTGCATATATCCTAACAGTCTTTGAAAGTAATGTTCCATACTAACCTAATGTCTTTCTTCTTCTCTTTGCTTCACGGCCAGCACCTACCATATCCAGCTCAGAGAATTCTAAAAGCTGAAGAAAAGAGTGCAGAATCTTAGCAACAGCAATATAAACTATTTCAATACTATCCTTAATTTTTAACATGCCGATGCTTGATTCAAAACAGCAGCAAAAAGTTATTGTAAAATGGGGAGGAGAATTGAGCAGGAATTCACCTACCTTTACTCCTCTTTCTTTACGCAGAGGCGTTCTTGAAGGAGGAATAGGATTTCTGTTTCCAGAAGGGTTAAATACACTAGGTGCTGAAGTACTCCTAAATGGAGCTTGTTTTGGTATTCCTTTGAGTGGTGCTTAAGATAGATCAAAAAAAGTAACGATTAAAACACCAGCTTCACTAATTACAAATAACACAATGAGGTCTTTACCTTTTCCCCTTCTTAACACTCCCCCTAACTTCAAAAGTGGCTAAAATGGAACTCTCTACAAAATACAAGATGTTCTCCAAACTTCAGATTGGGTTTTACTCTTCAAACAAGGAGAATCACTCCCCACTAATGTTTGCAATCCCAAAGTTTAAGTAATTTTTATTACAGTTTTATCTTCATTATTTTTCTACACATTCTAAATGAAGTAACGAAATCAGCACACTGCTATCAGAATATACTCTCCTACATATATCCATAGTTTCCTTACTTAGAAACTTCAAACCCATACAAAGCTATTAAGAGTGAATGTTTTGAACCTTAGTGATTACAGTTACTCTTTAAACTTCAAGATCGGACTACTTGGTAAAACTGTATCTACCCAAGAAATCTGGCCAAAAGCTGTTGCAATTCCTACAGCAGATTATGCAGTGCTCCCACTAGCTTCCTTCCTTCCAGGGAGCTTACCCTCTGTCTTCTCAGGAGTCTCAACATACCACATGCTGTGTTAGGACTAAAGGGGTCAGAATCAGACCCATTTGTAGATGCCATAACATGCAGAACATCATGAATAACCAAGATTTGCAGAGCATTTGTGGAATACACTTTTTTTTTTTTTTAAATTCAAGGCAAGCTTTTGCAAGATGATCAACCTACCTACCTTTGTAAGCCACAACACATAGCTCCCTACTTCTGGGACTTAAGAAGGCAGAAGAGCTCTGGCAGCACATCACAGCTGAAGTACTGTGATACTCCCCTCATCAAGGGTGCCAGCACTCGAGGCTGGCAGTCAACATCATACAACTCCTATACAAAAATGTACAGTGAGGGGAGCCACACCTGGAGAACTCCTAAGCAGCACAGGAGCCACGCCAGCTCTTCAGAAGTGTC
This sequence comes from Phasianus colchicus, assembly GCF_987193195.1. Classification (NCBI taxonomy): domain Eukaryota; kingdom Metazoa; phylum Chordata; class Aves; order Galliformes; family Phasianidae; genus Phasianus; species Phasianus colchicus. The sequence goes on along the minus strand of NC_143439.1, from coordinate 64,536,109 downwards.
ACAAATCACCACTTTTATTAAAAGTTACATCAATCCAAATGTAAATTTTTGGTTCCTCCACAAAACTACTATTACACTTTACACCTACGAATATAAAAGCATAAATTTGGTACTGGAACAAGCTCCCCACAGAAGCAGTCAGAGCTCCAAGCCTGTTGCAGTTCAAAAAACATTTCGACACTGCTCTCAAAAATATGGTTTGAATTTGGGGTGGTGATATGGGGAGCCAGGGGTTGGATTCTATGATTCTCATGGGTCCTATCCAACTCATGAAATTCTGTGATTCTACAACTTCTCCATCCAGGCTCACAACTTCTCCAGTTCCTGCCTTTAAAGACACAAAAGAACAAAAGCACTAACACCTTGGAATTTGGAGAAATGAAGATATAGCTTCAAAATTCTGCAAGGTGGGACGCTGCCTCAGATGAAGATGCTCTTTAGCAAGTTATATTACACTGCAATATTGGCTCAGCAAAGGTCAAGTCTTTTGTATTCCAGTGGAATGACGAATTACTGTCTCACAGAAGGGTTTAAAATGCTGGACCTATGGTCTGCACAGGTTGCTTCATACTGCAAACAAAAGAACTTGCTGCCACAATGCTCAGTAGAATAGAAGTTGCTACACCTACGATGGTGTTTCTCCAGATTTTATATTGTTATCCCTTGACATCACACTTAAAATAAGCACTGAAAACAGCATTTGTTCACCAACTGCTAAAAAGTTAGACAGTCCAAAATATTTGTCAGGTCTTCAAGCCTTATGGCCTACAGATTGAAATCTACACTTTAGGTCAAACAGAATTTTGGTTTGAGGCTGGATACTCTGAATCCCACTGTATGTTTTACTGAAAACATTTTCAGCATAGGACAATTCTTACCAGTGTAAGTTTCAGTGTTGTAAACCCCAACTGGTCCCATAATTGGTATTTCTAGAAACTGCCTGACTCTAAAAATGGTTTCATTATTCAATGGCTTAAATAAAAAATGAGAACTCAAACATCAACAGAACTGACAGTCAATTTTTACATTGGGACAATTTTTTAGTTCAACTTACAACTATGCTCCTTGCATTTCCTGCACAGACTTGTGGCTAAGTACTCTGGTACTCAAACCTATGTATTAAATGCATCAACAAAGTACATTTTAGCTTCTAAACACCACACCAAGAAAATACTCGAGTTTTATGTCTCAGCATCATACTGGCAGCCAGAAAAACTATAATGTTATTTAAAGTGTTACTACTTTCAAATCTGCTTCCTACTCCTAAAACTTATTAAAAAACAATTAGGCAATTCTGGAACTTGAGTGAACAGTTGAAACTCTTACATTAATAGCTGTACTTGTTTTTCATATCTATTAAATAGAAGCAACACTCAACAGTCTTAGCTACTGTGTACCTTCCCACTAAAATACTGTGCTAGTTAACACTTAGAAAGTAGTTAAGAATATCAGAATTATTTGTTGGCTTGAGTGTTCCTCAGCCCTGTTTAAATCTGTGTGATTGAGATTGATTTGCACTTTTCTTATACCCTGTGTTCAAACTATCCTCTGCAGTAATCATGAACTACTCCATGGACTATCTCCATTATTTTCCCCTCCCCTTCTCCATGGGGAATCATATAAATCCAAGCTAGACTCAACCCAATTCACAGCAGTTCTAAGACCACAGATAACTGTGATCCACTCACTTGTTCCCTCTTGGAGGGATGCAGCTTACTCAGAAGTTATTCCTGGATTAATGCAAATTAAGTTCTTACTGAAGTCTGTAGGCATGATCTAGCTGCACGCATCCTAAATAAGATACACTGACATCTAATAAAACAACACCCTTCCTTCTCATAAGACTTGTTAAAAGCATTCGAATAGCAGTAAAAGACAAAGAAGAGGATATATCTTTCACTTCAGAATGAATTAAGCTTTTCTAGGAAACAGTAATTTCAGTCTTCAAAGCTATTTTATCAGCTTTTCTTTCAGGGAAGTGATATGAGTGAGCCATACTTGTTGTATCAATCTTTTTGACCAGTCCCCTGCCCTTGGCATGAAAAGGCACTCCTGCAGTCTTCTTGAGCTGCTGAGCAGTTTCTGTCGCTACAAAAAGAAAACAAAACCCAAAACTTCAGTTATTACAAACTCTATGCTAGAAAATATATGGTTTCCTATAGAAAAATGTTACTAACTAATACGTAACAATAAAATGTAATTAACTAAAAACTATGAATATCAGCAAGAACTATATTGCAATTATAAAAAAAACCAAGCTACAACATACGTGGAGAAATGCAAAACGGGTACAACTGCAACTGACAGGATGGCCAGAGCTACAATAAAAGACAATTTATTCAACAGAGATTGAAATAATTTAAGTTCTATGTAAGATTGAGATGTAACATTTTCATGCAAGATTTACAGCTTTTTTGAACACCAATCTCTTGGATCACATGCAAGAAAGTATCGAGCTGCTCCAACACAGCAGCAGGTACAGGAAACTACTTTAAGATCAGTCAGATTAGCTACCAGTATATAGATGCGACATATGCTGCCTTTTATTAGTGAAACTATTGGCTTTTACCCCCTATACAGCTATCCTGGACAAAATAAATCATTAATTAGCAGCTCTTGCTCCTTGTTGCAGAAATATATGGTGTATTAAATTGTTTCAGGAGCTTTAACCAAAGCTGTCCCTCAAGCCTTCACTGCTGACTTAAATAAATTTATGAGCTAACATATCTATGCTTTAAAAAGATACAGCTTTTTGTATTCCTTGAAGTCTGAACAACATTTAAATCAAGATTAGCATCTTAATATAATCATGGCTGGAATGACTTGCACCTGCTCTTCCACACAAGCTGTCAAGAGGGTGTTGGGGTGCAGTCACATTTCTTATAGCAAGAGATTTTGGCATGTCTCCACACTGCACAATAAGACTGACAAGTTTTCTTTTTGCTGTTGTTACTCAGTGTTATAGCTGGCTGTAATACTACTTACACTTCTGCAAGAGTTCAGCTCGGAGAGTGGCACTTTTAGGTTTCCTTTTCAGCTGGAAGTGTTTCACTGGGGGGGTAAGTGGCCCCGCTAGTGTTGTCAAGGCATTTTTGTTTAAGTACTGGCATTCCAACGGCAACATAGCTGATGTTTCACCTTCACTTACTGCATAAAGAGTTAACACAGTACACAGGGCTATAAGCATCTCTTTGACAGAATATTGCAAAACATTCTACAACTAGACTCTATAGGTGTTTAATGAAGTTTAGATAACTCATTTAAACACCATGAGTAATTGAGTTCTGACCTGAACAGTACACAGCCAGTTATTAGGGTGTTTGTTTTCTACATTAAGTTTGTAAGCTCCTATACTAACTACACCCAAACAACAGGAATTTTAAGTGTGCTACAGTTTTAAGATAGATAAAAATGGTAAAAATCCTCAGTTTCTTTCAAAAACTACACGTAGAATCATAGAATCACTCAGGTTGGAAAAGACCTTAAAGATCATCAAGTCCAACCACAACCTAATCATACTACCCTAACTAACAGCCCTCTGCTAAATCATGTCCCTGAGTACCACATCCAAATAGTTTTTAAACACATCCAGGGATGGCAACTCAACCACCTCCCTGGGGAGCCTATTCCAGTGCTTAACCACCTCTTCTGTAAAGAAGCGTTTCCTAATATCCAACCCAACATGAAAAGGAAACTACTGAAAAGTCAAACCAAAACTGTGAACATACAAATGATCACAGAATCAGAATGGTTTGGGTTGGAAGGGACCTGTAATATCATCTAGTTTAAGCCCCTCTGCTATATGGAGGGACAGCTCCCACTAGACCAGTTTCCTCAAACCCCTATCCAGCCTGAGGCTAAACATCTCCACTGTGGGGGCATCCACAAGATCTCTGGACAACATATTACGGTGTTACTACCCTCACCATACCGCATTTCTCTCTAACATCTAGTCTATATCTACCCTCTTCCAGTTTGAAGCCATTTCGCCTCATCCCATCACTACATGCCCTTATAAAAGGTCCCTCCCCAGCTTTCCTGTAGGCCACCTTGAAGTACTGGAAGGCCACTATAAGGTCTTCTTGGAGCGTTCTCTTCTCCAGGCTGAAAAGCCCCAGCTCTTTCAGCCTGTCCTTGGAAGGAAGGTGCTCATTTGTTCATAGAACCAAGTTTGAGTCACTCCATTATTGGCTTACAGCAGTCCTAACTCCAAAGCCACTTCTAACCACTAATGCCTACAAGTTTATTTTTTTTCCTGGACAATTTGCTAAATCAAACCCACCTAAACAGGAATACGTTTGCTACCTGGACATCAGCAACCCAGTTCTCCTTTTGACGAGTCCCCCTAACTCCTCCATTTGCTGGCTAAAGGAAGACTGAACAGAGAGCACCTCATGTGCCCAACACAAACGTTGCTGCTCGCAGACACACAAGGTACTGCAAAAAAAATTTTACTGCTGTCTTTAATACAACAACATACAAGATAGAAGTAAATTAAACTGTTATTGCACATTAATAAGGTAAGATATTATTACCCAACACCGCACATACAAGTCTGTCTACAAAGCCAGTGAAACAACATTAGCTTCTATGTTGCCCTTTACAGTTACGTAGGCACCTGACATGCAAGCTCGGATGATTTGTGGAAAGATAATTTAAGAGGTTACCATTCCTCAAGTATCACAGTTGCCCATTCAGGAATATACCAGGTCATGAACTGTGGCAGTTGAGAGAAGACATACAGCTTGTCCCAGCACCAATACCACTCAGATACCTCAACTGCCTGGGCAGAGACAGGCTATTCCTGAAAAGAGGTCCCATATTTCTGTCATTTTCAACAGACACTTACCTTTTTCTCTAAGTTCTCCTAAAATATCTTGAACATTGGGATTCTGTTCTTCAAGATCAAGGTTAAGGGAGCCAGTATCTGGAAAGGATTTTAAAATATCAGCTACCATTAAGACCCAGGGGTCTGAATCCAAGGTAGCGAGCTGGACAATTTCAGTCAGTGCCCCCTTCATCTAACAAAAAAAGAAAAAGAAAATCAGCCAATTGGAAACAGTTTTAAACAAGCTGAAGTTGGGTTAATTTTATATTTGTTAGACACTAGGATAAACATGCACAATGCTTTACTACTAGGGAAGGGAAGAAGGAGACTACATCACAGTTAAACATTAACTCTAGAACAAAGCAAAGAATGAACCAAGATTTGTTTTTAACGTTGCTTTTGGTCAATTTAACAAGTGCATTTTGAACTGTGACAGATCAAAGCTTTGTTCACCTCAGATAATTTTCACTAAATACAAGCCAGATTCTTATGGTATTGTCTTGGTACGTTCTACAGCCCACTTATAACTTTATGTACCCACACCTTTATCAGTGATAACAATATTCAACTAGAAAACAAGTTACTTAAAAAGGCATCTAAATGAAGATGGACCCCTTTTTGTGCTATAGAACAGCAGCTAGACCATTTCTACATCACACCAACATAAGCCAAGTCCCCAGAATTTTAGTTAGGCCAAAAATTACATCTCATGCTAATGAGCTACTGCTCAACAAGATCTGCTTATTGAAGTTGTGCACCCAGCTCTCTGCTACCAGAAGTAGCAAGGTTTTCTACCTAGCGAAAGCTTCAACAGTGAGAAGGATATACTTTTCAATCATCTATCTCTAAAATGGGAAAGAACATGTAATATGAATGAATAAGATTGTCACAGTCATTTTTTAAATTACTGACCAACATGTGATAGCATTATGGAAAAAAGATATCAAGAGACCACAGCTGGGATTTGACTGAGTGTATTACGAATTCTTAAATCAGCTGTTTTACTTCATTCATAGCCAACTTAAACCCCCAAAATGAAGACTGAACTCCTGTTTCATTGCTCTTCTTATGTAAGCATTAAAGTATTAGCTTCAAAGAACTGAGGTTTCTGAGATGTAACATGTCGTCTGTCAAGCAATATAACAATAAAGCCATGGAAAATAATTCAGACATACTCTGTCTGTATGGTATTAGCATTAAAGGAGTTTTAATTAAAAATAGGGAAAACATTTCACTTTTGATTTCTCACAACCCACTATGGCACATGTAGCTAATTACTATGACTACCTGTTTCTGAACACAGGGAAATGAGCAGAAAGATTCCTCTTCATCTTAATGGTTCCATTCTCTCCCTTTATTTAGAACTGACCTTTTCTCACACGAAAAAGATTTCATAAGCTTAATCTAACATAACTCTGGGAAATGAAAGCTAAATATTTGCCCTCCATACCTCAGCACTCAGAAGCAGACTAACACTGACATTTCCCAATTCCTTTCAGTCACACAAGTTTTTTGCCCTCTGACTTCAGTCAGGTATAAAACAGAAGGTAGTTTGTCCTTCAGGCATTCTGTTTAAGGCTCACATTAACATTGCCAATGAATTACTGATCTGATTCATCAGAAAACAAGCATCTCCCAACAGCACTGCTTTACGCATAACACCTCAAAACACGCAATGATAACTGATGAAGCTGTGGTTTATTTCTAACTTGTTTACCAGCTAGACGCTGGATACCAAAGATGGAGACAAGTGTGTAGAATACAATTTCTTCTATCAAAAACCCAAAGATAATGGTTGAAAGAAAGATTTCTCCTGCATCCTCCTAATTGATCCCACGTCTGCTCCATAAAACTCATCCTTGTAGCAAATAAATAAATAATCACAGAGCTACAACCTGTACTATTTACATTCCTACCACAGCTCTTGTCAAGCAGTTACACCCACACTACATTCAGGGCAGGGCAGTTACAGCTCAGGCATTAACACTGTCCAAGCACCTGCACCTCACAATTTTGGTTCCCTCAAGGAAGAAGTGGAAGAACAACTTGTCTACCTAGCACTGGAGAAGCAACGCTATCAAAAAGCCTCACAGCAGCTAGAGAAACAACAGTCACTGTCACACAGGCAAGTGAAGCACACTAACAAGCACTGTGACCTCAGCTGAGACCTCACCTGTAGTGAGTACAAGTTTGCATTTAGTGAGCTTGGATTTGAGTTCTGACCCAGGTTTTTCTTCAAATTGTGATTTTGATATGTTTCCCCCCTTTGCTATTGAACCCACAGCTGAGAAAAAGCTGTAGTTTGAGAATTTGTAAAGTACAACTCACTAAGAAAGAATCCTACTTTTTTCCTACCAAGCACAGCCATAATCTCAAACTTATAATTAAGATTGCAACACTGGGTCAAGCAAGAGTCCAATCAGCTCCAACCAGCATCTTGTTAAGCATGAACATCAAGATCTGAAGCAACATGTTCTGGCACTTCTCTCATCTAAAACCCAGGGATCTTAAGTACTTTTCTCAGCCTGCTGGCATAGGACATCACTAGAAACATGAGAAGAAAGGATCAGGCAGGATGGAAAAAGTCTGGGAACAGAGACAAAGGGAGATTAATAATGGCTGTGCAGGAAGAGCATAGAAACAGCACTGTGGGAATGAGTATATATATAAAAAAAATATTACTAGGAATACACAAAGTCATAGCTGCAACAAGACTTCTTGTAAAGCAGTCTCACTAATTTGCTTTCCATTAAGCCTAAATTGGCATGTAGCTGTACCTTTAAACAAGTGCACTGACTAATAAAGCCAATCAAGTTTTAAACTTCCAGGCAATAGAGAAGGTGGTGTTTAATAAGTATCTGCAATATTACAGAGCATCTTCATTAAGCTAAAAGCATTGGAAAGTACAGTATTAATATCTACTCAATTCAAAACCAAGATGGATCAAATAGCATCATAGTATGTTTTATATTTTAATCATGAAAAAGCATAGAAGTGGCCAAGAGTAACATTAGAGAGAAATAAACCCCATCGCATCCAGAAAAACAAAGAACATTAAATATAGGCCAAAAAGAACTGCCTGTCTCTTCTGACAAGGGAGGCAAAAGCTTAGTCCTTAGTGCTAGTATTCCACAGCTCCCATTTCCATGGTTAGGAGACTCCTGGTTCATGTAAGCAAAGAAAAGCCTGACTTGTGCTCTCTTCTTCATAGCTACTGTCACAAAAGGGCACACCACTGCAGGGACAGGCAGTGCCTTCCTTTCACAGTCCTCACTCCAGACTTGACTCTAACATTACTCTGACTCTGAACACAAAACCTTGCTGTGAATCAAGTTAACAGGAAGGTAACCAAACAGAAGCAGTATCTGCCAAAATCACCACCGAAACTCTGGCAGCGCTGCAATGAGCATTAGGCATTGTTTAAAATAAGCATGATAATCTAGGGGAAAAAAAAGGAGCAAAAAGCTTGGAAGCAGAGAGATTTGAGAGCTTGCAAATTCTGCCCAGAGAACTGCAGCAGGAATGGATATTTTTGATAACTGCCTACAAAACACTTAACTGCGAAAATGAAAATGGAGCCAATTATTCTTATTAGTCAGCAGGAACAAATAAGTTGTAATGAGGTTCACAGCATGATAAAAATTCATTTATTACTTAGTTTATTACTTATCCCACTGGATTAAGTCACTAATATGTATACAATACTTGGAGCAGCAAATGAAAACATATAGTGTAAAACTACAGGATATTACATTTGAGAAGCAATGTAACACTTCAGCTAAGGACCAAGCTTTCAAGAGAGAACACTGAAGATTTGCTTGTCTAGACTGCAGCCTTCACAGAGGTTTAGAAAGAACCAGCAGCCAATTAAATCCTTTCTAAGCCAAGTAATACCACACTTTTCATGATTCCCACACAATTTTTTAATCAGATGTCTGTTCCCAAATTGTTTCCATGTTACACTATGCCAGTTAAAATGCTATTATAAAGAAAAAAAATTTTTTAAAAATTTTGTTTGAGAAGAAAACTAAGTTCAGTCTATTATTCAGAGAAAGGAATATCATTTAACATGTTGCATAACACACCTCTTATTATATCCTGCATCCACTATCACAATGCCCAAAGTTTTACAAAGCTGATGCAATATATTTTCTAACACTATTAAGTTTCCAAATGCCAGCTCAGTATTCCTCACACATCATCTACAGACTGGCACATGGCATGGAAAACGTACATATGACTTTCCAAAGGGACTAATAAAACACTTCCACAGTTGAGTTAAATCATTTTTACATATGGGAGTGATTTCCAAGTGAAGAAATTTGCTTTCAGGCTCTTACAGGTAAAGATTCCTTAATTTGAATCATTTTAAAGATTCTTTACAATTTCTCCACACTACTCCAGGTAATTTTCGCTTACACAACAGCCTATGTGACCTTATGTGTAGTCCCCAGACCTCATGCATTTTCAACTTAGAAGTACATAAAAGCTAATATGTAATTCTGGTTGTGTGCTTATCTCCCCACACCCTGCCTAGTATACATATAAATAAAGTCAAAGCAGCTGTGTCCTATCCCAGGGTCTGGTGCAAGCACAGCTGAGGTGCAGGTTACATAAACATGGGGGTAGTAAGGGACTTCTGGAGATCATGAAGTCCAGCTCCTTGCTAAAGTAGGTTCCTCACAGTAGGCTGCACAGGAAAGCATCCACACAGGTCTTGAATATCTCCAGAGAAGGAGACTCCACAATCTCTCTGAGTAATTAAATGCACACTATCTCCATAACCATGACTACAAACCATGCCACACATGGCACAAGTGGAAATTCCTCAACTTGGCAGAAGAAGCTTAATGTTTCTCAATTCTTGCTCCAACCACCAGCAGCTGCTGTTGTTTGGTAGGAACAAGCCAACTGCAGATGAGGTATGGTCCAGGGCTAGTGAAGGAGCTCTTCTGGACCTGTGAAGCCTGTTTACAGTGCCAGCTGTACCCCAACATAGCAGGGGAGGAAAGGAAAACACCAGCTGTTCTCAGACAGGTAACACAAAGCAAGAAGCGTCAGGTCCTGCTTGAGGGGAAAACTGGCTACACGAAGGTGGGTAAAAACGCTGCTGAGTGCAGACACCAGTTCTTCCATTCCCAAAGATTCAGCACTTGCTGCTGTCCTTCCTAAACGTGAGATGTTCAGCTCACCTACGCACCCAGCCACTACTACTGGGGAAGAAGGCAGCCTCACACACATCCCTGTGCCTGGCCAGCAGAACCGTTCCACTGCTCCTAATCCTGGAACAAAAGCAGACTCCGAAAAGCCCCCTTATCTAAAGCAGCAGCAGCAAAAGGACAAAACCTGTATCATAACTACGGGTCAGTGTGGTGGTGTGAGAAAGGTCTTGGGTCCAAACTGCTTTCAGCCAGATGCCCAAAAGAGCAGCAAAACCTGCGCTACACTCCTTCACCGAGGGGAACCCGAGCCCCCGCACAACATCCCGGCCTCAACCGGCTCTGCGGAACGGGACCTGGCTTTCTCCCCTCCCCAGAAGGCGAGAAGGGAGAAGCGGGGCTCGGCCTCCCCTGCCCAGCGCTGCCCTTGCGGCGCGGCCGCCCCCTCCCTCAGGGCCGGCTCCAACCGCCCGCAGGCCGCGCGAGGCGGCGGCGGCCCCGCGGATTGCGCTTCGAAACATAACGAAGAGAAAAAGGCGGGTGGAGGAGCTGATACCGGCACCGCCGCACGCCTCCTTCTCCCCTCACGCTGCCCCCGCACGGCGCTCACCTCATCCACCGCCCGGCGGGGCAGGTGCAGCATCCCTAGCAGCAACTTCAGCTTGACGGCCGAGGAGAGGCCGTGAAAACAGAGGCGGATGTTGTCGATCACCGACGCCGTGAGCAGCGAGGCGATGCTCGGCGGCGCCCACAGTTCGTCCGTGGAGCCCAGTTTGTTGTGCAGCCACAGGCCGGTGTCGCTCTCCCGCATCGACGCCATCTTGGGAGCGGAGCGAAAAAAGAGGGGGTTCTCCACAGGCATTTTATGAAGACACCTAAGAGGAGGAAGGGAGGGGGTGAGGACCCCTGCGGGTCGCAGGCTGGTTCGTAACCCAAAATGGCGGCGCCCTATGAGTTTGCTCTAGAGAAGGCGGAGATTCTTCCGTAACCTAAAATGGCGGCGCCCAGGCGGAAAATAGCGAGGCTGTTCTCCTCTCCCGCTCAGATGCAAAATGGCGCCTGCCATCGCGGTTCTTCCGTAACGCAAGATGGCGCCGCATTAGCGCAGGGATGTTTTATTGTGGGCTCCCGCTCACTGCGCCTCATGGCCTTCCTTAACGTCCCGAGGGCTCTCATGGGCACTGAAGGGCTGGGAACCAGGAGCCGTGCGGCGTGGTTCCGAGACAGGAGCCCACACCCGCTCCTCCCGTTGAGCTGAAGGCGGGAGGAGGGCTGAAGCCCCGCTGGCAGCCCGCCCTTCCGCCGCGAGGCTGGGCCGGAGCGCCGGGCAGCGCTACGGCTCTTCTCTTCACGGACCCCATGTCCGCCCGTCCCCTTTAGTGGCGCCCACGAGGCCCTGTCAGCGCCTTGCTGCTGTGTTTCTGGCTAGTAACAAGCCACAGCGCATCCAGCTCCCTGTTTCTGGGTTCTTTTTCGCTCCCTTAGCCTGTTAGTCTTCAGCATTCCTTTCAGCTCAGTGCCACAGTGAGCTAGGTGATGAAAGCCCTGTAATGCTGCCAGCTGACTGAAGCAGGGAGTGCTTTTTTCCACTTTTTTTCCCCCGGAGATTTCTGTGCTGGATGCCTCAGGGGTGTAGGAGGGTATCTCTGACTGGGAGATGAGAGGTAGTTGCTCAGAAATAGAGGATTATAAGTGTGCTTTCATATTCCCTTGTGATTCAACTCCGTTATTTAAATATGAAACATTAATCCATTTCTTAAGTCCCAGAAGACCTGGAATTATCTGTGTGTGGCATAAATGGTTCATTTTAGTGTCTGTAGCTGAAAACAAAGCAAAGAGGAGGTAGGAGTGCGCAGCAAACTGATTTTGCTGTTCTAAGCTTTTGAATACAAATGTTTTCTTTATGAATTCCTTTTATGTAGGAGGCTGTTTACAACCTGATTTTTCCAGCAGAACAGAGAAATTGTTGCTGGAGAGCTTTAAGTTCTTGATGTTCTCTCAAAACTGCTGTGGAAAATAGAATCATAGAATCATTGAGGTTGGAAAGGACCACTCAGATGATCTAGTCTAACCATCAACCCATCACCTCTATGCTCACTAAACCATATTAAAACTTATGCTGTTTCATTGTTACCAACTCCTGCACTTTGTTTTTACTAACACCCAAATGCTAAGTTCTTAAAACTCAGGCACTGGCTTAACTGTAGTGCAAAATCCCATTGAGTTCACTGGAACTGTTGTGTGGCAGGAGGGTGAGGTTTGGACTGCAGATTGCCTTAGGTGGTGAGCATGAGTTTCTGTACTTCATGAAATCACTTAATTGTAGCAGAATTCCCCAAATCTTTTATGGCACAGTTTTAAAATCTCACTCCTAATTCTGCTTTGTGCTATATTTTCGCTTTGAAAAAAATAAATAAAATAAAATTGAAATTATATAATCCATGAGATATTGCAATTAAAAAAAATCTAGTTGAGCAAGGAAAGTTAGTGGTGACTTCACCTCCAAATGGAAGAGAAAAGTAACAGCCAGTTTCAGAGGTGGGTTGGAGGAAGCAAAACACGGAAAATGCAGTGGTTTGTGCAGCAGCTATCTTCAAGGGGTAGTTAACACAGAGACTTGAACTCATTCTACTAATGTTTTTTAAGCATCAGATCTGACAAATACAAGTCCCTAGAGCAAAGCGTGGAATTGTGCAGCATTGCTTTACCACTTACTTCTCACGGACTGAATGCTTTTGAAAGGGTAACTTTGTTCTGGTAAACTTTGTGTGGATTTAGGTACCAGTTTTCTCAGACAGTGCTGAAGTTACACACTGATGGAAGCTAGGGGAGTATTATTACATAGCTTGTCTCTATGCCTTCCTTGAGGCACTTATTTTTGGCCACTGTTGAGGGTTAGAACACTCGGCTGCATAACTCTCTGGTATGAGCTAGTGTAATCACTTACATTCTTATCTGAAGTGTGTTTTGAAAAGAGAGCTTGCTCTGTGAAGCGTATCTGGAATATAAGTTTTTATATAGTCACTATGGCTCCAATTCTATCACCTGCAAATTCATCCTTATCAGTTGTTAACTGAATGGGCATGCAGATGCTGTGGAGGTTAAGACAAAGTTCCAGCTAGGTTTAAGAAGAGGTATTCGTCCCATTTAGTTACTAGTACCTTAACTTTACGCTTGAATAGAAGAAAAAATTATTTACTTACATTTGGGGTTTTTTTTTTGAGTAGTTAGTTTCAACTATAAAAATGCTCATTCCTCAGGGGTTTCTTATGCTAGAAATGGCATACTTGATTTTTCTGGAAGTTTTTGTATCCCATCTGATGTTGCATTACACAGATAACTGTCTAGGGACAGTTTCTCCTCTCAGTTACAGGTTCCTGACTCAAAGTAGGTGATGCTGAACATCACATTGCAGAGAAACATTCACACACACTACAAGAAAGATTGGGGGGGACACATCCTATATTCATTTGCTTGGTTATGATAGTATTCAAATAAAAATAGGTATAGACAAAGATTTGTCTCTTTAAATCCACTTTATAATTGTTTTAAGAAAAGTATGTCTTCATCTTGTAAAAGAACAAGTGTTCCAGGAATTTCTCATCCTGCTGTTTGTCTTGTTGCCTTTCAAAAAACAAATACACTAGGTAGATAAGTCCTGCATTATTGAGAGCAGGGTGCTGTGCTGCCTGTCAGATTGAAAATAATTGTGTATACTAGGAAGGGGTTACAGGGATGGTGCTTAGGGTTTCCCTTCCTGACCAGAAGTAGCAGTGCATCTTTGGTGGCCACCAGGAGTGATACATTGGCAGGCAGAGGTTGGAAGTTGGTATGAAGTTGAAGTTGGCATTCAGCTCTCAGAGAAAAGGAAGCTGCTTTTACTTTGTTTTAGAAAGCAATGAGGCATGTGCAATAAACATGACACAAGCATTAGCAGCAGCACTGTGTTTCCACTGGCATCCCATCCTGCAATGGCAAGTATGGCAGTTTCTGAGCCAACAAGGGTTCAGGCTGTGATTCATACCACAATGACAGGAGCCAGCCTCAGCAGGCAGACAAAGCACTTGTGTGCTACTATGCAGTATGGCCTCCATTCCCCATAAAAACATTTCCATTAACTTTGAATAACTGAGATTTTCAGAGCTAAAATTAGATTTATCTGCAGTTTTATTTCTACATTCATATGCGTAACTGGAGTTCTAAACACTGCAGGTTTTTGTGGGCATTTCTGCCCACAGTCACCACAGCTGATTCCACTGATACTAACAGGGCCACTCACCTGCCTTTGCTACCTCCTATACTGCCTTTCTTTCACTCTTAAGGGTAGTAAGTTGCTTAATGCATTATTGTAGCAGAAGAAGGTATTAAAATAATAATTTAGAACGTATAAAAAATGCAGAGCCCAATTACTCAGCTCTCAGTTACTTTTTAATAAACAAGAATGCAATCACAGTAAGCATAAATCAGATGTAACAGTGTGAAAAATTAAAAACCATTACGAGTTTTTAGAAACCATTAAGACCTAAAACACAAAGTGCTGGGTGCAATAAACACTTTCTTTCAAAGCCTCTTGTGCATGCATGGTGCCTCAAAAGCTCTCTGCTTATGATGATATGAAAAAGGAGTAGAAGGACCTTGCTTGGTAGATAAGTGATTCAGGAGAATCTTTCAAGATCATCTGTTACTTGACATGCCAAGGAATATAATATGCTGTGTAAAATATAATATTCCTCTTACAGGTGGTAATGCTTCTAGCCAGCTTTCAGAATTAAACTGTGCTCCCAAATGAGGGGTATTAAAGGCAAGCAGCATCAGCCCTTGCTGGGACAACACTGTGACCTCTGACAAGAAAGTCACCAAGCTTTCAAGGAAGATTATTTCTCTGTTCATTGCATCCAGGGACAAGGATTTCTACTTTTTAATTTCCCAGATGTTGTCCATTTCTATGAGACGATGCTCTTTTTGTTTCTGTACATACTAGAATAATAGAATCATTAAGGCTGGAAAAGACCTCTAAGATCATCTATTCCAACCATCAGCCCATCATCACCTTGCCCACTAAACTACATCCAAAAGTGTCACATGTACACTTTTCTTAAAAACCTCCAGGGACAGTGATTCCACCACTCCCTGGGCAGTATTTAGTTAAAGTAGAATCTGGCAGCTGCTCTGAAAAATTTTGGTCCTAATTCATCTCTTTTAATGACTGTGGGAAAATACTCTCCCTGCCACACCTCTCTCATTGAAGTCCAGTTTATTGATGGCTTGCATTGTTTGCAAAGAGTCTGCACTGTTGCCTTAAATGGGCTCACACCCATCCTGACATCCACTGTGATCCCCTGGTGCTTTGCTCTCCAGTCAGCTTTCAATCTATGCTTATTCCTGAGGTTATTCTGCTCTGTTGAGTTCTGCAAGACATCCGCCTGATTCTCAAATGTGTTGGGATCTCTCTGGATTAACCTCTACCAATCCTTATAACAGCCACTGGTATACATAAATTTGTGCAGAGTGCATTCTGTGTCATCATCTGGGCCTGATCTAGATGATGACCACTGTTCTTCGCTGGCTGCATGCCAGCCTTTGGTCCTTATTGATTGAGTGTGGTTGTTCATCCAGTTTTCAAAACATATGATTGAGTGGTGGCCTAGCCCATGCTTTCCCAAAAGAAAGAATGTTTTTGTGTCACTGTATAAAGTAGAAAAGAACTGAAAATTTGTTATCTTTCAGGCATAGATTCCACATTGAGCACTGGCAAAATATTTGAAAGCCCAGGTGGCAGAGAAAAGATATGCTAAAATACTCCAATAAGAATTATGCTACTTTAGTTTTACCATAAAGTCATGTTATATCACAGATTCCTTATTTCATTGTTCGAGAGACTTCACAGGAAGTATAGTTGGATCTTTAGAATTTAGGAGTTGGAGGTATCTGGGCCTAAAACTCTTTCCATATTTATGAGTTAATGGAGAACCTGGATGTCACAGCCTGCTTGCTCTGGATTCTGAATTCCATTAGTAGCAACATAGAATAGAGACAGTTGAAATTATCAGTAACAGCCATAGGCAAAATTTCCCACTTTTAAAAGTTGCTACTGACTCAGGGTGTTTTCAAACTTACAACTGTTGTATTTTTTACTCTTATAATTAAAAGAGAAATCCTCTATTGCAGTATTTGCTTATGTTCAGATTGTTTTGTTCATTTGTTGATACCCGCTTCTGTGTTTGTGCAGCCTGTTGGGCAGAATTCCAGTGGAACAGCATGTACCTCTTTTCTGAGGACAAGATCAGGACCTGAGAACAAGACCACACTGTAATGTGAAGCTTGGCTGTGAAAATACCTGTCTGCTGCTGTAAGTTGGAATACAAACAGATCAGGCTATAGGAGCAATCTGTAAGTGTGATACACAGGACAGTCCAGGTAACCAGTAAAGTTGTAATTTCTTTTTATCACTTAGCAGTTACAAAATAGCAGCTTCAGGGCAGTGATTCATTAATACACGTTTTGATTAATGAGCATTGTTTGGGTAATACTTTTTGCAAAGGAGTTCTAATAATAGTGCATACAAAGCCTGAGAATTCACTAAAAAGAAGTAGTTGATGTGAATTGTTAATTATAAAATTATACAGATTCACCCACAGTGCATTTCAAGCACATAAAAGCTTTCCAGCTTGTCTGAGTAAAGCGACAGCATTAGTCTGTCAGATACTGCTTTGAGAACTGGAGCCTTTGTGAAAAACAGATTATAGTGGAAAAAAGAACAGAGACCTCCAAAGATCATGAACAGATATGTGTAACTGAGGAGTCCTGCTGAAATTAAAGCATCTCTCATAGTTCAAGTGGTACTGTGAACTTGAACTATAGACACTTAAAGATGGAATTGACTAAATGTTTTTCAAGTTATTTTTCCAGAGAATTATGCCAGAGAATTTTCCCCACCCATCTTACCCATCCTTATGTTTTTACAATCACTTTTTCAGGTTTTCAATTTTTGCTCTTTTTATTGCTATGAGAAAAATTCAAATAAACAGGAAAAAATTATTAGCTTTATGGAGTTTTAGGATGTAAAAAGCAGTGAAAATGATTGTAGATCTTTTAATCTGTTTCAGTTCTAAGTTATCTTAAGCTTTTTATGCCATTTTGTATGTCCATTTGTTTGTTAGTATTTATCAACCATATTAAAGTGTTTTCTGTAAAAACTTTGACTTTTTAAAGCAATAACATGGTAGTGTACAAGAAAGGTTAGAATTGTAGGAAGACAGATCTTCTGTCAGAATTGTTAAAATGTTAAGTACAGGCTCTACAGTCACAGTCCCTGCATTTGGTCTGATGATCTGATGGACACATTGACAGGGAATTTCAAATGGCATACATCTGCTTTACAAGTACTATTTGTATCTGTAGATACCATTCTGATTTCAACTGGATTTTACTACCTGACAATCCTTGATAATTCTAGCAATTTTTGAAGTTTTTACACATGACCTGTTTAACAAAGAGGGAGCTAAGAAATAAGAGGGATGAAATGATGTGCCCTGGACCAGGTAGGAAGTCAGATATTTAATTCAGTTCTTCAGCAATGAATTGATTTTTCCTCTTCATTTTAACTCTTTTGAAATTTAACTGATCTAAACTTGGAGGAGAAAGCTGGAGTTAAAAAATACTGTTGTACTTTCCCATTTGTAGTTGTATTAATGAAGGGAGTGCTTAAATCAACTTAATCTGTCAATACCTTTTTTTCTTAGGGTGATATGACTTAGCTTGAAGGAAAATGTATTGAATTGATGCTTCTATGTAAGAGTTTTTGATCTACAGCTCTGAAAGCCCATGTTAAAGCAGACATTTTAGACAGGTTTTCAGACTGATGGAGGAGGAAAGTGTGAGAAGAGGGAAGAGAAAAATGAGAAAATTTTTAAAAGAATGATTGTATAAACATTTTGATATCATTAAATGCTTTACAAAAGGTTAATGATAGCAATTTTCACCTCATTTCTTCAAATCATAGGTGTTTCTTTTTTTTTCTAATCAGCGGGGCATCATCATTGAGGTTAGTGGTAAGATCAGGCATGAAAATGAGCATGCTGAGCACAAAGCAATCTGTCTGTCGAGTATAATTGACTCACAGGTACTAACTACACTGCTTCACTCAGTAATTATGTGCATATAATATACTGTGTGACTAGGTGGAGTGGACTGTTTGTACAGTGACATGAGAAAAGCCCAGTAGTGCAATTGTATCTTAATTACATACCAAATTATATAAAACAAGGAATACTCCACCACTGTGTACCAGCTTCTTTGCAAACTGCCAAATGCAAAACTACCAGATGCCATGTAAAGGTATCGGTTTAATCTAAAACATAAAATGCAGCCTTGAAAGTGAAGTGGAAATACACAGTGCTCACTTGCAGGCTACCCTGAGCCTTTCCACAGTAGCTGGGAGAATAACATGGTAAAATGGAGCAGGGATCAACCAGTCCTTTGCACATTTGACAACATGGCACAAAAATGGAGAACAGGAAATGATCAAGCAGAGGGAAAGCTGATCCCAGGCAAGCATGGGATGGTGATGAACATGAATTCAATGACAGATATATATATTTTTCTTAATTATGTTTTGCTTTTTGCTTTTTCACTGTTGAAATGTTCGAAGATGAAATGCTTGTCCCTGATGGTTCACATACAAACCTTTACAAATTGGTTCCAGAACCAGCTTTTTAGAAGGAACTTAGGGAGGAGTCTCAGAGGAGGGCAATTCAATCACACATGCAGATTTTTGAGAAAATTCAATTAAAGATATTTGGAATACTGTTTCCGAAAGTTTTTATGAGGCACAAGGACAGCAGAAAGTGGGCATAGAAGGAGATCTATATAAAACCATAAACATGGAAACACTTGGTATTCTAATAGCTGATTAACAAGTGTGATCATACCTTCTTACCTGATGCATTGGAGTTGTGTTTTACTTCCTACAGCTTGAATTAAAGAGGCAGGATCTGCTACTGACAGCTCAAACAATCCATATCCTCTACGGATTAGCACAGAGAAGGAGCTTTAACAACAACTCAGTGCAGTGCTACAAGCCCAGGGTATACAGTCAAGTATCCACTGAAGCATGGGACATAGATGCCCCAGACTGTTAGCTACAGGCATAATTATATCAGTGTGAGGATAATTAGTTTAAATAGCAAAATACTCTATATTCATTTAAATGTTCCCTATGTTTCTAAACATTTCTTGTTATTTTCTTAAGTCTGTTCATATGCAGAGTTGAGCTTCTTCATTAGTTTAGTAATGGCTTAGTTAAATCAAAACTCTGTAGTATCTTTTACAATTCTAGTATGACAATAAAGTTTACACTGATGTATTTATAAGTATAAATTAATCCACAGTAATCAGGGTTCTCTATGCTAACTAAGAAATTTAGAAATTAAATTGTTATTTCATTGCAACCCTTATGTGTGTCAACAATGGATGCTTCTGGAAGTCTCAGAAATATCAGTCTTACTGTGCTTTTAATCTACAGGGATTCCTTTTATAGTTGCTTTTAAATTTCATGCAAAAATGCTTCTGAACCTTTTAAGGGTGCAAGGTTAAGCAGTCTAAAGTTAGAAAATGCCAGAATTCATGTTGTTTGCAGAAATTTTAATTTGCATCTTTTATGCTCAATTAAATGGTAGTCATTAATGATAAGCCCATTCAGCGCATGGAAAATATGGTAGTTACTTAATGAACAGCTATTCAGTTTTTTGTTCTCTCTGTTGTTCAGTGTTGGACTCCATGCCTTACTACCTACTGTTCAGACTCTGCTCTGAAGACAATTACTGATTTTGTGACAGTCTTTTGAATGGTATACAACAGTGTAGGGCTTCACAGATTTCCACAAACAGAATTCAATGCATTCTGATAACATACAGAAAGGAGAAGATAGCATTACAGCTACTGACATTACATTTCAGCCACATTTTTAGCAATAAAAGCATAAGGTTAGAATTTAGCCTTTTAGGAAAACTTAGGACCCAGTTCATGGCCACCCATGAAAAATGTGTTTTTTAAGTGATTTAATAGTCTAGTTTAGAGACAAAACTAGAATCCAGTCCTGAGCAGCAGCTGCTCTTTCTTCCTGCATACACTGAGTGCAGAATCCACTGGACAACATTCATTACACAATCCTGATTCATCTACATTCCCTCTGTTGCTATATATAGATGGATACCAAAAAGCCAGATATACTGTCCTAAAAATGACAGAACAACTATAAATGTAAGGAAAGGAAAACAAAAAGCCTGTCCTTGAGAGTTTTTCTAGCAAGTCTGGTGGTCCAGCTATTTTCCTTCCTCTCTAACCTCTGCGCAACTCCGTATCTTTGTTAGTGCTGATGGGGTAGGACATTCCCAGAGGACATCCGTTTCTTACAGCTTCTCTGGGGTCATCCAGCTTTAGCTGGACATTGATGGCATGTTGTTATGGATGGCTTGGAACAGTGCAAGGAGTACCTCAGCTATGGTGTGATACACATGTAGACAAAGGCTGTGGGTCTCCCTTTGTGACTGACAGCCAGACATGGATTTGTATCTTCCCACTATATATGCCATTGTTTGTGTGTTACTAGTGTTCCACCTCCTCCCACAGCCAGCAGAGTTATCTCGTAGAAGCATACAGTTTGACTTAGGTTTGTTTTCTTCAGAAAGATTTCCCAGCAGAGCTGGAAGTCTTCAGCAGAAATAAGCAGATTGTACCCATTTTAATTTTGTTTTTTTTTTTCTCCACTTTAAAGATGGAATGGCATCCCACATCCTATCAGAACTTTGTGGAAGACAACATGGCACAGTGTTGTAAATTGGATTAGAAACCTTGCCCTGGAAGATGGGTGAAAAAGTTCATAAGATATGTGGAAAACTGTTGCAAGTTAGTCACACAACACAGGGTTCTCTTGCCAGGAAGTTTCTTTATTGCCGTCATGATCGTGATCATGATGTACATCTCTCTCTCTCTCTACTTTCTAAAGCAAGCCTTTTATATTCTAACATGCACATTCAGTACGTTTCCACTAAAAATCCATTGGCTAGAAAGCAAGCAAATTCCATAACAAGTCTTCATAATCAGCAGAAAGTTTATCTTATGGCTAAGTACAAAACACCCCTGTTTATTCAGACCCTCTGTCTCCTTTCCAGAGCCTCATTTATCAACAAGTCGAGACTCAAAGAGGACGAGCTGACCTCTCCATCTCCCACAGAAAACTAGTGCTTAGATGGGGAGAGGAACCCTAGTTGCCAAGATAACTGGGGGAATTTACTGGTAGGAAAAGAAACCTTCATATGTACCCTCAAAAGGATGTGTCTTCCTGTTTCTCACAGCTGGTTCTGGCACTAATGGTGTGATCCTGGTCTGTGAACCTTTAAGATAACAGGATGACCTCAGCCCTGGGAGGTTGAGTCAGGCACTATATCATAAATCCATGCACCACTAACTTCCTCGCAGGAGAAAGATAGAATCAGTTCCTTTTCCCCTTTTCCTGATGATTGATGGAGCTAAATTCCCTGAAGAATGCAGAGATTGGGGTTGTTTTGCCTTAAAATTCCTACCAACAACCATGTTTTAGAGTTTCTTCAGCTTCTTGATCTTTATCTGATAATGGTTGTGAGTGCCTCTGCTGGGACTGTCAGTGAGGGATCAATGCACAAACAAGATCATTCCTAGTGCTTTTCTTCTGTCTGTGGTTCTCTGGGAACTCTTCCAATAGGCAAGAAAGCACAGCACTCACAGAGGCACTAGGATACTTTCTGACTCACAGATTTTGGAGGGTGGTGCAGTGGACTGTGTAGGGTGGCACCATCAGTATATCTGAGGTCTGCAAATCTTTCTTGAGGCAGGGACATTTTGCATAAGCAGCCATGTGTGAACTATAATGACAGCATGATATAGCACAAGGGCCTCGTTCAGGTCTGTTGTGCAGCTTTGCACATGGTTGGTTGATTGAGTGGGGCTGTGCCAGGTGGAAGATGCACCGAAGTGCAGTCTACACAAGTTGTATGAACAGTGTCCTGTAAGGTCATCTCCCTGCCAGATACTCTTAGGGTGTATTGGCCTGGTGTTCCACCCAGGAGACCCTCAGGACACCCTGTCAAGTAATCTCAGAGCTAGAGCTTGCAAACTGTAAAGAGTTCCAGGGTTCAAGGACCAATGTGTCAGTAATATGGAGCAGTACAGACTTATCAACACTGCTTTGGTGGTTCTTGGAGAATTCCTGTCCCTTCTACAACAAGCAGATAGGATCCTTCTCCTTTACATTCCCCATAAACCAGCAGAAATGATTGAAAACTCATTGCTTGCCTTGAGAAATGAGGAGATGAAGTTTTTGATGGATTTTTATGCTCTGCAATAGGGCACACTTAGCGAGTCTGTATACACAGTAAATGTAAAGAGCCTCTGGTGCATAGGAGCTATCAGGAACAGAACATCATGGACTTGAGCTCACAAGCTCCCATAAGTCTTTACAGAACATATTTGAACTGGGATTTTCAAAGGCTTATTGCTTGGTGCAAATTTGTGTAGTGACTCATAGGAGCAGTGAGAAGCACATCTCCAACACAGATAGCTCCTCTGTTACATTTCAGGCCTCAGCCTAGAAGGTGCACAAAATCTTTGACAGAACAGTCTTGCATTTCTTAATATTATGATGGACATTCTTCTGTCTTCTTACTCTCTTAGACAGACATTTTAATAAACAAGTAAGCAAAATACATTTCAGGTCCTCTGCAGTCAGCTATTTTAAATGTGTGTATCTGTATAAGTAGTACAATGGGAGTTGTAGCATGCAGTAACCATTGTAAACTACTACTTCCTGAGATCTTGTACATTCTCTTTTTGCAGCTATGTTCCTCAAATCTGTTTAGCAACATATAGGGTTAATTTGAGGTGACTGATCTCAACCGTATATGTTTTAAATGAGATAAATTATTAATTTATTATTGATAACTACCTATTATTCCAAACTGGACTGAAAAAATATGAAATATATGCACTAAACTTGTAGCAACAGTGTAGAACATGATGGGATACTTCTCTCACTATATGGTCTTTCTGATTGTTTCACTGCAGAAAATGAGCACAGATGTTCTTTAATTTCGGCTAGATAGATCTTTTCAGATCGTACCTGTTCTGATTTCTGCAACCAAAAGGTGGCAGCATATTATCTACTTTCCCTTTTCATCTATCCTAGCCCCTAAATAACCTTACTTGCTCAGTTTGTAGGAACGCCAGGAAGTCCAGAACAATCATGCTGACTAAGGATCTATCTGATGTGAATTCATCTGTTTATCACCTTTAAATAGAAGCAGGAATAGATCAAGGACTGGTGATTTTATTCAGTTGTTTCAATGACAGTCTGACTGACTTTTGGAGATCACAGAATCAGAATCATAGGGATTGGAAGGAACTTTTAGAGATCATTGAGTCCAACTCCCTGCTAAAGCAGGTTCCCTAGAGAGAGGCAGCCAGATGGGCCTCGAGATTTGAAGAGGGATTACATTTCAGCTCAGGTGTGTAACTTTAAGAGGGACACATACCTATGGAGCCTAACAATTTTATCAACAGTAATGATAGTTACAAAGCCTGTGCCAATAGTATCTGACAGATACTGTTGATCTGTCAGATTTGAACTCAGTTCTATTCCTACTTAGCTACTTCCTGCTGTGGTAACTAGATAAAATGCTGGTGAACATCTGAAAGAGCAGCAAAGGGGGAGGGGAAATGAATACTTTGCAAAATGTGAAAACCAAAGTGAAAAGGATAAGAATGTACCAGTAGAGTTTTGCTGCATGAGTACATCAGTTTGTAGGCTTCTGGAAAGATACTAAAAAATAACCATTTCCCATTTAGGCTGGCACAGAGATGTGGAGGAAGAAAAAGCTGCCCTCAGATCTGCAGGGATACTGTATACTATGCAATATACAATGCCACAGGTCTTCAGGAAGCACAACTGCTACACAACACCGTCAGGTGTTTCCTCAACAACTCAAGGCACCCGCTAACATATCAGACTGATTCTTGCTCTCTGCACTGCTTTCCCATACTCAAACTTGGGGTCTCAGTCATGATCTTCCAGCTGCTCTTTGGCCTACCTGGGGATGGTAAAAGACACTGCTCTGGGATGTTGGCTGTGGTTAACAGCACTGTTCTGAGGTGCTATGAATCTTTTTACCAGGGTAAATAAAGCCCTTCTCTGCTTGAGAGAGTTGAGAACTTTGGTTCCCCATTTGCCAGCTCAAGAGAAGATGCACAGAAAGTTAACAATATGTCCAATCATTATGGCAGACTTTAGGGTCACTTTTGAGCTCACCAGCTGCCTATAAAAGAAATGCCTGAAGTACAAACCCCAGTAGCTGTCCAGTCTGAATCCAGAAGCTTTTCTAAAGCAATGTGATATAAACAGTTCATCTGCCTGTTGCAGCCTATAAGTGTGGTAGCAGTGAGCAGCAGTCCCTTGTGGCACTATCCCTCTTTGCTGTTCATAACTAGAGGCAGGACTTACAGAAGAAAGTTGATTCATAGACAGGGCTGGGTGGAGAATTAAGGAGTACAGCATGGAATCTGGTGTTGCAAAGAAGCATGCAGACACAGGGAAGGTCATTGAGATGGCTAAGGACTTGTAGTCCTTTGTCATTATCATAACTGCCAACATAGATGCATTTCTGACAGACTAAAGACAAAACTCTTCTAGATTTGAGGAGATATACCTCAGCAGTACAGTACCAGGTGGATAGTTTACTATCAGCACCTCTGTTGTCGTCTGTTGTGGGAATGGCTGCTCCTGGGCTGTCAGCATCTGTGGCTTGTCCTTCTGTTTAACCTGTTGTTGGTTCAGTCACCTTTCCACAATGTCTGCAGGGGCTCTTATAGGAGATGATAAAAAAAAAATTCATGCACCTGCTAAGCCCCAGCCACTGCAAGAATGAAGCATGCTCCTCTCCAGTAAAACGTTGTTAAATGCTTATTGTTGGAGAGGTGGCAAAAAGAGACTATAACTCAGTTTCTTCTGTGTACTTAAACATGCACAGGTGAGAAAATCCTCTGTGAACTGTCTTGTCTTTTGCATGCTGTCAACCAAAGGATGAGTTAATACAGTTCTGCCTTGCCAGCACGAGCAGATTTCAAAGCTGCTTGCATGTTGCTCCCTGTATTTTCCACCTCTTGTTGAACAGCTGGTCTCTAGAAAGAGAGGAAATATTTCTCTTTCGAGATTTCAATTGGAGATTTCAAAACCAGCTTGAAAGATAAAGGACAGTAGGCACTCAGTATGTACTCTGTCTCTCTCAGTGTCAGTGTAACTGGAAAATTGACTGTATGACCAGTAAATCTGAGACCTTTTTAGACCTGGAATAAATGTTAAGCACAGGTTCTATTTTGAATGGGAATACATTTCCTCTATCCTTTACTTTAAAGCATCTGTAGTTCACAGCTATGCTCCAAACTGACAAGTCTGTGTGTCAAATGGAAATTCCAACATAATATGGTATGACATGAACAGCACCCAAACATTTTCCCATGGTTTTTTTTGGCTACTGCAATAAATTTTTTATTTTTATTTTTATTTTTTAGCATTTTTTAGCCTGTCTCATCTGAAAGTAGAGTCTTAAATTTATGTTTTCTTTATTCTCAGAATTACAATTTCCAATACCTTTGTACCCTCCTCTCTTTCTATAGTAACATTTGCAATTTAACACTATTTAGATACAGAATCTATTTAGATACAAAATAATTCACTGATTCAGAAACATTCCCCCACCATATCTGGTCTCTTTCCTACCCAGATGAAAAGTACTAGCAAAGATGCACAACCTGCATTAAATTTAAATGGCTGATCACAAGGTGAAAGGTGACTCATGATGTAGTCAATCTTCAAAGCTCATTTTTATGCAAAAGGTGACAGATTAATCCTCTGTTAAGGCATTTGGAAAGAAGCAATTTTCAACTCCAGTTTAGAAGGAACTAATTGTCCAGTACAAAGTCCCAGAGTTGGGATCTCGAAGTATAGTGTGTGTATTTGCCCTCAAAGATTGTTTTACAATTAAAGCCAAGCCTTGCCCATTAAAAATAATAATAATAATAATTAAAAAATCTGTTTTGGTAGCTGCTATTAGTTAATAGGAAGCATCAGGCTTATTGAGTAAGTTAATGACTCCTGACTGTGCTTAATCACAGACTTTCTTTAAAAAGATGCATCTGACACTCTCTAATTAACAGCTGAGTAAATAAAACCAGTTAAAATAATAAAATAGTTCATGGTAGAACAGTAAATATTTTCCTCTCTTTAAGACTTGAAATTGTAGGATATGTACGTGTGATTGAGGTTTTTTTGTTTTATTTTTCTTTTTAGCAAGCAGAAAATCAAAAATGAGTGATAATAATGAGAAGAGACACTCCTGAGGTCCAGGGTAGAGAGCTATTCTGCTAGTCTGGAGGTGCTTTGTTTTTCTCTCCTTTGAAAGAAGTCATTGATTCCTGCAGAAACCTGGCTGGAACAAGGAAATCCTGCCTCTTGTGTTAACAAGATCCTGAGGCTGGGTGGCTAACGGAGACACCTTGCCTCTCTGAAAGGTAGCAGCTTCTCTTGCTTGAGCTCAGAACTCAATCTGAACCCAATTTCAGAAGCTACTGACTCTCAAAAATGCTTCTGTATATACAGATACTGTGGTTCCTGGCCCTCTCCCAGCTGAACAGCATGCTGTCTGCCTGCTTGCCATCCTGGGTGTCCTGCACTGCTGATGTCTCTTCTAAATCATGCATGAAGCCCTTCCAGTAACATCAATACAACAGGGTACTGAATCAAACCATGCACATCAAGGGAAAAATGTTAAATATTTCTAGCTTTAAAGCTGCTGAACAATTCCCTTTTTTTTTTTTTAAACTCAAAACCATCCGAGTTTAAATACAATAACAGCTGAGCCAAGTGTGAATGTTTCAGGCTCATAAAGAAAATACCACTGGAACCAAGAAGGAATGGTAGGCTTGTTTTGTTCTCAAATCAGTGCATCAATTCTGTTCAAAGTGCTTTCCCTAAATTTACTTCTGTGCCAAGGCAGTCTATGAAAAAATTTGCAATTGGAGAGGTTAAGTGAGGATCACAATAAAAGTTGTAATTCAACTGTAATAACCAAGAACACTGTAGCCACACTGATATGCCATGTATAGGGTGTGCTTTTCCAAACACTGTAGGGAGCCCTAGTGCTTCTTTTCTAAAAGGGTACTTCATCTAGTGTTACTGGAAATCCTTTCTTTGCTTCAACTGCGCTGTAAAGTAGACATAAATTCAGTAAAGGTTTGTTTGTTTTTTTAATCTTGAAAAATATTTGCTTCAAATTGCCTACTAAAATATCTCCCCTTATATCAATCATATGCCCTATATGTGAACCCATTACCCCATAGTGATTCAGGGTTATATTAGATTAGACTGTAACTCTTGAGAGTTGTCTGCCAATATTAGAAAAACTAACATATCGCAAATACACCCCTCGCATAGACATCACAAGCACCTTGAAGAATAGGATCTTTTAACTGACATAATCTTTCTTTCTTTTTTTTTTTTCTTTTTTTTTTTTTTCCTCCCAGTGCCATTTCCAGAACACAGTAGGGAAGGAAGTTACCTGCTGTCTGAGGAGAGGATGCTGCTCTCTGGGGATAAAGATGCAGGATGCCTGCCCAGAGAAGATTCCTTGGCAAGAGAAAACTATTTATGCAACTGAAAGCTCTGACTTGTTCTTTTATTTTCTTTTTTGAGATGTGGTGATGGGAAGTAATTTGTGCATCACCACAGATTCAGACGTAATATTTTAAATAATGTAGATGGTTCTGTGGGAAGCCCACATTCCTGGGCAGAAGGTGGTCCTCCCTGTTGCAGGCTCCTCATCCAGAAACAATGAACAGAAATAACTGAGTGCATACTGCCCAGTCTTTCCCAACTCCCTAAAAACAGGTAGAAAGTCCTTGAAAAGACAAGGTGACCCTGAATGTGAAAAGGGTGAAAAAAAATCTAATTAAGGCATTTTCAGCAATCTTAGGGCCTCCTATTAATGTCTGAAGGTTCAGCTCAGAGCTAGCTGTTATTTGGGGGTAGATGAGTTGGACAGATTTTTCTCCCAGCCCTTGCCTTCCTATATATTTGTTTTGTGTAGAGTGTATGATGTGCCTTACTCTCCCTTCATATCTAATGTGCACTGATTCAGCACAGTCCCGGGGTTTATTGACTGATATCAAGGAACCCATGTCACTGACTATTTCTGCAATATTTTAAGTGATTTCTGTGCATGTTTGAAGTTCTCTGGGTGGTTAGAGGATATTTTAAAGCAGGTGTCTGTCTTTTACTTCCATTTACATCCTTGTTTGCAGTCTGCATGCTTGGAGCTGGCCATGTTTGGAGGAGAAAGGCAGCCAAACTGATGCTAATTCTGGCAGATGGGATGAGCATGCAGTCATCCAACAACACTACACGTTGCCCTTTGCAAAGCATTCAGTGATCCATTCTGGCTTAGTGTGCCAGGATATCAACTACAAGGGAATGAAATGCCAATATGTTTGTTCCAGCCACCTTTCTAGGGAGCAGTAATATTTTGGCAGAAGGGTAAGGTGGTAGATGTCCTAAGTACATCTCTAAGCACCTAGTAAAATGATTCGTCTTCCTCACCTTGAAAATTTGGTAGCACTGTTATATAAATAACTTGCTCCTACTTTTAAATATAAGCACTGTTTCAGGCTATTAAAATTGTATAAGCATTTGCTCAACTCCCACTCAGGCAGTGCTGAGTACTAGAAGAGGTGTTCAGCTGTTTTGGCAGGCAGATTCACCTATCAGACAGAAATGCTTAAGGCATTCTGACAGTTCTGGGTTTCATTGTGACAGTGAAAATCCTGTTTTTCCTGATTCACTGAGATTTAGGTTTCTAAAAACAGTAATCCAGAGAAGTCATAGCAAAGGGTCATGTATGCAGAGCACCCCATACAACAGAGCTGTATTATGGCATTCCATTCCTTATGATGTGTTACGTTCATGTCCACATCTGTCAAGCAGTTATACTGAGTTTTGTTGGACTAGAGTTAATTTTCTTCATGGCACCTCCTGTAGTGCTGTGTCTTAGATTTGTGACCAAAACCAGCACTGGTAACATGCTGTATTTCACTATTTGAGCTGAATGCTGTATGCACAGCACAAAGAACTTCTGTTTCTCACTCTGCCCTTCCAGTGAGTAGAATGGGGGGTGCACAAGAGATGGAGGGGGAACACAACGAGGCAGATGGCTTGAACTAAGCAGAGATATCCCATGTCATATAGTGCAACTCTCAGCTATAGAAAGGGAGAGCAGGATGGGGTGAGGTTTAGGAATCAGCATTCTTTTTGCACAGGATCTGGCTGAACTGGTGGAAGATGAGAGCAATTACCTTTGCATTACTTGTGTTGTTTGCTATCTCTTTCTTCTACTTCTTCTTCACTTAATAAATAATTTTAATCTCAAACCACCAGATTTTCTTGCTTTTACTTTTCCTTTCCTCCTCCCTTGTCCCAGTGTGTGTGGGAGGGGGAGTGAGATAGCTGCTCAGTGGTGCTTATCTGTCTGCTTGTGTTATCCCACAGCAGCAACATTTTGTGCTTCATGGATCAGTTATAGACCTTCAAAGTCAGGATATCTGTTTCTTCCTCAGAGTGCTGTACATCACTATTGATATTTTTCATGAGGTAAGAGCAAAATATTTGTTGTTCATCACTAGATGTAGAGTACTCTTGTCTATCACAATTATAGCTATCTTGTCTGAGGACTTGGAAGGGAAAATGGATATTTCATCCTCTTTTACTGCTAAATTGGCCCTTTCTTCTCTTGCTTACCCAACCTACTTTCTCATCCTATCCCACCTTTGCACTGCAGCTGTTAACTGGAGGTAAAGTTAATGTATGTTAAGTTCACCTCCCTACTGTTGTTTGCATCTTGCATGACCATACTCACTCTTTTCTTCACAAAATAAAATATCCCTCCAATGTGACCTGTGTGGCTGCTCCTACGTGTCCTTCAAACTTCTTGGCAAGATTCACTTTATCATTAACTCTTTCTTGTATTAGTGGCTGAGTTATAGATGGATCTCTGTCCTTCCATGGAGAAAGAGGGAAGTACAAGGAAAATTTCCTTTGCATGGATGGATAGCTTGTTGTTTTTTGTTCATGAGAGGAAATTATTCTTTTTCCTGGCTTTTCAGTTTTCTAAGATTTTCTGCCATCTGTTAATATGGCCATCTAGTTTAAAGTTTTTTAATGCCCCTATCATCAGTGCATCTTTGTTTATCTTCAGCATCCTTATCCCCTTGGAATAAATGCTTTTGCACGTAGCAGGGATTTTTGTTGCTTTTAAAATGAGCAGATATGAAGAAAGAGGTCAGGAGGAAAAGGAGCATTACAGTTGAGCATTTCAGCCTCCAAGGAGGTTCTTGATTATTGAAAGGCTTTTATGAAGAGAAAGATTTTGTTGCATTATCGAATTCTAATTCTTACTTCTGGAGCTACTTATACATGCAGCTTCCCTCAACAAGACTGATTTGTTCATGGCTCTCTTAAAGTATATTTTACATAGTCTCACTGCTGTGGAACTGCTATGATATTTCTTAAGATGACGTTGGGACATGAGCTACTACTGTATTCTAACAGGCATTGGGAGTAGACAGTGAATGAACAGTCTGAAAGCAGAGCTGCCATGCTTTCGTCTGTCTAAAATTGGATGGAGATCTCAGACTAACTAGAGCCTTCATGCTGTCATTCTGCTTTCATCCTTGTGGTTTACAGATTGTGAAATGAAAGCCAACCAGGAGGAAAAGTGTGGAAGCTGGCAAAAATATTTTCCAGGATGCATTGTTTAGAAATCAAGACTGTCTGGATGTCAGAGTGCGTGATGGTCATCACCTACAATATGAGAACGGTCCTACATAACATTTGGACAGCACATTTTGCATTGGGGGTGCTATCACAGATTGACTGTTGTTGCTATTACCAAGTTAGTAGATGGGAAGAGTAATATAGGTCTTTCATGCCCAATACCTTTTCCTTCAGAAGAATGTAACCTGTTGTTCTGCGGTTGATATGCCTACACTTTTTTTTTTTTTTTTTTTTTTTCCCCAGCAGTTAACATAGAAAAAATAGTAGAAAAAGTCTACTGGGAACATAAAATACATCCTGTCCCTGTGGTCACTGTCTCCCACTTCTAGAAAGATAATAAGGTAAGTTTGAGGACTTGAGGAGTGTAATCTGTTAGTAAGTGTGGGATCCCTGCCAGAGCCAGTTCTAGACCTCCCGCAAATGGAGTCTGTTACAGCTGTGATCCATGATTCTTGACTTCAGGTGAAACCAGTTATGCTTTTAGCAGTGGTAGTTCTGACTGTTATCCATCATCTCAGCCAAGATGGTGAGCACTACAATGGCCCTTCAGGAATATTCATTGCTTATTTGTTACTGGCCAGTGTCTAAAAGCATCCCTGGATCACAAATGAGGGATTCATTAACAAGACATTTTGAATACATGAGTAAACCTTTAGCTGCAAGCTGCAGCTACAGCAGCTGGTGGTGCAACATCAGGTTAATACTGTACTAACCAGCTTGCAATTTGTAGCACTGAAGTTGTAGAAGAAGAAAATTGTAGGAAGGAGAAACCATGTCTATCAGCTTGAAATATCTTGTAAATATGAACTCAGGCTAAAGATACTGTTTTTAAACATAAATATGCATCCATCTTTAAGCCGTTAAGTCAGAGAGGTGTTAATGTTAGAATTATTACCAATGATATCCAGGTATTGCTGGATCAATCTCAGGGGACTGTCTGCAAAGGACTTGGTTCCCAGAGAAGGGAATAAATTTAGACTCCCCTGAATATCAGTATTCTGGGTTCTGAAGCCTGAGAGTCTTTGCACAGACTATACATTTTGGGACAGACAATATATATTTTCTGGCAAAAAAAAGGGGCACTGATTATCTTACAGCTTTTTCAATCTAATTTTTTTTTGTTTCATCAGTTTCTATGTTTTAAGACAGCATTTGCAAGGAAACTGGTATTGCTGCATGGCTTCTTA
Organism: Phasianus colchicus; assembly: GCF_987193195.1. Classification (NCBI taxonomy): domain Eukaryota; kingdom Metazoa; phylum Chordata; class Aves; order Galliformes; family Phasianidae; genus Phasianus; species Phasianus colchicus. The sequence goes on along the minus strand of NC_143439.1, from coordinate 64,504,027 downwards.
GCTAAGAGAAAGCTCTCTAGCTCTGGTTCTAGAGTGGAAGTCTTGAAAAATGGCAGTTTATTCCCCTCCGGTTCAAGAAGTCATGTATTTGTATGTGTGTTTATTTATATAGCTGCTGCAAAATAGTCAAGGCATCTCTGTGGGCTTTGACAAATAGTTAAAGTTGCAACAATTATGTACCTAGAAGCAGCTCGCATCCAGCTTAGAACACAGTTTATTTCCCCAAAGGTGTTTGCAGGATGCTGGATAGAAAAAGCACGAGGCAAGGATAGCTCAGCTAATGGTAACCTTTCCTGCAAATTGCCTTGGGATCTTTAGATGCTTCCCAAATCCTAGGGAGAGGCTGAAAGATTTGACCTTATTCTGGTGTCTGATCCAAAAAGCTGTAAGTTGTTCTGACAGGACAGGTATCCCAGGGCAGGTATCCCCAAGAGCTGTGCAGAGAAGTCAGAGCTGGATATGAGCCCAGCCTTAGGGTTGTGCTGGAACTCAACACTTTTGTGGCCGTGAATTATTTCAGATGAGCCATAATTTGACAGATAGGACCTGCGGGAATCACAGTTACTGAAAAGGAGATTATTCCTAAAATTACTGGTGGGGAAAAGGGAGGAGGAACTGTTGCCACAACCGAGTTATGTGAGACCTGTTAGGGGAACAAAGGAAGGCTTCATTTCTTCATCCAGTCACTTTGACACCTCCCAAGAGCTTTAAATTGGAAGGAGAGCAAGCAGAGCCTTGCCCTGCAAATAGCTCAGGTGTCCGTGTGGGACAGCATGGAGTGTCCAGCCTTATTCCTCACATCTGCCCAAAGGCCTGCAGCCGCGTGGTGCCATGCTGACAGGGCCAGGCCTGCCCTGCGGCATTCAGCGCAGCAGTTCTGTGGGGTGATGGCAAGAGGGAAGCCGGGGAGAGGTGTGAGGCAGAAATTGCTAGAAGCAGCACATTTGCATAGCGGCAGCACTCACAGCCAGCTTTCTCCTCAGGCTCTGCCAGGCTTTGTAGGATTTGTGGCAGAGGGAAGGCTTTAAAGGGGCTTTGATGCAAGTGGAGATGGCACATCTGTGGGGAGATTTTTACCATGATTTAGAGGGCAGGCTGTGAGAAAGCATAGAGGTGTCTGCAGGAGAAGTGATAGAATGTGTTATCTTCAGTGAGAGAAGAGAGTTTTCTGCTGTGACAGAGAATTAGATTTAAGAGCCAAGGAGAAACCAAGCGGTAGCTTAGAGGAAAGGCTTGAGCTTTTCTGTCAATCCCACAGAAATATTTATAGTATCAAAACACGCGCTATCAAGATGAAAAATGGAAACCTCAGAAACAGTGCTTCAATGTTTTTTTTTAGCTGCTGGGGCTCTCAAGAACAAATCCATTGTGTTCGATTTCATCACAAAATGAAGCTGTGTGTTCTCACTGCTGAACGATCCCACAGGCAGGCAGGAGCTTCCAGTTTTCTCCCAGTGCCACTTTCAGTGCCCAGCCCAAGCTGCTGCTTCAGGCACTGCCAGCAAAATCCCTCAGTGTGCTGTGCATTGCTGAGCAGTCACAGACCTGGGGGATCAAATCTGGGTGCCCTAGGGCTAGCATCTGCTCCACCTACACTTCCTACATGAGAGAAGAACAAGTCAGAGGGATTTTGTCACAGTTACGCCATTTGGTGGGGATGGGCACTAATCTCCTTAAGATAAGAGCTGCTCCCACTCTTCAATTTCATGAACTGAGCATGAAATATATTTTTACTCTATTTAGCGTAGGTTTGAGAAGGAAATAATTTTGAAGCACAAAGCCAGAAACGATCAATTTGAAATGTCAAAATGATTTTTTTTTCCCAAAACAATTTTTTCAAGTAGAAGTATCCTAAAATGGGGTTTCTTTCTTCTCTGTGGAAAACTTCCACTTCAGTAAACCGATATTTTTCACTTGAGAAAGTAATGAGCTTCGGTGGAGAGAAAAGCTGGTGCTCAGCATGGTACTGGGAGAGGTGAGCGAAAGGGAAATGTGATGAAAACTCCAAAATGGAGGTCTGTCCTTGTGGCTCAGGATGGCTAAAGAAGTGAGTCTCAGCAGCTGGTATGAGATGATTAGAGCAAGGAATTTGGCAGCTAGGAATGACAGATGCAGATTTTTTACATTTAGTGAGGAGTCAGAAGCCCATTGCCTGGGGGAATGAATCAGGGGTAACACTCAGACTGCCAGAGGCTGCCTGCTAGTTGATACCATTGTGACAGAGATGGGACGGGAGTTGGGAGAACAAGGTAAGATTTACTGGGAATGATCAAGAGCACGGGTTAAGAAAAGGCATATTTATATGCAGATATGCATATATGTACGTTATTTATCAAGAAGACAGGAAGTGAGATTAGATGGCTGACAATGACCATGAATAAAGTTTGGCATTTGTGATTTGTGTATAATAGATCCTTAATCAGACCAAATCCTATATGGTTATATCTGCCAGAACAGTGCTAAATTTTGTTTGCTCAAAAAAACAGTCTCTAAAAGTTATATTCCCATTCTTTCTGGATTTTTGATGTATAAGAATGGAAGTGCAGAAATTAATCCTCCCTTGACACTGCCCATGGATGCAGGATCTTCATATCACATCATAGCTGCACACCAAACAGCCAGAAATCTCAGCATCTGACTTGAAAAGTTTTATTAATGGGAGCAAAAACATTTCCCTACGGCTATACAAGAGAGACAGGATTTAGAGCATGCTGGAAAGAAAAATGTTAGCCAGCAATTTATTCTTAACTCAGAAAACGAACTTTCTGCTCATGGGAAACAATAGATTGTTCCCAACCTTCCTGAGCACAGTGTGCCCCCCAGATTTTGCCGTAAGAGCCTTTAAGACACAGAGCATCATCCCTTGGAAGATCTGTACATGTTTCCCAGCTCTGCAGCTGCCATCAGCTGTGCTCATTCACTTGAACAACTGGTACTGTCTAATTTCTGATGGGGGAACCCCTGAAATTAGTTTTGCTTTAATGAAAGTACTTGATCATCTATGTTCCATGCCTGCACAGCATTCAGCAAGAGGACCGTCAGTGTGCTGTTGTGGAATATAGCTAATGAGAGAGGAACAGAGATACAGGCTGGAAAAGGGAGGTGAAGTTTACTTTGAATTTGGACTCCAGTTCCCTTTCAGAGTTTAATGCCTTCTGACTTGCAGCTGTTTCTGATGGTTCTGAGGCTAGGATTGCAGAAAATCCAAGAAGGTGTGCATGAGTGCTTACAAACCTGTAACTCAGAACACTTCACATGACATACTGTGGACTGAACAGTTCCTGGCCTTCCCCAAAATCTCAGCTGTAACATGCACCGCAGTTCTTGCGTACCATCAAATAGCTCAAATAGCTTTTCCTAGTTTCCCATAAAGCAGGTGTAATATCTCATGATTATTTTCAGGCATGAGGGAGCATGTTGCTTGAATTAGGCACTGCATCCAGCTGAGCAGACTGGGGGAAGACCATTCAGTGGTCTGAAATAAGTTGATTCAAATGGCCCTGCTTTAAAAACCATACCCACAGCAGGGAAGTCACTGCTGGGACTCCCATGTCAAAGCAGAAACATTCTTTCCCAGACCTGGGAGACACAGCCTGTTCCTCTTTAAATCTGTGTTCTGTGCTGCAGTGCTCTGCATTGTTGCCATGGCAGAAATCTCCCCATAGTAATAACCTCTTTCAGGGAAGGTTAAAAAGAGACAGTGCACATGCTCAGAAAGCTGCACTTGTTCTGTTAGCAGTTTGCAGCGGCCATTTCAAAGAGACCACCACAAAGACAAGAGAGAGATCAGGTACTGCTATTTTTTTCCTTTGTTGGAGGGGGTGACTTTTCTCTTACAAAGAGGACCTTGCACATGTCTCTGTTCCTGGTTACGCTGCAGGGAGAGACCACACTGGAAGCCTGTCATGGTTATTCCTAACAGACAGCAAATTCCCATAGAAATACTGAGAGGCAGTTGTTAGATGTGGCCTGAGGTAACTGCTGCACTTAGGGAGCAATTATTTGGCAACACAGCTCACACGGGGAGCTGAGTTGAGGCTGGGGTGGGCAGTGTGGAGGTACCCTGAAAAAAGTTGAGCTATCTGCCTTGTTTTTTTGAACCTCTGTAGCGGTGATAGTTGGCTTACGAGAACAGCCTTCATTGGCCAGCAGGCTTCTGCACGAGATGCTTTTGAAGGAGACTGATACAGTCCTAATGTACTGATACTTGGAAACACTGCTGCATCCTGTTGCAAAGCTTGGTGCCTTTGATTATATTTGCTTTGATCTCAGGTCATCATTAATTAAAACAGAATAACCGAGCCACTCGTTAGGATTTTAATCCCTTTATTTTAAGGATTGTAGAAATAAGAAAAAGGATCACATTAGATCGCTTCTAAATCGTGGGAGGAATAGGAAACCCTGTTCTGTGGTTACAGAAATGATCAGATGTATTGCTTGATATGAGCACAAATACATTTATTACACTGTATGTGCTTGCATGTGTCTTTCTTCTGAGCCATTCCCTGATCCTATGTTTAGATTGAGGTGCACAGGAAGGGAATGTATGTAATGCTGCACCTTTCCTGAATTGCTGGTTTGCACAGGCTGCAATTGTACAGAATTTGCAGCTTCAGATTAGCTGTGTCTGAAACAGTGACTTGGCACATATTAAAGAGTAGACTTGCTCAATTCTGTATTTGTGGCAAGATGGGGGAGAAACCTTTTCCTTTCTGTCTCCCTCTATTGTACTTCCAAATGTGAAATACAGGCTATTCAGGGGAATTCTGTTCTCTTACATTCAGCACACATGCACTTGATGTTCATATGCAGCATCTTTTGTTTAGTAGGTACCTACTTAAAAATCAGGAAGAAATGGCCTGTTGTCCTGCTTTCCTGGACTTAGCTAAAGAAGTTCTTCATGTGTTGTTACAATCTTATTTAATTCTTTCTTTTCCTTGAACATACAGGACCAGAAGGTAAACTTGGCTGAACTAAGGATCACCTTATTAGTTTGGGTGCTTGAGGCTTGTGATTGAAATCTCTAACAGGCAGTTGCAGCTTGAGCCAGTCCAAGGTTCCTGTGTTTCCTCTTGATCTGCACAGTTTACTCGTTGGATCAAGAAAATACTTTGTTTGATGCCTTTGTACTTATCAAACGTTTAACATTTGTATTTAAGGGAGGGTGTTGCAGGACCAGATTATACCTGTCTTCAGGACGTGGTGAGGCCTGGCTGTGATGTTTGGGAACAAATAGATGACTGCAAATTATCTGAAGCTTGGATTGGAGAAAGAAACAGAAGTTTAAAGAGTTGTGATGTATTTACCACTTTACCTATGAATTTGCAGAGGTTTAACAGAAATATTTTCCTTTAGTTGCTTTCATACTGGAGTAAGGTTTTATGATTGGTGTGGTGGGTAGTTTATGATAGTGATTAACTACAGTTATTGTACCTGTAAAAAGATGGTATACCAGTAAAGCAAACCAGTGGGCAAAAAACTCATTTTGAGGTTCAGCTCAATTTCAGGCAGCTCCAAAAAAAATCTTACAAGCCTGATCTCAGTGTCTAACAGCAAGCCAGCAGACCAGATTCATGCTCTTGTCTCTGGCTGTCTGGTTAGGAAAAAGGCTGAAGTCATAGCATGGGTGAAGTTGCTGGCATCCTGGCCTTCACATGAAACCAAAACCAGGGACTTCTGGTCTTCTTCACAACTAGAGACATTCCCAGTTGGGTTTTATATGCTAGTCTGGAAAAGTGCAGAGAATTTCTATCTGCGCTATAGATCTTCTGATTACTTTTTGTATAATTTTGTTTGTTTCTTTTCTTTCAAGGGAGAACTGCCATTGCTTTAGCCATTAGGAACATACAGTTCTTTGTAACGAGCCTTGTATTTGTAATGTTCCTCCCTGACTTGTTTCTGTCTCTTGATAAAGAGAGAAGCACCCGTTCCCATGATGCTGTTACCCTGCCTTCTGAGAAGACTGATCCTTACAGTTCCTTTAGTTTTTGTGGCTGCACTACTTCTCATGGAGCCTGCTAGATCTGATCAAGAAGCAGGAACAGCCATACCAGCTGAAAGTATGTACGATACAGCTTTCTCTTACAACTTATACTGTAGTTTTAATGTTGCAAGGCACCACATTATTGAAGCTTGTCCAGATAATTCAGACTGTTTTGGAAGTGTCTTGTTCATATTGTTTTAAAACTGTGATCTGAAAGTATGTACTGTTTTTCCTCTTCATCCAGGGCTCTCTAGTCTCTTACCCTTGTACCTGCCTATTGCTGTCTTGCTTGCAACTGAAATCCAACAATGTTCTGCACTTTTTATTTTGTGCAGCCCTTTCTCTGTTAGTCTCTTCTATGCCATGAATCACTATCTTTACTTTTCAGAGACATTCTTGAGACTTACTTATTTCATCTGGCTTTGACTGTCATTTTTTGTTTCATTCCTGGTAAAGTTAGAAGTTCTTACTTTAAAATTTCACAGTGAAGATGTCATGAAAGCGCAGCTTGTCAGCTGTTAGCCTTTTTTACCTTCAACCACCTAAGCCTCCTTTGCTAACCTGTATTGAGTTTAATTTATGTCATAAACATAATGGCAGGTCCATGCATCAAGTTGTTTAATTGGAAAATGCTGTTCTGCCCTTTTATTTAGTATATATATGGTAACACTAAGGTTGGGTCATGATTCAACAGCGAGAGAGGAGTCTTTAATCCATGATGTTTATTTTCTCTCTCTCCATTTTTTTTTTCATTTTTTTTTTTAAACTAGCCAGTTAAAGAATTAGGCTGACTCCTTTTCTCCATGCAGGCTGGATTCCCCTCTGCTGGTTAGCACACAGGTCATGAGCTGGAAGTTCATACTCCAATTTATCACAGGCTTGTTGTAATCAGTCAAATATTGTGCATTTGCAAAATAGGCTAACAAACATTGCAGGATATTCCAACCTCAGTCTAGGCTTTATCCTTTCTTCTTTACCAGACTTCAAAAGGAAACTATGCCTGTGTTTGGAGTTCCTCACTTGCCCAGTATTTCCTGGAAGGTTGTCAGAGAAGCACAGGCACTGAGAATCAAATAAGAGTGTATGTAGAGCCTCATAATTCTAAGACATCGTGTCTCTATTTGTTCAGCTTCTGTGCTGTTGTTATGCAGCTTTGTGTTATGATGATCAAGGCAAAGCAAGCCTTGTGACCTTAAGTGTGGATTATCTAGATATCTTAAACTCTACAATTATTCCAGAATTATCTTTAACAGAAGCATCTGCTCTGCTTATCAGCGATACCCTCTAATGATAGGACATTGTGTTTATCTGCTGCTTGCTCCACTAGCTTTCTACAAAGCTGTATTGTATTCAGAGTTGGAGTCAAAGTGATCTTAGTGATAATGATCTCAATTGTATTCCATTAGCTTTGTGTTTTAAGTTCAAGTTTGTGAGAATAGGAGACAGAATGGGAAGCAGGGTCATGGTTTTAGAGAGAATTTCTGGAGAAGATGAGATGGAGAACATGTGGTTAAGGACTCAAGGACTGTGGAACAAAATGCAAGACTCAAGTTATAGGTTTAGTATTTCCACATTTCTACAAACTGTGACAAAAGAAGAGAGATAGTGGGAAAGGAAAAATATATATGTAAAGAACAGTGATAAAGGAAGCAGTGGAGAAAGAAATATGATCTATTTTTTAATGCAAATTTGTCAAAGTAATTATTTTGCCACTGAGACATTGGGTGGACCGTCATGATGGACCTCTTAGAAAAAACTGGATTTGTATTTAAAAAAAAAAACAACTGGATATGTATTTAAGAATACATATGTCAGTATTCACTGTGGACCTTCTTCTGTAATTCATCATGCTCAGATTCACTGTTTATTCCTTCTACTCAATACTTCATGCTCTCTCCTAAATGCTCTCCTAGGCCGTCCCTGTGTTGATTGCCATGCATTCGAGTTCATGCAGAGGGCTCTGCAGGATTTAAAGAAAACAGCATATAACCTAGACACACGGGTAAGGAAACAAACTTCTTTTTTTGTTGTTGTTGTTTCTTGTTGTTGTTGCTTCTTGTTTTGATTTTGTCTTTTATTACGGAAGACAATGCGGAAGAAGTAGATAAAGGGGTGCATTTTGCACTGGACACTGTCAGTTGACTGTAATGTCCTGTCTTCTAAGGTGATGCTGGGTAATTAGATTTCATTCCTCCAGGCAGTAACCTGTGGAATTCTCAGTTGGGTTATCAGAGAAACTAGGAAGTAAAGAGTAAACTGGCAGACCTAAGCTGTCTATCCTTCTCTTGGACAAGTTAGAGCCATTAGCACTGCAATTCTCATTCCAAATGCTGAGTACACACATGAATTTTTATGTGAGGGGGAGTAAGGTCAGAACATCATACTTACTGCCCAAAAGAAGAAGGTCAGCTCAAACAAAAAAACACATTAAAATAAAATATGCTATTGCACATGTTTCTGTCCTTAGAGAGAGGCTTAGGGAGGAAACATCATCTCTTTTTTTTTTTTTTTTACATCACTCTGATTCTATGAAGATGAAGCATGCCACAAATCAGAACAGTATCATAAATAGAACTTGTTTGGCTTGTAGTCAGGGTGGAGAATTTGCTAAGTATCTCCCTTCTGTGAGAGGAGTTGAGTCTTGCTACTGCAGCCTGCTGTGACTAGCTGCATCCCAGCTGCTGTCAGATAGCAGTATCTCGGTAGGTATCTTTTCCCCTACCTCTAATGTACCCTTTAGGTGAAGTGCTGCATCATGCACAGGTTTTTCAGGAGAAAGCATTTAAACTTTTTTGTGATTCTAATCTACAGTCAAGGTCATTCACAGTTCAAAGCCTGCAAACTGACATTTCTGAAGAATACTTTGAAGTAACTCCAAGCAGAGTGCATGATGAAAGTGCTGCTGAAGGAATAAGGATGGTTTGGATTGTGACATATTACAAAAAACAAACATTCAAGCAAAACCAAATCAGTATGTAGTGGATTTGCAGTTAAACAAAATCTGTTACAGGTCAAGTTACAGGTCAAATATATTTTGGGCTCTTTCAAGAAGAAATCTTGTTAGTGAATACAATCTGCTGTATACAACCAAAACAAGAGGTTCAGACTGTGCTGAAAAGTGGCTCTATCACAATTTCTCCCTCTGTTAAAAACTTTTGAACTTTTTACTAGAATTTCTATATCTTGATTTAAAAATATCTAGACTACAAAAATCTTCTCTGGTTGTCTGGCTATAGAACTGATCTTTATGATACTTACAGATTGCATGTTGAGAGTGAAGCTTTGTAAAATATGGATATCCAAAACTGATAGCTAATAACGAGGACTGAGCAGCTGAGCCCCAAAACAGTAACTGTATTTTACTATTTCAAAATAAAAATAAAAGACAGCCAAGGAAAGGAAACCAGGTTATAAAAAAAGGTTCAGTTGAAAAGGAATATCCTAAAGCTGAGTTTCACAGCTGTAGATTAGACAGCAAGCCTGAAAAAGTGGTTCCATGATACATTCTTGCCACAAATCTATCACTTTCTTTCTGCTTTCAAATCCGAACAATTGAATCCATATTGAAGTCCTTCAGTCCTGGATAGAACAGGCCTATTCCAGTTACTAAGAAATTCTGCCTACATCTTCAAAAGACGTGGAAATATGTTTGGAGGACTGCTTGGATCATAGAAATGCTGCCTACAGTGTTTCAATTCTTATGTTTGTTCTGCTGTAGCCCAATTTGATGCAAATTGAGTATTTTAAAACAATTACTTTCAGCTGTATATATTTTTTACATTTGACTGATTTAATCTGTTTGTCTTCTGAATGGGGCAAATTTTTCTGTCCCAAAAATACAATGCCCTTTGTTAATATTCCCACTGGGGACACTCATTTCCTTGAAAAATTCTTTTTTCTTTACAGGCAGGAATTTTAGTTGATGACTAAACAGCTTTTAACTGTGTTGGAGGGGGAGGGATTCCCAAAAGCTTAGAGAGGAAATTCCCATTAATTTCCTCCTGCAAATCTCACTCTGCAGTTCTGCACAGTGGAAACTCTGTAGTTTTATTGGACAGCTCAGAGTTTTCACACTTAATTTGACCCCGTGTTGATCTGCATGATGTCTAACAAAGCAGAATGACTCCAGCGTAGGTCAACATAACTTTTTATGGAGGTCATAAGCTATATCCTGTTCTTTTTACGAGACAAGCAATGCTTGTAACCTAAACTGAAGTGATGATCACTTACTGATTGATGGACTGGACACATTTTCCTCCTGCAGTGAGAGAAGGGTCTCAGACCACCACTGAGGGGCTGGCAGCTACCTGTGCAGTACAGATTTGTTTGTGCCCTTCCACATTTATCTATTATTCACTATTATCCACCCTTTTTGTTGCTGGTGACCCCTTGGAGCAGGATGCAAGCTGGATTGTTTTAACTGCAATAAACAACTCTGAGGAATCTTTTCTGTGAATACCATGATTTTCCACTTAATAATTGAATCTGGCAGGTGCAGCTCTGATGATGAACTAGGAGAGGGCTCCTGTGCTCTGCTACCATCAAAACGATTCCACCAGCGTACAGACAGCCCCCCACTGCATCTGCAAGTTGCTCAAGACAGAGACCAGCAGGGAACAGGCAATAAGATAGCTCCCATAAAACAAATCCAGTCCATGGGCTACACAATCCACTATGTATCTGCACTATGAACACTTGAAAAATTCCAATCAATTTTTCAGAGCTGACCAGTGGCTACTGCATTACAACTTTAAAAAGCTCTGCATCTGTTTTTTGTTTTTAGCTAGATTATAGCAAGTTTTTTGTAGACTGAGAATCTGAGCCCTGCCCTGTGGTTTTGGTTTTTTTTTTTGTTATTATTTCTTTGGTGTGCTTTGACCCACCAAGGGGATAATAACAAATCTCTGTGCAAATGACTTTATAATCGCACTCACAAAATAGTCAGTAAAGATGTACTTAGTGCCATTCATTCTGTTCTTTATTTCTTTCTAAACTGTCAGTGGTTATTTGGGACGTTCAAAGCCCATTAAGTAAGATGTACCCATGAAAGTAAAAACAAAGCTTGGAAATATTATTAAAGATATATAAGATGGTAAGCAGCCTTGAGGCTTAACTCCAAAGCTGTCAGCTTCCTGTATTCAAACCATTGCAAAAGATGTCGAGGAGATGGTTAGAGGATGGTGATTGAGTATCTTTCAAGTAATTAGCAAAGTCTAATCGGATCTTTTCAGTCTTGCAGGGTAGCTGAAATGATCAAAAGTGATATCTGATTTAAGACAATGCCACAGGGTTGTGTTGAATGATTTGTCAACTGAGAAAAAGACCTGCCCAACAGATGCCTCTTCCTGTACTGAGAAGGCAGGCTTTAAGCAGGATGTTTTAGCCCAGTACTTCTCTGATTGCCTTTAGCTGCAAAAAAAAAAAAGCCTTTAATCATGTGGCCTTCCCATCTGATACCAAAATCACAAGAGAGGCAGGTGAAGGGTGGATTTCATTGGCACTTAGATCTGATAGTCTTTGTAGTGCCCCTTTTTGTGTAACTGATTAAGACAGTAACTGTAGTTAGCTGTTTGGTAAGTGGGTTTTGCTCAGCTAGTTTGTCCCATAGCAGTGAGGAGGAAGTTCTATCTTGGATCACACTGATTCCCAAATACAGCTTCAGATCATGACAGACTGAGATGACTGCATACAGTGGATAAGGATGTGATCTTGCTGTCTGGCAGCACTGTGCTCCATCATGCATCCACTGACACCACGGGTTCCTCAACACAGACAGGAAGAGCAAAACTTGTGTGCTAGAGAGGAAGGATTCACAAATCTCCTTTATGCAGCTGTGCTGTCCCTTCCCCGGTTCTCAGCTCTTTCATGCACAGGTGGAGGCATTTCAGATCATATCCTGCTCAGGGAAGTTCCCAGTCCACCTTTGTTGCTCCAGAAAATTCTGCAGGTAGCAATACTGATTCAGGTGAAGGGACTTCTTTCAAGCCTGGGACTCCCTTTTTTAAAGAAGCCTGCAGTCCCACCACATGTTTTAACTATATTTTAACTCAGCACCTCTTGTCTTTTTTAGGCTAACAGCATGTGTTAACAGTAGCAAAACAAAAGTTAAAATGGGTAAATTATACCTTGCTTTCCCTGGGTAACTTTCAGTAGTTAGACCAGACTGCAATACTCTAATTCTTTGAGCCTATTTTTAAATGAAAGAGAAATCCTTTTTGAGCTTTTCCTTAAGCCTCTCATTAAGTTCATAGCTTATGCTCCAGTGTGCACAATTGAAGTAAGAATGTTAGGAAAACAAATTCAAAACAAAATAGCAGCACACGTACCCATATTAAATGTGCTAATGTGAAAAAAATGAATAGATGCCAAGCTGAATTTCTTCATATCATGAGAAGTGCTGCAATGTTTGTTTGCCAATTAATCATGCAGAAGTTAAATTATTTTGCAGACAGAAAGCAATATCTCTGATTGTTATGCTAAGACTCATCTCATACAACTGATTCCAAATTTCAGAGCTGAAGTAAAATTGACTTTTCTTTGGGAGTTAATTGGTTTTACAGAGCTGACATTTCATTTTCGGTGTTGCTTTTGTCCCTTCCTCTTACAGACAGAAACACTGCTTCTTCAGGTGGAAAAGAGAAATCTGTGTGACTGTGTAACTGCAAATCTGCTGAACTGAATCCAGGAGGCCAGCTGTATCACCTGTTCAGTGGTTTTTAAAATGCAGCTGTATGAAACAGCCTTTTGGAGTTAATGTTGCAAGCACGTATGTCCCGCTGTACTGAGGAAACTGGGGAGGGGGAATTGTGTTTTATGTGTCTGTTCTGTTTGATGGTTTTTAAATAGTCCTCTCTTTTCACATCACTGCATTGCCAGTAAGGGCTCAGTTCAGTAAATCTGCTACTTGGTGTTAGAGTGGGGAGAAATTTTGCTTGCTTTGATTTTTAAATCAGAGTTGGCCAAGTGTAACCCACAGGATAAATAGAGCTTATAGAGACCCTTGCAGCTGGTTTTGGTCTCTAACATGTTAGAGCATATCTCTGTGACAACTTACCCAGTTGTACTGAGACAAGTAGTTGTGGTCTCTGTGGGCTTTGCCAGTATATTAAAGGTGATGGAAGTCCTTTCTGTTTATTGTTTACACTGTGACCACATTCAGACATCCTGTTGGCTGTAAAGAGGCATGCATTATGAGGAGGTATATGTGTGTTGTGCTTAGAGCAGAATAGCTTATATGTTAGTGCTGAATTTCTGACATCCTGTGTAAGAGTGTCATTGTCTTTAATTAAAGTATTTAATTTCTTACCCTCCTGCCTGTGGCCTTACATCTCTAACTAAACTGGTGGGACTTTACTGCAAGTAGATAAGAGGGGAGATACAAATACTGCTCGCCAGGAGTAGGGCTGCCTTTGGAGGGCTTCAGCTGATTCTGGTTAGAGTAGAATATCTTTTCAGAGTTTCTTGGTTTTTTGCCACAGTCAGGTCTTCCTCATCTTATTCTAGCTTGGCTTTGTTCCTCTGCTTGCTCTGGATGTGCCTTGGCTCTTCCTTCCAGTGAAACCTTTGTTCCCCCTTCAAGTCTGGCATTACTTGCTCTCTAAGCCCAGGAGTTTCTTGGTGAACCCCCGGCATCCCATCCCTATGATTGTAAGTTGCTGCAGGTTTGGGTGGTGGGGCTGATATTCCTCAGGTTTGCCATCCCTTTAGATCCAGCCAGCAGCCCTGCAGGAGCAATGTGTGGCATTCCCACCTACTGTGGAATGAGTAAACATGGTGCTGAGCAACACCAATATCTCACTCCCTCTTCTTAGATGGGGGAAAGGGAATAACATTTTCATTCTTTTGTTCAGAGTATGAAGAATTAGAGATTCCTTTCAGCCTGCAAAAGATGCATCAGAACCAGGAATTTCCTCATGGTAATTGCTGTATGCTTCTTCACAACCCACCTTATCTATTTTAATTTAGTTTTGAACAACTGTCCTCTGCTACTACTTGTTCAAAACCATCATAACAGCAGGAGAACAGAAAACAACTAACATGGCACACAGTTATAAAAAAGGATTGGCAAGGAGGTCTGGAAATTACACTCAGCAAGCAGAATGTTCTTGGCAAGTGAATAGAAACTTTTGAATGATTTGAGTATATATTCTCAGGTTTAATATGACACAATGGCAAGAGTCGAGACTGTTTTCATGGAGCAAAAGGATACAGCAGAACCAGGCAAACTGCTGACAGAGGTGACTAGGATTATAGACAGTAATGTGCAAAGAACAAATCAGAAATCTTCAGTGTGGACAAGAGATGGTTAAAGAAGGAGATGACAGAAGTTTACAAAATCATGAGTGTCCTGAGAATGACTGCTTGCTGCCCCTTCCAAAACAAGAAGAGGAGTGCAGAATTGAAACCAGCTGGTGGCAGAGTCAGAGCAAATAGAAGAATGACTCTTGTAACCTACTGCATGTTTAACTTCTGAAAGTCTTTGCTACAGGATGTTGCTGATTTTAAATATTTGTATGAGCTTAAGAAGCAGATGTTCAGACTCAAGCCTGAAAACTCTATTGCAGACTGTTGAATATAAAAATACCAACTTTTGGATTTTAAGTAAAAAAAAAAATAATAAAAATGCACTCAAGATGTCCCTGAACCACAAGTTATTGCCACTTAATAGCATTTTAGGAAGATATTGTTTTATACTTTTCCCAAAAATAGATGCTGCCAGGGATAAGATACTAGCCATAGAATGATCTGTGGTGTGATCTGGTGCAGTTGTCCTTATGTGTAGAAATGAACTCTGCTTCCTAAATTCATAACACAAGCCTTCTCCCTTAAGTAGGTCAGTGGCTGTGCTTCTGCAGCCCCGTACGTTGCAGAGACTGCTCCAAAGCAGCAGTAGTGTTTCCTTTTTGTAAGGATGGAAATGGTACTGCAAACTATTTGCTTACTGCCAAGAAGGATCGATGTGGTTAGTCAGACAGTAAAGTCTCCTTCATACCACATAAACCTGGTCCTGCCTCGCTTTCTTTCCCTGCCCTTTGGCTTTGCCTTGAGAAATGGAAGGTTTGAGGGCTAGAAAGAATTAGTTGCAAACAGGCTAACCTTCTCTTCTTGTTATATTTGATGTCACCACTGTGTATCCTACAATAATTTTCTTTACCCCAAATCCAAAGATCTCCATTAAATCCAAACTGCTGTTTTATATGTTTGACAGGGCCTCAGAGCCCTGTGCACATGTGCATCTCACTCTTCACCTTGCCCTGTCTCTTCATCTATACTGCATTATGTGGTTGTCTGTTGTTTTGGGACTGAAAGCTGTTTGGAACAAACAAATTATTTACAGCACCGGATGGTGGCCATCATTCCTTCAGGTGTTGCTAACTTATACAATTCATAATGTAAAATATGCTGGACTGTTGCTCTAGTTTCAAACAAAGTATTTGTCTTTAAGCATAGGTTTGCAGTTTAATCTCCATGTAAATATTCTGTTACCTTACTCCAACCTCCATTCCAACTATAACTTTGTAGTGTTATGGAGAGTTGGGAAAACAGTGTTTTCAAGGGCTTCAAGTACCCAAATGTTAGGAAGTGGCTTAAAACATAAAAAAAAAAAAAAAAAAGAGTTGCAAGGCTGCATTTTTCCTCTGTGAAGTGTCAGTTGTTTCATTAAAACAGTTTGGGTCTTGTAAGAAAGTGTAAGAGCTTGTTTATATAGCAAAATTGTGTCTAGTCCAAATTAATGGAAGGATGTGATATCACAAAGTACATTTGTATGTCAAATCTGGACTAACTTTTGAGCGAAACAACTGTCATTTATCAAACAATATTGACATTGTCTTTTTTTTTTTCTGTGGCTTCTTCACAGAAGCTGATGAAACTTGACACTTTCCTGTTTATAAATCCCAACTAACTTTAAAGTTTACAGTTATACCAGGTTTAATAAGGTTGTAGCTATTGAGCTGTCACCCACAATCTAAAAAGATGACCATCTGAGAAAGATCTAAGTAATGGTATTACTCTGAAACTTGTCAGGTTAATGTAGGGGCCAGAGACAGGCACAAACTTTGGGACCAGAATCAAAGTTAATAGCATTTGTGAATGCTTATAGTTCATTGGAAGTAATCTTTAGTGCTATAAATTGACTTTCAAATCTTTGGGCAGTGTAGGTTGTTTCTCATCCCCATCTAGAGACAAATCATCAAATCGAATCATCCATGTGGTAAGTTTCATACACATGCCTCTTGAATTCTTCCCGGATTACAGCTACAGTGTAACAAAGCATCCAGTTTGTGAAAAATACTTGGTTTCAGCCATCAACACTGAGTATAACTAATGTACAGTTCAGTCTTGTGTTGAAGAGGGAGCTGAGCAATATTTAAATGCCATTTGACAGCCAGTATATTGCACATTTGAGGTATGGTTTATGTACGACGTAAAATCAAATTGTATTTTACCCACAGAGGATTGAGCCATGTCCTAGACATCAGTAGCTTTTCTAACAAAATGAGACCTTCTCACCTTTCCCTTTCTGTCTGCACATGCAGGTTGCTCAGAGGAGAACTGCCTGTGCCTTCTGCCACAGAATGATCTGCCCAAACCCTCATCACTTAAAAAAATGCCAGCAGGTACTCCCTGAGCATCAACTGCTCTCTGAACACGTGAATTCAGAAGAGATTTTCATACATAGTTCTCAAGCAAGTAAAAATAAAGATAAAAACTTATCTTCCCAGGGATAATACTAGCGGTAGCAGGGCAAATAAATCGATTTTACTATCCATGGTGATCAGGCTGTGGGTGGACATATAATATGTCCTGCCTATGCTGTAAACTTACACTGTCCAGCACAGTTGCTGGATTTGCAGCAGTCAGATGCAAACGCTCAAATGTAAACTAGGAGAACTCAGACATTTTGCCAGTGGTTCTTACTTTTTCTTGGAAGCAAAATCATGAACTGACCTCCATTTCACAATAACTTGCTGCCCCTTCCTCCCCTCCCCTCCCCCCTCCCCCCCGTAGCATTCTGGGCTTTAGGGGCTTGCCTCAAGATGCTTGTCACCCTTGGCTTCAGTGGATTTTTGGCAAACTGATCAAGCGTGGATCTTTCTCCAGATCTTACACTGTAGTACAAGAGACCCTTCTGAGTTATTATTTCCTGCACTGAAGGGTATCTTGGTGCTGAATTTCTATCATTGCTCCCTGTTTGCAGCCACATCCTTGTTTTGCAGCGTCGTGTGGGCTTTGTTGGAACAGCTGCAGAGTCTCAGAGCCTCATAGTCTGACCAGGGTTCAGCTTGTGGTTGGAATCTTGAAGGGCTTGAACTTGTCAAGCCATGCTGACCAGAGTAAAATAATCATTTGACACAAGGGAGACTTTTTTTTTCCCTGCCAGAACTCTGACTTAGTGTTTAAAGCTATCAAACTATCTGAGCCATCAAGCCAAGGTGAATCATTGTTTCACAGCATAAAATGCAACATGCAGAAGGTGCTTTGATTTTCAGTCCTTCTCAGGGCTTGAGGTATCTGTCAGAACAAAACAATATAGTATATTCTGTTTATGTGTTGAAGCATCTACAGTGCACCAGCCTGTCAGCCCTCAACTCATCTGCAAAACTGTAAAATAATACTTTAAAGGATTGCTAGGACCCGGTGGACCCTGGCAGCTGCCCTGCAGCCAAATGTCTCTAAATTCTTCTATCAGTGACCCACCCAAAAATGGGAATGCTCTTTTGACACTTTACTTTAGACCAGAAAAGCATTGCCTTTGCCCTTCTAACTGGGGAAGGAGAATTTCAGATGCTGCATAAACTCCCTGGAGTGTTTGTGTTTATGCTGGAGTTGCTATACGGACAGCTGGGAAGTAAGAACTTGGGAAGCAAAATGATTCTCATAATCATATATAGAATCACAACAAGAAGGAAAGGAACTGTGTCCATAAGAAATCATCCAGTCTACTTCTTGTCTTATTGCATGGCCAACCATCCCCATGCTATCCCTAAAAGATGTAAAATTTCTACCTACAGTCTTAGATGTCCTCCTGTTTTCACAGGCAATCCATTCCAGTGCTGTTCTTACCATAAAGAAGTTTTCCAGGGCTGATGGTGGTGCCTCCTGGTTAAAGTTTAATCTCTTACTTCTTGTCTGATCCTTCAGAGACACCCAGAATTATGGTTTCTCTGCAACAGCCTTCTGTATTCTTAAATTTCACGTCCCCTCCTCTCTTTCAGACCACATAACCTCAGTTCTTCCAGCTGTTTTGGGAGAGCACAATTCCTAAACCTCAGTCATTTCTGCTAGTTCCTACCATTCTTGTATTGCAGTGACCAAACCAGATGTAGTACAACTGTTGAGATCTTGTGGTGGAAAGGATATAAACTCTCGCACTCTTTTTTGTACATCCTGATATAACTGCCTTTTTTTTTTTTTTTTTGGCAATGACAGAATGTTGCAGACTGATTTCAGCTCGTGATTCCCTAACTCCTCCATAGAAGTGCCACTTCACCTGCTGTTCCCTATTCTAAATGGGAGCTCCTGATTATTCCTGATGAAGTATAGCACCTTGTCCTCACCCTTATCAAATTTTATTCTGTTTTTGGACTTTTTTTTCAACTTGTCTGTATGATTTGCAATTCTAGTCTTCTCTCCTGGTGTTTCTTATAACCTTCTAGACTGGTGTTACATCTTAAATAATCACTTTGCTTACTGAATATCCAGGTGGCTAACAAAATGCCAAACAACCCTTGGCCTGAGTCTTTCCAGACCCCATGTGACACGTCCCTCCTTGCTGACGGTGACCCACTGATGACTATGGGCAGTTACCCAGCCAGTTCTGTGGGCCCTTTAGCAGTTCTGTTGCTTTTCTTCTCACAGTGATGTGTGACCTCACAGCAGAAACCTGCCTGAAGTTGATTAAGTTTGGCTTTTCCCTACCCACAAGGCCTTCATGCTTCTCACTATTTGCATCACATTTTTTTCTTAACCATTCTGGTGTTATGCCTGTGTTCTCTTGCCACTCTATTATTCAAGTAATAGTAACCAGACCCAGATTCTTCTGTCTCTGTGCTTTCTTCTGAGTTCAGCAAAGGACTCATGACCATATTAACCGCCAGTGATTTAGCATTGCATATTAGGCTGAGATTAACTTCCCTAATTTTGCCTTGTGTTCCCATAACCATGATAACGGAGTTCTAACATTCAAGCACTTGCCTGCATCTTCCTTTTGTGCAAACGTGTTTAACTCAGGCCTTTCTGGTTAGTGATTTTAACTAGGTGTATACATTCTCTTCTTTCATTGCGAAGTTGTAATTTTCAGTAACATTTAGAATTCAGTAAACTTTTTAGGGAGCTACCAGATGTCTGTCCTCACTAATTGTCTTTCCAGTAAATGTCCGGAGATTTCTGATTATTTTGCAGGAAACCCTTCTTCAGTTAGCATGTGATAATTAGTTATAGATTAGATAAAAAGAGGAAATGAAGAATAAATATTTCTGGCAGCCCTCTAGGATTCACTATGACCTTCTTCAGACAGCAAATGGACTCCTGTGATTCTGTTGGAATTTTCTCATCCTTCAAAGCAAATTTATACCGATATCATTTAGTCATAGAGGTATGCATTAGTGAATGTAATAGCAAAGGCAGTCATTCAAGTACTTTCCTTCTATCTTCTTCAACTTTGCTGGAGGTGATAGAACAACACAGAAGTTATCACAGACACTGGCTCTTTGCCCTGTGAATTGAGAAATGCATCTTGGACCACACACCTGTGCTAACAAGAGGTGTTGGGAATGTTTTTCATGCTTTGTAAAGATCATGTCATTTGAGGCAAGAACAGGATGGACTCTGCAAGTGCATGATCTGATTATTTTATGTTGGCACCAAGCAATTGAGAAAAGGACATTATTTTAAGCTTAGTAATGTGTTTTAATACAGAAGTAACACCTTCCTCCCCATTAGATTGTGGATAGAGAGGGCCCTACTGCAGATTCCCCCACTGCTACAAGTGGGAGCAAGTTCAGTGTTGTTGCACTGTTTGGATGGCAGTAATCCAATTCAGCAAGTACTCCTTCTGTGGTGCTATCACAGTGTTAAGCCTGGATAGTGGGTGGCTGAGCAGTCAGAAAACAAGACTAAGTCTCATCCACTAACAAAGAAGCTTTATTGCAAGTGTACACAACTAAGCAAAACTAAGCTGTGGTATCTAGACCATAATTATAGGATATTGCCAAACTATGTGTAGGTATCCTTGGAGTCTTGGCATCCTGGGAATGGCATATTTCAGGACATTCAGATTCCCTTTGTTCAAAATTTTCCCAAGTTCTTTGTTCTGATCCCCTTTTATACTTTCCACAGTTAAGATGGCAAAAACCTCTGTTTAATAATTCTGAGGTTGCTTTCCTTCCCCAAGATGTCACATTCGTTTCCTTATCTCATTGTGGGTTGTGTTGCTTGTCCTACCTACCTACTGAAAAGACCAAGCATCTATGGAAATTATTTTACATAATCTTTACAGCTATAGAAAAGACTACATTGGTACCTTGAAAAAAATATTAGGATAAACAATGCTTCCAACATTAACAAAGACCATTGCACATGTAGGTAATTGCTTTCTGTCCTCCTCTTTAAGATCATGTATGAAGAGTGTGATATGGCCACAGGACCCAAATGAATGTAGTGCTAAAAACACATATGCCACGGTAAATGGAAGTGTAAGGTTTAGGTTTTGTGCCAGAATTTCCATTTGGTGTTATTTAAAACTGCAGATCAAAGCTAGACTATGTGACCAGCCCTAGATGAGTGTACAGTCAAACTATACAATGTTGTTCCATTACATCCTGGTTCTTGTGGAGCTGCTCGTTTGGCAGGCATCTGAAGCCTGTGAAAAGACAGACGGTGTTAAACTGGGCCATCTCACAAAGTCTCACCTCAGGCATCCAATTCCAGAGGTTGGACTGGCAGTCTTGTCTGCCTACAGTGTCAATGGACATTGACATTTTGGTGGACACACATGCCTTGAATCACCTTATGAAGACCCCAGTGACTGAGAACAACATTTGGACCTTCTACATAAGGCAGCTTGAGACACCGCCAGCAGTCACTGCATCTTTTTTCTTCCGAGCAAACTTCTGAGTTTCCTTCCTATTTGTAATCTCTGGGAACAAAATCTCACTTTAAGCAACTTACAGTTAAAGCAAAGGATGGGAGCTGCAGGGTTCAGCACAGTCCCTTCAAGAATAAAAGCAGCCAACCCAAACATTGCCCAAGACTCTCTGATGTGGACGGCAGCATCTGGTGTCCACTGAGGAGAGGAGGTGGCCTTGGAAGGGGTGGAGGCAGAAGAGAACAGCAGTGACCATCCGCAGCACTGTGGTCCCTTTAAATCTTCTCCTCTGCTTGGCAGCTCCAATTTTTCTGTGTTGCTATAGCAAATCTCCATGGCAATGACCCTAATCGGGGAAGGGGGGATGCAGGGGGACGCATGCTCAGAGTGAATGCTGGAGTCTCGCCTGCTTGTTTCAGCTGCTCCACGGGTGAAGAGAAAGCTCAGGTACTGGGCAAACTGGTCCTTTGGGAGTATTGCAGCCCACAGCACGTCACCATAGTGATGCATGCATGTGGCTTTGCGTTTACCTGTGGGTCTTTGCATATCACAGTTCATCCGCTTCTTTGTAGGGAACAAACTGCTGATTTTCACTCTTTCTCCTCATTCCAGGCTGGGAAGAGAGCTTGAATTACTGACGCGAGCGATGGCATTGCCGTCTGCCTGGAGTGCGATGCGTGTGGTGATCCCGTTCATCTCGGTGCTGGGCCTGCTAAGCGTGAGGCTTGTGGGGGCCAGCCAGGACTCGGGGAGTGTCATTCCTGCCGAAAGTATGTACTGCCATGCTGTGCTCATGCCCCGCTGCACGCGTCCTGCTTTGTGCCCTCCTCTTGCCCCTGCAGCCACACAGATGGCTCCGGGGGTACCTTGCTGAGTGGCTCAGGCACACCTTGGAGCTGAGAGCTCTTGGTTTTGGATCACAGCTCTGCATTAGTTACTTCTATCATTTTGAGCGAGTCTCTTGTTTAACTTCCTCAGCTCTAAAATGAGGCAATAGTTGGAAGACACTAGGGAATGGAGTCAGTGTTCTCAGGGTGTTTTGGTCAGGTAGTTTGAAGTAGCTGTTCACTGAAAGATTAAATACCCTCTGTGAGATCTTTTATTGTTAAAAAATGGGGAATTTAATTGCATACAAACCAGTCTTTAGTTCTTCGCCTCATTTTGTATCACAGCTATCTTTTTACTTTACTACTCAAATATTTAGAATGAGATCTGAATTAGTCACTGCATCTTATTCTCCTAAATTGCATTTTTAATTTTTAAATACACATATGACTTCCTCCACAGGATTTGAGTGCTGAATTCGCTTCTTTATTCATTCCCCTGGGTTTTTTTATTAGTGATAAGTGTTGGTCTGTTCTAAAAGAGGCCTCACCTCTGTCTTGTGTCTGTTTTCCAGGCATGCATTCATTAACTTTAATTTTGTGGTGAGTGGTCTGTACTGTCTTCTCAAGGACAATACCAGGCTTAAAAAATAAATTCGATGTGACTTTTGTGTGTCTGTAATATCAGAGGTAACTCAACACATCTTGGAGGAAAAGTATGTGATGATTCCTTGTTCCTCTTGTGTAGTGGAAACTCCCATTTTATCTGCAGAACAAACACTCCAAATCAGGTCTAATCTTTCTGATATCCTGTGACCGGGCTACTAAGTCCCCCGAGGAGCCCTTGAGAAAGATTCCATGTCTTATTTTGCTCTTGCATGTGAGAATGAGGAATGGAGGACACTCAGTGTTTCTGCAGAGACGTGCTGCTCTGCCCTGAATCACAGGGACTGGCAGCACTGCTGTGAATGCACAAATGTTGTTTATGTCTGAGTCCAGGCCAGGAGGAAGGCTCCTGACTCATCATGAATTATAAATTTCCTTGCTGCTGCAGGAACAGTGTTTTAAAGCAACAAGGAGCTTGCAGTGCTCCTCGTCAGCCAGTGGTTGAGAAAATGCTGCACAGTTGCTCTGTGCTCCAGGTACCCTCCTTTGCCCATCAGTGCCAGCTGCTTTCAAAGCCTGAAAATGCTCCTAGACACATAAAATGAACACAGTGCTTGGAATTCAGGACACTGGGCCAAACAGAGCTTTGATATGACCTAATAGATATTCCTGAATTTTTCTCTGCTTGATGTCAACTCCATGGACTATTTCTCATTAAAGTCTCTATCCTCCTGGGCACTGACCCATTCTGGGGACAGTGCTGCTGATATGCTTAAGTCCATGTTATTTTCTCAGTGCTGTAGAGATCTTGTGCTACTGTGTGACACTGATCTCTGGCCTGGGCTGCCATCGCCTGCACTCCTCTTTGCTTTTTCTCTGCCAGTCAAGAGAGCCAGGCCCAGCTCTTTCTGAATAACGTTGATTAGGAGTGATTAATTAAGTCCTTATACTTTATACATGCTACTTTGCATTTACAAAGACTGTTCAAGTATGAAGTGCTGTTGCTAATGCTTTCAAGAGTATTTTCTTTAAAGTTCAGAGCAATCCACTAAAAAATAATTAAGCAGTTTCCCCAAGCTACCATTGCATTTCCAGTCCAGATTGCCCACTGAGAAGGCTGAAAAGTGGAACTGAAAAAAGAAGCCGGTCAGTCTGGTGGCATTAGAAATACAAAGAGTAAATGCCATGTGTGTGCAAGGGAAAGTAAATTGTACTTCCACGGTACTTTCAGCTCCAGTTTTTCACCAAGAAGAAGCCAAGAAGCATATTTTAAGCTCTCCTCCCCCACTTCTCCCCTAACACACAAAGGCAGACAAGTCTTCATGCTGACAGGATCCATTTAAAGAATTATAGCTGACTCTTGATAATTCTCATTATGTTAATCCACAAACCTGTTAAGTCTTCCTATGAATGATAGCCTGTTCCCAGCTGTCAGCAAGGAATTAATAGCACTCTGCTGTATTTTGCTATGAAGGGACTTAAGGTTTGGTTCCACAATTCCTTTAAGCTGATGTAAGCCTGTGCTGCTTTTGCCCTTCTCACCAGAACTTTCTCCCTTGTCCTCATTCTGGCCCCAGGATTTGTGCATTCAGGAGTTGGTCTGGAGAAAACTGTAATCAGCAATTCAGCTGACCAAGCAACTGCATGGTCTCTGCTGCTGCGAGCAAGGGAAAGTGGAAACACACAGCTGAGGACAGAAGGCAGAATGTACTTAGATTTGCTTAACCTCCTTGTGAAACCAGACAGAGTTAGTTTGAGGAAATGTCCACAAGCATCTTAGTGAAAATGTAGTGAGCATAAAGAGAGGATGAGCCCAGCTAGGTAGAGCAGCTTGCAGGTCAGCTGTTCAGTCTGGAAGGGTGACACTGAGGCAGGGAGTGATGGAGATCAGCAAAGTCAGAAGTGGGGCAAAGATAGTGATTATGTAATAAATGTCTCTTCCAGTGCAAAAATTGGAAGCATAAAGTGACACCAGTAGAAGTTAACTTCAGAGCCTGCAAGATTGACAGTTTGCTCACAGAGTGAGCTGCTGAGCTCTGGAACTCATTGCCACAGCATTCTGCAGATGCTGAAAGTTCCCATGGATTCAAGAAGCAATGTGTCAAATTAATGTGAGAAAAATCCATGGAGAACTTCTCAGTTCCAGGACTCAGGATGACTTTTTCACATCTCTTGGTAGCCTAAAATAACATTGCTAGAGATCTAATCCAGAGGTTTGATCACAGAATCAGAGTTGTAGGGGTTGGAAGGAACCTCTGGAGATCATCTAGTCCAACAATCCTGCTAAAGCAGGTTCCCTACAGTAAGTTATACCCCACCCCATCCCATTCCATCCAAGTTCATTCCACTATTACTCTCATTGAGAGTTTTTACATCAGTTGCCTGCTTGAAGTAATGTTGGGCCACGCATGGCCAACACTGTGAACTTGGGGGGTTATTTATTAATTATTGTAATAATTTTAATTAATTCCTGCCTCTGGGAGTACCACAGGCTAATTTTAGCCCTCTCAGACTCCAGCAGTAGACCCCCTGATGAGCACACCTACTTAATCTTATATATTACCAAAGTATATGATATTTTCTACTGCAAGAATCTGTCTATTATGATAGTTTAAAAGCTCAGCCAGAGTCAGGGCTTGGGTGTTTCTGCTGATAAAAATCAGACTGTAGCTGTAGAATTGCGAGACAGTGGGGATTTGCTGCCCCTGTTTTATTTGGGGAACTGCATTCAGGTTGTTCCGTGCTAAGTGCAAGATGTTCAATGATGAGTTCAACAATGCCTTAACTTCCAAAGCTCTGCTCAGATGTGTGCTCTGCAGGGCTGCATGAGTGGAATATTCACAACCAGCTGCCTTCCTGGCTGTTCTCCTCCCAGTTACAGTTGTCTCCTCAGCTGCAGTGATGCTGCTTCAGTGATCCCTCTTTGTGCCCCCATAAGTCAAAGTGACAGGTCAGTTTGAACAGCTGGATGTTGCCATCCTGGGACGTCGCAGCGTCATATCATATCCCAAGCTGGAAGAGACCCACAAGGATCACTGAGTGCAGCTCCTGTTTCCACATGCAATATGGTGACAGTCACTTCAGGGCAGGCAAGTAGGCCAGGGTAGGCTGCTTTCTGAGAAGAGCACTGCAATGGGAGGGAGTTTGCCATGGCCCCAAGCGAATGGCAGGTTTGACAACAACACACTGAGTATTCAGGTTCTTCCTCCATGCTCAGAAGTGAGAACAGTTTGACTGTCGAAATACTGATAACAGGCTGCAGGGAGCTC
Source organism: Phasianus colchicus (assembly GCF_987193195.1). Taxonomy (NCBI): domain Eukaryota; kingdom Metazoa; phylum Chordata; class Aves; order Galliformes; family Phasianidae; genus Phasianus; species Phasianus colchicus. The sequence continues at coordinate 64,478,257 of NC_143439.1, read as the reverse complement.
TGTAGCCATCTCAGCAGCAGCTCTGCACTCACTTTGCTTTGTCAGAGCAGCACAAGTGGCTGCCTGGGGACAAAGATTTTAGCATTTCCCCGGACACACAGTCAGGGCTCTGTGATCAATGTAAAATTTCATCTCTCTCCATTCCCCCTACATCTCCTCCAGCGTCTGCAATTTCTTCCTCTGAAAGCAGGTACTCCATTTACTCTGTAACTAAAGGGCACAGGATCAGTGCAGGGTGAATCCTGGCAGAGCAGAAATGCTCAAGTCCAGCAGTGAGCCAGGAGGCTGTTGGCACATCCCTTCCTCTTCCTTTCTCCGCCTTCCCCCTGACCTGCCCCTCTGTGCATGCACACTGGCACCAGCTGCAGAGCCAGTGGGGCACTTTGCATTACTGGCAGAGAAAAAACAGAGCAGCAGGTGAAAGAAGCAAATACAGATCTGGTGCTGACCCTTGCCAAGCTGTTCTTGTAAGATCTTGCTCTTGTAAAAACAGAGCTGGCTGTCTGATTTTTGATCCACTGCAACTGCTATTTGCAGCCAATCTGTGGAGAATTTACCCACCTGTGGGGAGGAACAGGGGATTTTCATTTCAAAGAGAGAAGATGGGGGCTGAAGGCATTCAGCATCTGGCAGAAAAAAGCTTGGGCCGTGTTCAGAAAAGGCCACACAGCAAAGCACTCTGACGCGTTTGCTGGTCCTCACTCAAGAAGTGAGCACTTGCACAGAGATGGACAGAGCCCTGGCCATAGGCAGCCCTAACTTTGTGCAGATGCAGGCGTAGGTCCTGGTAAAATGGGTTTTCTCCTGGCATTACAAGGTCTCTGAATGTTCCCTCTTTGAACTGCTGCATTCCAGATTTCATGCTGTGACAGTGATGTCTTTTTTCTATGCCTTTTTCCAGGCCGTCCCTGCGTTGACTGCCATGCGTTTGAGTTCATGCAGAGGGCGTTGCAGGATTTAAAGAAGATGGCGTATAATCTAGACACACGGGTATGTGCTTCTGTAGAAAAACTTTTCCTTAGCCTTTGTCTCCAAGCGGCAAGGTCTGCCTGTCTGCACACAGCAGACACGACATCTCTGCTGACTCACTTTCCTTCCAGCAAATAGGATTGTACCAAGTGCAGATTATTTTCCACCCGGTTGGAGAGCTTCAGTAGCCTGACTCCTTGCATAACAGGCTAAAGAATTACCCCAGACAATTCATGCATAAAATAAAGAAGAAAAGATGATGTGTGCAGAAGAAAAGGATGAGAAAGAAGGTTTATTCTCTGTCTCATAACATTGCTTTTTAACAGTGGATTCATCACCCTATGGGCAGGAGCAGCAGATGAATGGAATAGCAAGGGGATGGCAAGAAGGGCTGGCAGAGGGGAAAGGCAGGCATGGATATTCCTTGTTCACGTATTGATACTTTCCAAGAAGAAGGGGGAAGCATATTTGCTTGGGCATTTTTCACAGCAGACATGGCATTTTGCAGCCTCGCCTGCCTGTCTTGTGCTGCAGTGGTCCCAAAGAACAAAGCACGAGGGTGTAATAAAATGCCCTGATTTTAGCATTGCCCACATATGTGGGTTTGTAAATATACATGGATATTTGGCTGGGGTAGGGCTTAATGAAAACTCACAAATGATTCCATGCTGTCTGAAGTTTGCAAGGAGCAGGAGGGTGCACGGAGCACCCTGGTGGAGCTGTAGGAGTCCCTGTTCATAGCAGGGGAGTTGGAGTAGATGAAGTTTAACTCAAATAATTATATGATTCTATGATAAAGCCCCTTCGTACGCTTTGCACTATCTCTGCTTTCCTAACAGTTCCATATACGTTGGCAACATGACAGCTTTTTAAGTACAGTCAGACTGGAACCTCATCTGTGGCTCCTTTGGGTGGCATCCTTCTGCAGTGCTATCTTCGTTGGTGGGTGGGAAGGGCTCCTTCAGAGTCACATTCTGCTCAAACTGTCATTAACAGCAGTCAGTCACAAAGAGTTAAATCAACTGTGTCTCAAGCTGTAACACTTAAGGGCAATTATATTGCTTTGCCTTTGGTTTCTTGTGGCCTTGGGCAACCGTGCAGGGCCCCAGACAATGAAGGCAGAGTCACTTCAGCTTTCATGAGCTATCAATAACAAATTGATTAGGCCAGAGATCTGTGTGCAGCATGGGTTACATTGCAGAAGTTTCCCATGCACTAGCCTAAAACTCGACAACCACTAGGCGTCACTGCAAATAGTGGAGCTCCACCCTTGCAGCTGGGCTGGACTGCTCTGGTGCACAGCTGGGCATCAGCTGTTTGGATTAGATGCATCTGAAATGTTTTGTGCCTATGCATGACTGTATGAAGGAGGTACTGGGACTCCAAAGACCTTTCTGGAAGAGAGCTTCATTTAAATACAAATTATTAAATGGTGCAGTTACAAAAATGAAAGGCCATGGCCAAACCTCTACCGATGGTCCTCTGCTCTCAGAAAGGTACAGCCTTCATATCTACACTTAACTGCTAGTGCTTGCCTGATACTGATTCAAGTCTATTTTCTCGTGTTTTACACACAAATAATTTCATTGAACAACTCTTTGAGTCTTTAAAATTCTTGTTCTAAGGGGAAACCCCATGGAGCTGATCAATCAGGGACTTCCTGGCCACTGCCAACATGGCCACAGTTAATTTTGGTATGAGAGGATTCTCTCTCAAAGTCTTTTACTTTGTATTTGAGTGGTCCCAGAGTTGCTCTTCCTTCCTGTAGATAGTCACGAGTGATGCCTTGGCAGGGTTTGTGGTAGCACTGACAGCTTGTTGGCATTACAATGAAAACCAATAAGCCTGTGTGACATTAAGATGATTCTGTGATTTCTACTGGGCTCCTAACAATGGGAGCATTCACTCATCCAGGATTGCATTGTATAACCAAGAAGCAGTGCTTCTTGAGTGTACAATAATGTTTGCCATTGCACTAAGCTGATAAGTGAAAGCAGACAAGGAATGTGAGCAAGACCTCTTTAATGCAAAGGTAGATGTCAAAAGTTTAGGTTGAAAAGAATAAAACGAGGGAAGGAAAACACATCTCTCAAACTGCCTCTGCCTGCAAAGCTTGGCAGAGGTGAGAGCAAGAGGTGAGCAGCAGAGTGGAAGTGGGGACAGGAGACATTGGGCTGGTAAGCAGGGAGTTTGGACTCAGCAGAGTAAAGTAGAAGTGCCCAGCTACTTCTATGGGATCTGGGTATCTTTATTAATTGGGCCTCTGCTGGTTTTAATTTGGAAGCATCATGTAAGGGGAACACCAGCTGAAGAGTGTGTGTGTCACAGAACTTTCTGACCTTTCGTTAACAAGAAATCTCCAAGGTTTAGTGTTTTTGTTTGGTTGGTTGCTTTTTTCCCCCAGTAGAAATGGGAAATCCATTTATGTTGAATTTAAGCCTGGAAAAGCTTAAGGATTTTTCTTTTCCCCAAGAAACTCTTCAGAGTTAGTCTACAAACTACTTAAGGGACCATAGACCACAGGGAAACATTTATCTTTAGTCATGATTATACTTAGAATCATAGAATTATTAGATTATTAAGGTTGCGGAAGACCTCTAAGATTATCTAGTCCAACCATCCACCTACCACCAATACTGCCCTGTAAACTATGTTCTAAGTACCACATCTACATATTTCTTGAACACACTCACTCAGGGGGAGAGACTCCACTACCTCCCTGGGCAGCCCATTGTTGCTATTGTTTTGAGTCTTTCAGGAGATTCCACTTCTGAAATTACAGTAGTATTTGGGAAGTTCAATCATTTTTTCTCAAAAAGTGAGACCAAGGCCAACAAAGGATCTATGCTGTAATAATGCATGATATTTAAATATCTTTGAGAATGTTAAATTATTATTTTTTCCTAGAGTACAGAGAAACAAAAGCTTAAAAATGATTTTCTACCAATACACTCCAAAGCCAAGAACAAATAACTTCAAATGATTTGTAGAGAGAATGGTTTTTAAGCTTTTGATGGGATTCTAGAGGCACAGCTCCAAATGGAGTTGGTAATAAGGCAACTGCCATGAACTACCTCAGGTTGAAATAAGAGCCACAAGCTCAAGTCCAAATCTGCCCTAAAAAGTGGTGAGTTTCAGACTACATGATTAGACTGACAGCTGGATTGAACCCAGTGGAGAAACAGCAGTGTAACAGAGAGCATAATCGGCCCCTTAGCACGTGCTATCTGGCACAATTAAATTATACTGCTCTGAAGGCTTCATCAACAGGAAGCCATCAATCACTGGGAAGGAATTAAGTGCAGTGCAGCTGAAAGTGGAATTTTGCTCAGCATTTAGAAAAGACATTTTAATAATATTGACAGCTCTGTCCCTGGAAGTTAACTATGGAAATGAAAACATTTGGATTACAAAAATACTCTCCATGCCTCTTGATTCTGAATATGCTTATTTTGTGTCGCTTTTTCTGGATGGAAACCAACTCTAATAACCATGATTTTTCACTCAGCAAAGCACCTTGACTACAGCTGTGTAGAGAAATTAGGTCAATCAATTTTATACTCATACCTTTTTAAAGTGCTTTTTTCAGTTTCTTTCTTTCTTTCTTTATTTTTTTTTTTTCCTGCAGACAGAAACCCTCCTCCTGAAAGCAGAGAAGAGAGGCCTGTGTGACTGCTTTCCTGCACTGAAATGAGCACTGGGATTAACCAATGGACATGTATTATGTATTCATTTCTAAAATGCTGTTGAAAAAATAACAGGAAGATACGGAGTGCTGCACCACAAGAAAACAATTTTTATCCAAACAGGTACAGCCCAGTTAGATCATTTTTCCTTTGATGTGTTTTATCAGTACTGTATGTGATTGCATCTGCTGAAATGTCAGAAGAAGAAGTGGAGTTAGTGTCTGAGATTTGTGTAGGGGCAGTATCTCACTTTCCTGCTATTTCAAGCCAAAAATTGTCCTTAGACTCTCAGGCCAACCACTCAGCTTATGTAAATCGCCACAGATCTGTCAAAGTGTAAATGGAATCAAGTTCTTTTAAATATTTATGTTACAAGTGTGTCCCTAAAAAGAAAATGAAACTGCTTTGCAGTGATGCTTTGCTGTAAATTTGCTAACAAGCAGTCGTGATTTTATATAGAAATTAGTAGTTGTCACTGCCTGCCTGGCAGCACACAGAAGGTATTTGTTCCCGATTGTATCAATAATCCAGTGCACAGCAAACAGTAATCTGTACCCAACGTTTGTTTCTTCAGTAGCTGTGATCTTTTTGGAGGGATTTATTAAGTATCTAATGCGATCGCTAACGTTTATAATCACATGAATGCTGCCTGGCAATAGAACTGATTGCGTCTGCCAAAATCTTCTGGAGAAGTGTCTTTCATTAAGCAAATCACAGCCTGGGCTGAACCACTCTCACTGGCCGCTCCAGCAGGTTTGGCAGAAGGCCTGCACAACGCCCGCGCAGCCAGGAGCCTCCTGCAAACTGTTTTTTAAATATTTAGGTTCCAGCAAAATGGTCCACGGCTCTTGCATGGACTTAGCAGGGAGGAATTTCACTCCACAGTGATGGGTTGCTGATGCTATTAATATTCCCACTGCAGTCAGTGGGAAATGAGAGGACAGAATGGTTCAGGCAGTGTAGCAGTGGTAGACAAGATTGCACCTTGTTACACTTTGAAAAACAGTGGCACATCCTTCCGCCTTGTTTTCCTTTATTTTTTATTTTTTTTTCCCTTTTTGTTTGGGGTGGGCGGGATGGGGAAAACAGAAGATTCCCCCAATGGAAAGTTATTGTACAGAGTAACAGATTTTCATAAAACTTCAAATATCTTCCCCAAAGTGTAATGAATGGAAATGTGGAGATCAGCTAGAGCATCTATGTATAAATTTGAAATTTTATGCAAGTAAGAGTGTGGGAGCAGTATCAACAACAGTGGTTTACAAAGTTATTTTGTCAACCCTCATTAAAACACCCATTTCTCTATAAGCAGCTGATATTCTGCTGTCGGGCTGCTCAGTGAGCTATGATGGTAGATAGTAAACTCTGTGTTTCCAAGCCTCTTCTCTCCCATTTTATTCCACCACTGCAGGCACAGGGAATTGTGACCTGCTGCCAAAATATTTTGTGTGCAGTCACAGCCAGTAATATGCAGTATTAGAATACACTCTGGCAAAGTAACTTGGAAGGCTGCTGGTTCGCAGTAAGGAAAAGCATTCTTCCACCTTCATTTAAGTGGGAATTTTGTTGTCCTTTGTAGTATTCCAGAAAAACCCTTTATAGGTCATCAGGACCCAGTTTGTATAAAAGAGAAGCATCATGACACAGCAACACATTGCTTCTAGAAGCATTACACTCCACTAAAGCACTGGAAACTGGCTGAGGGGAAGCAGTAGAGGGTCTCATAATAGAGTGGTTCATTTTACGACTATAACAGTAGGCATAACACAACTGCTTTCAAATTCCAGCCTTAGGTTGCTTTACTCCCGCTTCGATTTGAACATAAGCAATGCACACATCTTGAACTGGTTTTTGCCAGGAGGTGGAATTTCAGCACTGAACCTGTGAGGTTTTTCAGCACAGCTCACTTTCTGGGGACAGCAGCACGTCTGTGGTTTTGTATTGCTGTTATGCATGCTTATTCTGCTGCTACCTTAAAGAATGTGGCAAAGTCTTGTTAGCAGTGTTTGCTGGTTTTATTTCGTTTGTTTGTTTGTTTTGGGGTTGTTTTTCTTTTTTGGCTGTGTTTTCATTTAGAAAAGTGGTTGCACATAGATGAATTTTGATATGCAGCTTGTTATGATAAAAAGGTGGAATGACTGACGAGTGGATGTTCTCTGGCTCTCAAAGGGATCAGAGTGACACTGCAAGTTTATAGCTGTGATGGCAGTGATGAGATGTACTCCTCTTTGTCTATAACAATAAAAATACAAGATGCATTGCTCTGTTTGGTGTGCTTTGTTTCTTATTTGTACCTTAAGATGTTCATGCAGTAATAAATATCTGCTCTTTAATTAGTTGGAAAATTCTCAGAGGGAAAAGTGCTATTTTGAATAAGAAAATCAAGAACTCTTGTATCTGAGCTAAATTTATGAATGTACTCCTATTTGTTGAAGTATAAAATCGAACTCAATCTTATTTGAAATTAAATATACTGCAAAGATTTTTAGAACTGTTCTGAAGTCTCCATACTCTTGGAACTTGATAGCTGTGATAAAGCTCCTTGTAATTAGCAAGGTAGCACTAGCTAAAAATTGAGCTACATAGCTTTAATTTATTATTGCTCGTGAAGTTAATGTACTAGAAGAAACTATATTTTACAAAAGGTTTTAATTGCAGGAGGTCTTAAAGCAGAAAGTCTTTTTTGCTACACAGCACTCAAAGCACCATTTTGCTGTGGATCCAAGATAAAATTCGTGACCTTTTGAAATCAAGCCTGTCTTTTCTTTTGGTGCAGTGCTGCTGCAGATAGCCTTGGGCACAGTGCATTTGTACACAATGGAGTGGAAGTGGCAGGCTGTAAAGATGCACAGTTAAGTTCTCAATAGAAAAGAACTGATATAATTGTGTTAGTGGGCTGCTTCCTCAGGGTAGGCAAGATGTTGGCTAAATCCTGGTAGTGCATCTCCACAGCTTCTTGTGCCTACCCTCGTGCAGTATCTTGCACTTGGCCTTATTGAACTTCATGGGTTGGCATGGGCCCACATCTCAAGCCTGTCCAGGTCCCTCTGGACATCCCTGCCCTCTAGCACATCAACTGCACCTTTCAGCTTGGGGTCATCTGCAAACTTGCTGAGGGTGCACTCGATCCCACTGCCCATGTTACCTACAAAAATGTTAAATTACACCAGTCCCAGCACCAGTCCCTGTGGAACACCACTCGTCATCGGCCCCCACTTGGATACCTCCTTTCAGGGAGATGTAGAGAGTGATAAGGTCTCCCCTGAGCCTCCTCTTCTCCAGACTGTGCAATCCCTGTTTCCTCAGCCACTCTTCATAAGAACGCCATTTGAATTTTTCAAGCTTTCCAGAACCTGTTTTTGAGACGTGTACAATGTAATGCAGATGGAGGAAGTGGTTGTGAGTAACCCCTGTGCTCCTCAGCTGAAGCTGCTCAGAACATAGCTGTCAGGGAGGTTTAGTCTGTGCCTGTTCCCACAGAAAATATAACATTGTTCACATCTTTTACAAATTGGTACTTGTCAATCTGAAAATTAAGGGAAGTGAATTTGTAAGTGCTTTTGCTAGTCAAGGAGAAAGGTGGTGGTCATGTAAAGAATGGTATTAGCAGCAAAAATTAACTAGAGTTGGAAAAACAATAACAATTGCAAATATATACACGTATATGTAAAATATATTTACTGTCATTTTTGCTCCACTAGAAAGACCTTTGGTCAAACCCAATGTGAACAAAATTAAATATGCTTACTTTATCTACATATATACCCCGACAAAAACAGAAGGTATGAACTTTCTTCCCTTAACTCCAGAGAGTAGGGATGAGAAACATAAAGAGACTATGAGAAAACCACTTAATCATTCTCATTGTTCCTGGACAGCCTGAAGCACCTAATAAACTTTTAGCACATGTAGGACAGGAGGTACCTGTACAAAGCAGGAAGACAAGGAACCAAGCTCTTCCTTCTGGGGTCCCTGTACCACAGTCCATTCAGAACCCAAGTGCTTCAGACCTGTCTCACCTGCTCACTGAGGTGAGTGGCAAAGGGGAGATAATCGGATTCCTGAAATATGCAGGCCTAGTTGCCTGCTGAGCTCAAAGGTGTTGGAAAGGAAAGGCAAAAAGAAAAGGATTGGGTACAGCACAGTCATTTGTTGTGGAGCTTTATACTAAGGGAAAGCCAAGCAGCTTCATGCTCTGTGTGTAAGCACAGCACTGTTCCTAGTATATAAAAAAGAATTACCATAAATGATGATGTTCATTAATATCCATTATTAAAGCTCCAGTTCACTACATTCGTTATGATGTTTTCCATGCAGCAGCTCTTAGCAGAAATGTCCCCGGTGAAGTGTGGATTTTTGTTCAGTCTGGCTTGTGTGAATGCTTTCTTTGAACTCCATATGTTTCTGTTTATTCTGAAATCATTTTCAGAGCTGTTCTCTCAACACTGTGGCCCAAATTCTTCACTTGCACTCCCACATGGGATTCTTCACGAACTCACTGGAAAGCACAAAAGGTGACTCAGGCCTATTTCACACTAACACAGTGCAATGTTTACTCAGTGTATTTATTCTGATGTAACTGCTGTTTGGATTTCCTTGCTGTATTGTAAAAGATTTTCCTGGGGAAAGCAGAGCTCCTGTGCCCTGTCCCAACATCAGCAGGCTCAGTGTTAAAGAATTTGGATCCTATATTATTGTGTTTCTCAAGCCGATCAAGAGCTGGCTTCAAGATGAAGTGTTATCTGTTGTTTAAGAACTGACAGCGTGAAATAACAAATTGATGATGTGAAATAACAAATAGAAGTCTAGCATTTGTGCAGAAAGTATTCCATCATCCTCAAAGCACGAAAGTACAAAAGATAGATGCTATCTGCAGCAGTGGTTACCGAGAATGGATGTTTCTTCCTAGCTCTTGATACAGCAGCGTGCTTGTAGTATTCCATACGTTATAGATGGAGTCAGGATGACAGGCTCTTGTCATATCAGATTTCATTCCATATTAATAAAAAAAGAAACTGAGGTAAAACTATGGATCTATACATTGTTTGTAAATCCATATCGATCAGATTCTAACAAGCCTATATTTTCCAATATTTAATTCTTTTTTTTAAGTTGCTTGAAAAACTGTGCCTGGGTCTTGCAACTCAGGTGTATGTGGGCGTCGAATGTATGGCAGACTAAAACACATAAAGCTTACATAAAGGAGCAGTTGTGTGTGGTGTAGGTCCAAAGAATTTAGAAACCAGGAATTTTTTGAGCTCTGATCTGTTCAGAGCCCAGATTCGGTACATGTCTCAACATAAGCTTTTGTAACAAGACGGCTGTACATTGCCTGCAATGGAGCAAGTACTCTGTGCCCAATAATGCACTGAATAATTGTGATTCTCCAGAATATTTCATTACTATGCAAAAAAAAACAAAAACAAAAACCCAACATCAACAAGAAAACAGTTGCAAAATTTAACACATTCTTTATTGCAAATAATTAGCTGTTTCCCATACATACAGTTATATAGCTGAAACAATTTTATTGCGATAAGTTTGAATTAGTCATATTTAAACAGTTGTTGAGAGGATCTGGACTTGAGAGTAAATGAAGACTCAATGGATTTAATGGGTACTGGACCTTGGCCAGCTCTCTAAGAACAAGCGCAAACATGCAACACTTGAGAAAAAAATCAGACTAGTAGCTACTGGCTGGGAAGATAAACACAGTAAACTTAGGAAAAAATGCATCTTGTTGCTTTCCCTTTGACTTGAGGTCTGATTTATACCTTGTCCATTTAAAATTTTCATTGTACCTGACACAAGAGAAAGGTTTTGTATTGCCTCCTCAAGGTTAGTTTCCATTTAGAACTGACGTTTATACATGAAAGGCCACCAGATACCTCGCATATACCAGCAGACATTTTATTATCATGTTTGGAGCATGGAATAAGCTGTTGTGAGGCTTTCCAGGCATGGCTGACAAACACCTGCATACACTACTCTATCACTGCCAAACTGGAGAAAGCATCCAGCAGCTTCTGCTGGGGTGACTGAGTGGCTCATCTGAGAAGAACTCCACTGACAAAGTAATTTGTGAGCTGCACACAGTGCCTGGGAAGATGGGCTGCCAGCGCCTCACTCGAGGAATCTGATAGCATGGACACCTTTAATCCTGACCAGGGAGAAGCTTGGCACACTGGCTGGTATGGAGTTGTCTGGCTGTATATTAAAGATGGAGAGCAGAGGGCTGTAACTGGAGTAGGTGCTGCTGTATCTGAAGTAGGTGCTGATATCTCGATAGCATGCAGAGTCATTTTTATCCAATCATATAGCTTCTTGTCCTAGGAGAAAGATGAGGGCTCATGCGTGTCAGAATGCCTGTCTATTAAAACAGTCTGTCATTCCTTGAAACCCAAACTGCCTGCAGGCTGCAGACGCACGCACTCAGCTTTCTCTTCTAAGGGCCCGTCTGGTCATCCACCAGGAAACAGCTCTTCTGAAAGACAGAGCTATTGCAGTTCTTACGATCCAAACCTCACTGTAATTCATTAAAAGCAGGGAATGGGAATCCAGAAGACCTTTAGAGGTCAGGTGGACCCATGAAGAGTTTGCAATTCAAAGAGAATGTCATTTGCAGGGACAGACTGTCAGCGCAGGGTGCTAATAAGCAGACCTGTCTAATCTGTAAGTACAGCTCTATGAACATGAAAGAGGAAGAAACTTCACAACCCATGACCTGACTACCCAGGGTTCTACTCTGTGTGCCCTTGACAAGGTCCCATTTTGCAGGCCCTAGAATAGCCCATGCAAGGCAGCGGACAAAATGGCCACTTTTATGCAGAATCTCAGGGTAGAAGACAGACAGGTCTGCTGTCACCATGCTGAGGACCTGGCCTTTATAAAGCAAGCATAAAGTTGGAACAGGAGGTTGAGACCTTAAGACCTGAACAGTGGTGCCTATCTCTGTAGTCTGTGAGCCAGCACCAGTGTGTTAATGAGAGGTAGGCAGGCTTCACATCCTGTGGGAATGGGGCTCCAAAGTTACTTTTTTGCTGAAGGTACCTGGGCTTGACCCCTTAGGAAGGGCATTCCCCTGCTGTGAGCTGGCTTCCAGCAGCCTTTAATAGAGCCCCATCCTTGTAGGATTTGACATTAACTGCTCTATGCTACGTTTCACCTTGAGATGGCCATACTGACAATTGGGGATGATCCCAGCATGATGCTAGCGCATTTTTGTTTGCAAGGCACGATCAGACATAAATGCAGTTTGATGCTATATTATCTTGTTCGCATGACTATGATTAAATCATATGGGAACCACCATGTTAACAGCCTCACTGTCATTCACAGAAACCTGTCGGGTTACAGCCAAATCAAGGAGTCCAAAAGCACAAGCACCGTGGGAGAAATCATAGGACTTTTATAAAAAGAAGAGGTTGAAATAAATGCATCTATTTTGTTCTGTTAATTTAGTGTCAATTTTCGAACTTTAAATCAATCTAACCTCTGATTACAGCACCAAATATTGCAGATTTTTTTTTTTTTTTAAGTGAAAAGCTGGTAAACCCAGATAGCTGAGATAGGTTGTTAGAGTATATCAAGCATGAAAAGTTCTGTTCTACTGCAGAGATCCCTGCAGTCTGTAGTCACAGAACTTTATTGACTTTCTCAGAGCTCAGTTAGTGATGGATTTGATCTGGTGAATCAGGCAGAGTTTGCTCCTACATCCAGTCACTCATTACATTTTGAGATAGACCTGAAGATATTGGTTTAATTGTATTTTGTTGTGCCTGACAAAGAAAAGCAAATACTGCTTTTGCACATACCAGATGGCTTATCAAATGTTTCCTGGGGGTGTAGCAGTGGAGCTCAATGGTCCTAGCTGTTATCTTACAATCCTTTGAATTTTGAGATGTTTTAACAAGTTTTGCTTGAAAAACAAAACAGGATAGCTGTCCATGGGATATTGATGAACAGGTACAACAGCAGGGAGATTGCCAGGTAAAGTGAATGGAACAGTGAGCCAAGATACAGTGCTCCAGATGTAATACCTCTAAATACAATTTCTGTAATGACTGTTTCAGTTTTGCCCATACTAGCAATCAGTTTGTGACTTTGGTGTACTAATAATAAATCTTGCAAGGTGCTGTAATAGCTTACTTAAAACAACGTACATCCGTATTTAACAGCTTTGCAGAATTGGATCTGAAGGGCTCAGTGCTCTTTGGGATTCATCAGTCAGTGAGTTTTGCTCCTTATTTGATGGTGCCATTATTCAAGCCATGACAGTTGGGTCCATTATATCTCCAAGTGGTTGAAACTGCAGAAAAAAAATCTGCTCCAGATGGAAGCATGGTGCGCAGACTACCCAAACACTGTTTTTACAAACAGCATCTCAAGAGCAATTGTTTGGGACTGTGTAGTATAGGCACTAACAAGAACAGGAAAGCAGATTTGAATGTGGCTTCCAGCAGATTTTTCCAGCTTAAAAAGAGTGCCATGGGACTCTTAATTTCACACTGTCACTGAGCTGCAGAGTTAGGCCAGCTAAATTCACAGAACAGCTCTTCTCTCCTGGGGGTGTCCTGCAGAGCAAGAACCAGCAGATCATAAAGGGGAGCTCAGTCCTCCTGTGTGATGAGCTGGGAACCCCAGCAGGACTCTGAGGAAGCGTGAAGAGGCAGGGAAGAAAGGAGTCAAGTAGATTACAGTGGCTTTTAAGTTGTGTTAAGCATATCAGTCCTCTTGGAAAACAATTACTCTCTCTTTTATTGCAGGTTAAAATGGTGGCATGTGTGACTTTGCTAGAACTTAAATCATTTGTTTCATACAGTATCTGGAAAGCACAGCCAGGCAGTCACCTGATTGGGATGCAGGGAGTGGTCTTCTGGGATGGATTGAACCATGGGAGTCCAACCTTTTGGCTTGCCTGGGCCACACTGAGTGAAGAGGAATTGCCTTAGGCCACATCAACAGAGGTTGCTCTGAAAGTAATGCCTCCTAATTACGTCCATGGAAAATATGACCAATACAAAGAACACAGTAACAGTACTGAATAGCAAATTCTCAGATAACAAAACACTTTTTTTTTTTTCCAACACAGTCACCACCATTTGCTATGCATTTTCTCCAGTGATAAACAAGAGCCTGCATGCTACACTCATAATGATCTGCACCAGTGGAGGTTGCTACTGTCGTCATCACCCCTGCTGGAACACACCACCCACTGCCTCACTGTGCTCACATCCACTCTTTGGTCTCCATCAATTTTCAGCAAGTGTCACCAATTTTCAGCAAGTGTCAGTGGATGTCAGTGGGTGCCATTTTTTCCCTTTGAAGGAATTCAGTGACAAACCATTGCTCCATATGCATTTCTAGACACCATTTAGTCGGACTGCCCCTTTGCTGCCATCTGTCGTACAGCAACATTTAATAGAACGTTCAACCCTTACTGCTGTCCCACCAACATCTGCCTCTGATGTCATGGGACAACATAATAAAATAGGATGCATTACTTTCGGAGCAGCCCTCATAAGATATATAATACGGTTCATGTATATAAATAGCAAAACATTTTACTTTTTAATGCCTTTTATTAAAACATTTTAAAAAGACAGCAACAAAAACAAAAAAGTAGTGGGATATTTTACCTTTTTTTTTTTTTGAAGCTAATGCGTCAGTCTGGTTCAATGGCAGCGGTGGCAAATCTTAGTGAGTTCTCAAGGTGCTCATCAGAGATTTTTGATGGAATTCTACTCTTCCTGTGCTTCACGCTGGACAATAATTGTTCACAAATGTACCCATGATGGCAAGGCGTGGCTGCAGGCCAGTGGTCAGTGGGACACAGGTTGGACATGCCTGGATTAAACTGTACTAATTATGAAACAACACCTCACTTTTAAGATAATGGTGAGTAAGCTCCTTAGTGGAGCTAGGTGTCTGAAACACGAGGAGCTTCTCACCAAAGCACATGTGACCGCCCCAAACCAAAGCACTACTAAGGTCACTAGAGAATTTGAACTGTATGAGAAAGCCTTTTGGCTGTGGCCGTACAAATCCAGTTGCCAGCCTCAGACTGGCTAGTGTTTTATTTTTGCTTTGAAATTTTTGTTTGTTTGCTTATTTGCTTTTGTCAAGGTCTGGACTAAACTCGGACCTCAAAGTCTTTCCTGTACCTTCTAAATCTGCTTGCCACGTGCGTGCAGCAGTCCAGGCTGAAATTCCCTATTTGCTAACGATTGCTTCATTTCCATGCATCTGTTAACTTCATGCAGTTTCACAGTAACCTGCGAGTTTTTATGACAGTAAAGTTACATTTCACTTCTTCCTAAGTCCCTCGGGGATTTTAAAAACCCGGTTCCTACTAATTTGTAACAGAAAGCGAGCAGCCACGTCTTTCCCCAGCCTGTCACTTTCCCATCCATCCAGCTGATTTAAAGAGACTCATTGCTGTGTAAAACCTGTGAGTCGTCTTTCATTGATTTCAGCTTCTTGATCAGTTCTCTGCATCAGATTTCAACAGGGATGTAAGCAACCAGTCTAGAAGCCTCTTCTTTGTCACACTTGTTCAGGTCTACTTACTTCTCCCTTTGGCTATACTCTAGTGTATTCTTATACATAATGTATCTCTTTCTCCATAGGCTTCTGTTCTGCAGTCCTCCAAAGCCTTGATATTTCCTTGTCAATAAGGTTTAGCACACTTTCAATCATGGTATTTCGGAGCTTTTTTCTTTTGTGGCTAAGAGTCACTGCTAGAAAATGCCCAAGGAAAGCACAGCTATATGTGATAATGAAAATTCATGCCATTAGAAATGGAAGCTTTTCTTAAATATAATTTTCCACAGTTCTAATAATTAGTTTGTATTAGTTTTTGACATTACTTCCTAGGAAGAGTCTAACAGTGGTGGTAAAGACTGAGCTGGAGAGCACGAAGGGAAGTAGCAAGGAAGTAACAGAGATTTGTGCAGCGAACTGACAAGTGTGTCAAGAACATGAAAACTTCTCAGCATCCAACAACTTATACTTTCATCTAGGAACGTGATTTTTCAAGTTGACAATATTCTATTGACTTCTGCCTAAATAATGATGCAAATAACAAACCTCTTACTGATCCATTGTGCTGGAGAAGGTATAAAAAGTGCAGAGGAAAGTGCTGCAAGCAATTGTACCCTGGTGCCAAACTGTTCCTGGGATAGGTGGGAAGTGTTCAGGAGGTGAAGTACCATGTAAACAGAATGTCAGCAATGAGATTAGTGAAGCCTAGACCTTCAGGACATGAAGCAGTCATAATTTATCAGCCACATTGCTTGTACATGTAACTGCAGTTTGTTAGTGTCTTCAGCTAAACTGGCATATACACTGCACAGTGTGTGGTGCCAGCCTGGGACACGGAAAACTGGAGACATGGAAATGGAAAAGAAAGGAGAGACTGCCAGCAGCCAATGCTCCCCAAGCTGCCGCTTCCATGGCCAATGCTATCCCTACAGAAGTGGAAGGAAGAAGAAGGATGGAACCTACAGTTCAGAGCACTTCTACCCTGTGATGTTGCTTTGCAACAACCTGAGAAAGAGGAGGAGGAACCAGCTTCTGTGGTTCTAGGAGAGTAAGATGTTCCTGTTAATGGTAGAGAGGAGCTGCACCTTCCATCCTAGTACACCTCACATATTGGGAAATATGGTGCTTATTTAGTCAGGAAGGTTGGGTTGTTACAGTTTCTCAGTTTCTCTACAGCAAGAGTGGCAGCAATCTGCCTCTCAAGGCAGAACAGAGGGTGGTAAGAGCAAAAAGTGGATCCCTTTGTTCAAGTGATCCCTCTGGCATTCTGAGAAACCAAGTGTGCTGCCTTTCCTCTGTGTTCAGCCTGGGAGCCTGCAAGACCAAGTTGGTTGAAGAAAGTACTCCTCTGTGTGCTTCTGGATCTGGCAGGCATCTATATAAATATCACTCAGCTGATGGAGGTTTGCATGGCATTATTTTTAACCTATTATCACCCTTGCTTTTACTATCTGTCATGCTGTTGCACAGAAGGCATGGGTTCTTTCTCAGGCACTCATTGTCTGCATTAGCACTCTTGGTACCATTATAAAGGCACTGAGCCTCAGTTCAGACCTTATGATGAGCTGTGTATTCTTTCCACTCTGGGGATCTCTCAGGCATGAAAGTGGACACTTGAATTTCCTGGAGTAATCACTGTTTTGCTGGCTAGAATGATTTTTCAGAAGGCTCTCTGTCTCCACAAGCAAAGCAAAAGGTTTAATGGGACAACAGCTCTTAAATTTACAAGTCTTACACTTTTGTGTTTGTCTTACAGAAGAGGTTTGCACACATACATTTCTCAGCAATTATTTGCATCCTGCTGTATTGGCTCAGCACCTATCTGTAAGTCACCAATCTGAGGTAATTGGATTTTGCCTTATAGGAAAATGTCTGACTTGATCTTAGAATTTCTACTCCTGACTTGCTAGCATTTAAAGACTGGCGCTTTTTTGTTTGGTTGGTTGGTGTTTTTTTGTTTGTTTGTTTGTTTGTTTTTTTCATAAGCAAAGTGGAAAAATAGATCCTTTCTCTCCAAGCACTGCAGTACTGTTACAGTTCAAGGCCTTTTCTCTACTGATGTCTTTCAGCAGCAGCTCCACAGCTGTTACCTCAAAAGCAGAACTGCTCTTCTGTGAAGTCAGTGAGTAGTATGAACCATTTGGTGGGTAGCTGAGCTCCTAGAAAAAAAATATGCTTCAAATCTGCTGTTTGCATAACTTTAATTCTAGAGGGTTACAGGAAGGCTGCAGCAGAAGGCAGAAATCGGAAAGATAACACTGTTTACGACTCAGAAGCAAAATTCACCACTACAAAAGATCTCCATGCATTATTTATAGGGCAGGCTGGCACGACTGCTTTGAAGTCACTCATGTTTTGGCTGCTCTTCTGTGAGTCTGCAGTCAAGTGGCAAACAAGATGATGCAGCAGAGGAAAGGTGTGAGAGCCTAGGCAAAATGCCATATAGAGGGGTTACGTGAATCAAAAGGGATAAACCTTGGATGTGCCTTGTGCACTTCACTGAGAGGTGCCTCTGAAGATTTTCGTATGGTTAGTTAGGAAAAGGCTGTGGAGTTAACATGCTCTAGTCACTGCCTGACAGCTGTCAGAAGGCCTGGACAGACAGGAGTCTTAGCTCTTAGCTTTGTGTAGGCTGCTGTTGTACTTGCAGAAGTTGTAGACCAGTCCTGGACATTGCTGAGGCACACTGACCATGATGGTCAATGATAGCTCTTCTCGTTCAATGGGGTAACCAAGTGAAGAGCAGGAAAAGGCCAATCCCAAAACAGCAGCTTGACCAGGGTAAAACAGTGCTGTGATAAACCAATGCAGAAAGGTATCAGTGTGAAAGTAACTCCAATGTTGCCTTTCCTTTCATTTGTTTATAAAAATTCTCAGGCTTTTCCTTTTGTTTTTCAGTCCCAGTGCTCTGTCCTGGTCTCTCCATATGGGAAAACAGCAGAGCTAGAAGCGTACTTTCCTCTTTTAAGCAGAGAGGAATTTATGCCTGATCTTAAAGGTCAAGATGTATCTCATAAATACTCCACACAGGAAAGCAAATGTTTCCCTGCCCATGCCATGATACCACAAGGTACTTAATTCATGCCAGACTCCTTGCTCATCAATATTTTCTGAGGTCATTACATTTGCATTCTGGCAGTTATGCATGTGTTAGGAATGTGCTTTATAGTTCATTTGCTGAAAGGTGCACAGCCTTTGGCTCTCTTGCTAGAAGCGTGTACCTGCCATGTACATACAGTCATTTAATTTGCCCCCGTTTGATTTCTGCATTGAACTCTTGGTGCCATTGACATGCAGCAATTACAGAGTTTTCTGCCAATTAGGTAGTGGAGATGGGCAGCAGCGGGCGCCCAAGCTGGCACTCAGATGTTCCTGCTGCTCAGAACACTGCTGGGCTGCCATAGGCAATCACTGAGCTGTTGGCAGTAGCATTTTTCTTCTGCTTGCTGAGGGCTTTTGGGTCAGCCTGCAGCCTCACAAAATCTATTCAAAGAAAAATTAGAGCTGAAGAGTCAAGTTCTTGTATAAGCCTAACACAGAGAGAGACCAAAACTAACGTTCTCTCTGTAGCAATTATTAGGAAACAAAAATGTTCTCTTTGCCTTCAAACCATCACAGCTCACTAGGGAATACAAGCTGATGTTCCTCACTGAGGGCTCACAGATACAGCTTTGAGGCTCATCACAAGCCAGCTCGTCTTCCAGAGTTTGGGAATGTGTGCCCTAATTTCTAATCAACTGAACAAAACCCACATTATCTTTTTCTAAAGCCTGTCCTGTTTCACCTGAAAGCAATCTGGGCTCAAAGCTATCCTATCATCAGCAGCAGGTTGCAGGAGATGGACACCTGATTTCAGCTGATAGCCAACATGTTTCAATAGTAATACAAAAACAGCTCAGATGCAAAACCCACTGTCAAACAATTGCCCCCTGCCTAGAACAGCATTCAGCAAGGGACATTCAGGACTCAACATCAGCTTCTGCAATTAGCAGCACTAGAGTCCTGCACAATCCTGCCCGCTCCAGAATATTAATGGCACATATTTATAGTGCCTTCTCATGACTCATAGTTCTATAGAGACACCTCCTGTCTTTAACTTCTTGGCTGTGCTTCTTTTGCTTTTCTTCTTTTTGTTTCTTCCTGCTGACCAGCAGGCAGTTGTTCCTTTTGTCCATAGTTTACACTGATGTACAAACAGAAGGTGTTCTGGGCTGAATTTTCCTGTCGTATCCCTCTAACAAGATCAGGAAGACCTCCCTGTCCAGCCACAGGGTTGTGCAGTGTAGAGTAGATGTTGCACAAGCCCTTGTGTTGTTCAGTTATTTCCTGCCCAATGCCTCTCTCCTAGATATTAGTTGGATTTTGTGTCACACTAAAATATTCATTTACTCATGCTTGTTAAACTGCAGTAAATTCTGTAGCAAGGCCTTCTTCTATCTACTGATAACTTCTGTCTTGAGACTTCCCTGCAGGATTCCTGTGCTTTATGGGCACAAATGAGAGTTGGATTTACCAACAAACAGCCCCTCTCATGTAACTAGCCTTGTATGGCACTACAGTGATGTCCATGACATGTTTTATGAATGTGTGCCTAAGGGTACTGACTATCATCGCATACCAAAACCATTAACTCCCTTCCCATGCGATAAAGCAAACATTCTCCCTAGCATATGGGGAGAACAGAAATGTTAGAGTAAAAAAATGTAAGTGTTAGAAATTTTCTGATGCACAGTCAAAATTGACAACTGGATGTAAAAAAAATGTTTTTTTTTTGTTTTTTTTTTTTTGATAAACAGAACAGGTCTCCAAGAGAGTTGGTGGATGCCCTGTCCCTGAAGACATCCAAGGTCAGGCTGCACCGGGCTCTGAGCACCCTGATCTGGATGCAGCTGTCCCCTTCCGTTGCAGGGAAGTTGATCCCTTCCAACTCAAACAACTGTCTGATTCCATGAAAGCTCAAAACTATCTCAATTGTCAGCTCCAAATGGAGCTATCTCCAAACTGCCAGCTCCTCAACCTGTCAGCATCACACCAGCTGTACCTGGCCGCTCTTCCAGACGCCTTGCCCACGCTGGTCAGGCTCTGAATAAAGCAGCAAGCCAAGAAAAGGAGGCTAGAGAAAATAGTGTTAGACTGTGAGTTGCGCACTGTGACAGAGATCTCTTCACAAGTGATCTCTGCATTTGCCTTAGGTATGAGCTTAAGGTGATGGAGTCTTCTAATGGGGAGTGTACCCATGGTACCAACCGAACATCAGTGCATGATTAACCCGATCTGGGCTTGTCCCCGGAGCAGCCCACCTTGCCTATAATCAGGTCTGGGGTGTCTGCAGTGCTGCAGCTGGCTGCTCTAGCCATCCAGTTGGTGGGAATAACCCCTCCCTGGCCTGATAGAGGGTGCAGGTTGAGGTGCTGCTTTGTGGTTGGGGTGACCTCCCTGCTGTGTGGGTTGAGGTGGCTCCCGAAGACGTGTTGTTGTGCCGCAGCTGGGCGGGCTGGCTGTGCCTCAGTCATTGGCGGGAACCTCGTGCTCTGTGGGGCTGTGTGGAAAAGGTGAGGCGCGGGGTACTGTCCTGTAGGCAGGGCTGTGCTTTTTGTGCGTGCTTGGTGAGGTGTGTTCTGACGGCCCCCCTGTACTCAGGGGGGTGTCTGTGTCCTGGGCCTTTTAGAGATTCCACTCCATGGTGTGTCAGTGTGGTGAGAAAAGCTGCTCTAAGTTGCTTTTTGCTGGGATGAATTGGGGGTGGGGGATGTCAAGTCTTCCTTGTCTGGGTGGCTGTGTGCAGAGCTCCCTGGGGACGTTGGGTTCCTGGATTGCAGCTGGTGGAGGTGGTGGTGCTGCTCAGGTCTGATGGCGACCTTTTTTGGTTTCAGGAGCTGCTGCAGAAAAAAGGAGTGGTGCATGGAAATGTGTGACAAGAAGCATGAAAGGGAGCCGGATAGTCGTATAATGTTAGCTGTAGCTGTGTGTTGGTTCAAGGTCTTGGCATTAAAAAGGGCAATGAGAAATTTTTGGCAGCCCTGTACAGCCTTTTACCTGCTTTTTTATTAAATGTGTTTTACTCTCAGTTGTTTGCTATTATTTATGTCGTTTGTTATTGTTTTTATTATTATTTCTTTCAAGTTAGTGGTTTTCAATTGGATTTTGTCGATCTTCCCCAAGGAACCTGGGCTGTTCTTCTTCCTCTCTTTTGAATAGGAGGTTTTGCTAACTGTATCTACTCTCTCTGCTTGCAGGGTGACTTTTCTCTATTCTTCTCCCATTGGGTTTTTTCAGTGTTGTTTATCAGGTGCTGGGTATTTCCTCTGCTCTATTTGCTGAAGCAGATGTGCTCATGGATGGATATAGGTTCCTGATCCCCTGTGACTGGTATCTGTGTTATGTCTGCTGCTGTTTCTTTTTTTCCTCCCATTCCTTTTTTGATTATTTTGCACCTTCTGAGAGGATGACCTTTTTTTTTCTGGTGTTTTTGTTTCTTTAACCATGCAGGTAGCTCATTTTCTTGGCATCTGTGGAGGGGGGAAGAAAAAAAAAATAAGTTCAGTTCATGGCTTGAGACATTATCTGTTTTCTGAAATAGAGAAAAGGAAGTGGAAAATAAAAGGCTAAGTCGTTAATATAAATTTATGTAGAATAAGTGCTCTGCAAGCAATTTCTGATACAGAACGTGTGCCAGCCTGCCTACTGCTTTTTTTTTTTCAGACTTTCTGCATGATGTTATATGCTATGGAATAAATTTCCCTTTGACCAGTTTAGGATTCTGCTGGGCCATTGGAGAAGCTATGACAACTAAAACTTTCTTGACTCTGTACCTCAGCTTTAACTAAAAATGTCAGTGTGTTATCTGCTTTTTTTTCTTCTAAAATTAAAATGTGGCATCTTACCTTTTGCTCTGAAAAGCAACCCTGTCTCAGCTGGAATTAAGGCTCTCTGTACCTCTTTTTCCATACCATTTGTGTCTTGCTCAGGCCCTTTAATGTTTTATACGTTCTTAGTAATTACTTTTACCTTGATATATCCACATCCACATCATTCCCACAGTTTATTTTCCACTCATGTAAATTGTCCATGAAATGCATTAGTTGTGATGTTGAGCTCAGTCTATCCTCACAGTCATTCAGTACAGGAAGAACATTTCACAGCACTGGGTTACTGCATACTGGATCTAGTTCTGGTTCTTTAACCTGAGTGGTTCTCACTGTAATACATTTAACAAGGTAAATAACAACCATCGTGATGATGGCCTGTAGTATCACTTAGCAACTGACATCATGCAGTTCAAGCTACTGCCTGTTCTTACCAGCATGGATCTTCTTGAGATATGCTATGGACTTCCCCATCGTTCTGTGTCACCTAATTCATGCACCCTGGTCCCTGAGCAATATACTCCTGTGACTAGGCTTAGCTTTTACCCAAGGCAGGATTCACTTAAACTGCCTTGACCAGTGTCTTCTTTTTGTGCACCATTGGGAACTTCATCAGTATGCAGGAGGCTTGATAGGGTAGGACCGGCTGAGCTGGCAGACCCCCAGGTTTTGACTAACCAGATGGCTTTTGCTAAATGTTGTCCCAGTGTTTGAATGTCTCTGCACCTATGGCTGTCAGTATAGTCTTTATCAGTCCCTGTGCCACTCAGTTTTTCCAGAGGTTGTGCATGATAGGGAATGGGATGTGTGCTCGTTGTCATGCACGTTGGCCCATGTTGTTAGGTTGTTTCAGAAATTACTCCTGTAGTCTGACTCAGTTATTTCTGGGGCACTGCAGCAAGACTTGCTTTTCAATGCCTAGGACAGTATTTTGGGTGGTGGCCATTGTCCTCCATACCAAAGAAACTTTATCTACTTGGTTTGTTGAACCACAGCACGTTTCACATTTGTAGATCACCTGTGCATTAGTGTTCCACCACTCAATCCATCTAATCTAACTCCTCTGCTCTAAACTGGAACATCTACAGCTTGACCAGGGTGTGGGGAAGGCATTAGGCTGCCTGACCAAGTGAAAACTTAACAGCACACAAATGGTAACAGCATATATACAGTTATATATTCCAATTGGTACTTACAGGCAGTTGGCAAAGATTTTATAAACAGTTCTTAGAAATATTTCAGGATTTCATGTTTTAAACCAATGATGTTGGCACCCAGACTTTTGGTTCAAGCATTGATCTCAACCACACAGAAGCAGGGAGGCTGTAACACGTTTATTTTGCACAGCCCCTACACTCCTTCAGTGTGGAAATTACCAGCGTGCCACAATACACAATTTCTGCTGAAGCACTGGGGTGGAATTTCTGACGTTATCGCGAATGTGAAAAACAATTTATTTCTGTCACCCATGTTGATTATGCCACAGACACTGAACTTTTACAAGTGGTTTCACTCCCTGAAGCACGGAGCCTTATTCTTCCCAGAGCCCAACCCAACAACAAAAAGCAGCTGCTTTGCTTCAGTGGTAGTTCCATGTATCCAGCTTCAGACAGCTCCAGAAATGTAAGATGCTTTGGGATCAGCTTCCTAGTGTGAACATCCCTCACTCAGAAATGCCAAGAATTAGTTTAGCACGTCTGCAATAAAACACGTCTCACAAAGACCGCTATTGACAAAGCTCTGTTGTCATGCCAGCACCAAATTTCTTTCATTATGTTCAAATCAGTCTCATTAGTTTAGTCAGGCTTCATTTTTTTCAATGCTTGGGGCCTTGTTGAAGTAAGACGCATTAACTTCATCTTGATTTATAACCCATGGGTTGGTTTGACTTGTTTGTAAACTGAACTCCTATGTACTTTTCCTTCCTTATGGCAGCATTCTCTGTCCTCGTCCCTCTCGGAGCCATCTGCCTCCTCAGCCCATGTGCTGTGTAGTCAAGTTAAAGCTTAACACAGCCCAACTGTGGAACTGCAAATCCCAAACATGCACAGAAAGACAGATATCCATTTTGCAAAACAAGTTATACAAGCACTTCCTGAGGAAGGTTTGTTTGTTTCTATTATCAGTCAGTGCACAAACTTTATGGCTGTTTGCTGTTGTAGCATCTTGCAGTGAAGGTTACATCTAAAACTTGTGTTGGTTGGTCCTGCTTTCCCTGGTCACATCACGTATGGAGAGGGACTATCTGAATGTCTGTAAGAATTCACTTTCCCAATTTGCCTTCCTCGAGTCAATCCCCAGTATTCACCTTCTAATAGCCCCACTTCTCAGCATGCCATAGGGGGTCAGCATTTTTTCCTCTGGGCATTAGAATATAAATCCCAAGTGTTAGTGCACAGATCCCCTATGCTAAGATAAGGTCCTTGACAAGGTTCCCATATTTCTTGTCAGACACAGCCTGTAATGATGGCCAACCAATGTACTTGGGCAGCGCCTCTTCACAACCTGGGAAAATTTCATCTCTCTTGTGTTAATCTTGCACAGCAGGATGCACTTGCCAGGGATCGCTGCTTTATATCAGTGCAGACATTAGAAAGCTCAGGTGGAAATGTCAAAGTTGTTTAAAATCCTATTTTCTCATGTATTCTGTGTTTTATCTTCCTGCCACAGTAACATGCCTGAGGTTTCTCTCAGTGATTTTCTTCATTTTTTTCAATTGTAAATACATTCTGTAGACATTCCTAGACTGAAATGACATTACTGGGGCAATGTCTCTGTGCTACAAACCTCAGAGCAAAACATGACCTGGTAGAGTGTCATGCTGAGCCATAGAAGCCTTTTTCCAAGGCAGTGTCACAAGTATTCAGTCAGTATTTGCTTCACTTCTGTATGTTTGCTTGAATACATGTGAAGATTTCCCACAACATCCAAATCCACTTTCTCTTCTCCACATTGATGATCTGACTAAAGAGCATCTGTATATCCTGTGGGACTACACTACACCGTGTGACTACACTAAAAGCCTTTCTTCCTTCTCCACAGAGAGAATGGAACATGTATGGACAAGGGTGGGTGCCACATCCCTGGAGGTGCACAAGATCAGGCTGGGGAGGGCCCTGTGGGGGGCAGCCAGCCCACAGCAGAGGATGGGGCTGTGAGGTCCCTTCCAACCTCTGTGGTTCTGTGATTCTATGATAAGGTTAGTCCTGCAGCTTTGCATCTAACTGTGGCAGTGCCAAAGCTGGGAGGAGCACCCTTGGGATATCCTCCATATCCTGTTTTACAGGCAGGGCTGGAAGGATGGAGAGCTGCTGGTACATCACACAGTCAAAGAACGTGAAGGGAAAAGTGACTGCACAACTTGAAGGGCAGATGCTGCAATGATGGGTAGAGCCTGACTGAAGGCACTGAGCAGGTTTTAACCTGGATGTCTGTTGGAGACCAAGCAGTTTTACTGGTTATATATGTTACGTTTTGGAACACTGCAAATTCCCTGTGTACTGTAGCAGAAGGAGATCCCACGGGTGTAGACTACCATGACAAAATGGTAAAATAGCAATGTATAGAGAATCTAACTCTCTTTAGCACCCAAGTGGGGATGAGGTGTACTGATTTTTCATTATTTTGTGCGCTGTCAGCTACAAACAACAAGGCACAAATGTCCAAATGCTCACAAAGACCTGCAGCTTTACTGAAAAAGCCCACAGCCACTTCTCTGACAGTGGCTGCACAAAGCAGAGTAGTTTTACTGCATGCCAATTTCCTCTTAAATCTCTTCCCTCAGGGATCTGAGTGCTTAGGAAATATTTAAGGGGACTGGAAGCTTGCTGGCTGCTTGCTGATGTAGGCCTGGAAATCACTGATGATGCTCCAAAGAATGTCATGTTGAGGTGATGGGCCAAGTTCCTCTAGACCAGGAAGAAAATGATGTTTTGGCAAAAAAAAAAAAAAAAAAAAGAAATCCAACCAGGTGTCTCTACAGAACGAGGTTTTGGTATTTGTGCTGCATGTCACACAGACCCAGATAGGACCATTTCCAGGGCTGGGGAAATACTAGATTCTGTTTGAAAGATGAGATGAGCAGTGAGTGCCTGCAGAGCAGGCAGCTCTCCAGGAGGAGACAATGGTTGGCTTTAACATTTCTCTGTTTTATTTCCTTAAACAACTTGGCTTGTATCACCCTGCAGCATGCTGCCAATTGCTCATGCTCAGCTCCCTGTTTATATCCAGGAGACATCTCATTCCCATGAGTGGGATGTCACTGGCTGGATTTCCTGCCTCTCCTTCTCTGTGTGTAGCTGCATATATGGGTGATTGAGGTTGTTAAGGATGGTGGATTTTCACAGTCTGGTCTGAGGATCTTTCCCCTTCTCTACTGCTTTTCAATGCAAAATTCAATGCAAAATGGGCTTTGGTTTTACTCTGCGGTTTGCTAAGAAAGGAGTAGACTTATGCAAGAGCATGACTCTTGGAAGCCTTGGTGAAGGAGAAAGGTTTATTTTATAGATTCTTTTGAATCTTAAATGCCATATAGTCCAACTCCCCTGCAATGAACAGGGACACCTACAGCTCAGTTATGGGCTCAGAGCCCTTTCCAGCCTGATTCTGAATGTCCCCAGGGATGGGGCATCCACCATCTCTCTGGGCAATCTGTGCCAGTGTTCCGTATTCAATAGGACATCACATGACTGTTTGGTACCCTTCTACCCAGCGTGGCTTTTACACAGGTATTTTGCTTCTGCTGTGTAAATAGGAGAAATTCTTTTCATTGTTGCTCCCCACAGTTCCCTCCAAAACATTCTCTGGCTGTTTTGCAGAAGAAGTAGGGAGCTGGCGATGAGAGATGATCCAGAGATGACAAGCAACTTTTAGAGAGTGAAATTTGGTCTTTTCAGTAAGAAAAGTGTGATGTTGGTGTCATTCAGGCACTACAAAAAAACAAAAGCAAAGCATTCACCTTCTACACAAGGTGGATGTTATGAAAGCACTGGTGGTAAACAAATCAGCCCCTTACTGATAAACCTGCCTTGTGGGTTACCTTTTGCAAGTGTCTGTACGTCACTGTCCCTGTGTTATCTGTTAACATTTTCCTGCATCCAGAGTGCAAAGTGTGTTGCTTTTCTCTCTCTTTTCTTTCAATTAGAAAACTGAAGCACAAAGCCCTCTAAGTCTTAATCCACAATCAACAAGAAGTCTGAGTGTGTATGGAGCTCAGAGCGCTTTGCCTGCAGCCACAAAAGGAATCTGCAGCACATGGAGCAACAACAGGGACAGCACTACCTCGGGTGAGCATTTCTCTTCCCTCACCGCAGGGATTCCCCTTCCCTGCCCACGCCTGAGGTTCAGGATGCCATCCAGAGAGACCTAGACAGGCTGAGCAGTGGGCCCAGATGAACTTCATGAGGTTCAATAAAACCAAGTGCATGGCCTTGCACCTGGGTCTTGGCAAGTTCCACTAGCAGTACGAGCTGGGGGATGAAAGGATAGAGCACAGCCCTGCCAATATGTTGGATATAAGAAATAAGTTTTTACATAAGAGTAGTGAGACATGGCACAGGCTGCCCAGAAAGGTGTCGGATGCCCCACTCCTGAGACATCCAAGGTCAGGCTGGATGGAGCTCTGAGCGCCTGATCAATCTTTGGTGTCCCTGTTCATTGTAGGGGAATAGGACTAGATGTCCTTTAAGTGTCCCTTCCAACTCAAATGATTCTATGATTCTTCGAAAAAGGAAATATGTGTTTTCAAATAAATGTCCTCCTGCTGCACTGTGGCACTAAGGATCTGTAAGGTGAGCTAGAATCAGAAAGGAGCCTCCCTCATTGATTTTTATTCTCTAAAGTGAGAGAGAATCAAACCCCAGCCTAGGGCTTACCTAACCATCTGCCATCACTGCTGCAGTTGGAAATGCAATTGGGACTGTAGGAAATCTGGGCTGGGAAGTACTGCCCATGGTGCACGGTGGCACCAAGTCTGGAACGTAGGGATACATGTGTTTTTGCCACAAGCACTGTGGCGCCTGGGTGGCCCTCTGCCTCTCCTGCTACACCAATTACTGCTCCAGTTAGTTAAATAAAAATAAACAACTGCTGCTTCGCCCCGAGTACTGCTTTGAGGCACTGCCACCTGGTGGCACTGCACAGCCAGTGTCAGTGCTCAGCACCGCTGACGTCTGTCCTCGGCTCCCTGCAGGGACCGAGCATTGCCACCCAGCTCGAGGGCCTATTCACCCCACATCCGATGTTTCTAAGGACATTTGCTGTCACTCAGTAGGATTTTGCCTTCGGTGCAGCCCTCGGTTTCATCCCTCTGTAAGGGCATCCCTTGCACTGAGCCCTGCTGTGCCTCCATTTCCCACCTCACAGTGAATTTTTAATCTCACAGCAATTTCACAGTGATTCAGCTTCATTAGCCCGAGCAGTCAGTCTCCAGTCTGTGGCTTTCGTTTCAGTGGAAGTCCTGGGGACTAGATCACTTAGTCAGCACTCGATGTCATCCAAAGTCTTTGCTTCAGACATTTCTGATGAGGCTTGAAACCTGCTGGCTCCCCTCTACTCTGCTCTATTTTTAATTAGCACTTTGGGCCTTTGCTGTTACAGCCAGGGAAGGTGATCTCCGGGGCACAGTCACTTTTGTCCGTGTGTGCGGGTGAATGCTGTTGCTGAGAGCAGAAATGTTGTCCAGGCAACAGCACGTCTGAAAGCAAGGTGGGGGAGCATACAGCCTGCACTTGGGAACAGGTTTGCTGGATGCTCCATAACAAGGTGCCAGGACACCAAGCTGGAGTGGTGTCATGCCCTTGGGAAGAGGACAGGTGATGGAAAACTTGCTGTTGTTTGATTTTGCTCTGGATTATGCTGGAAGCACAGTTGTTGTCACTGTCCCCAAAATCTGTGCAAAGCAGTCAGGAGAAATGCAAACTATCAACATAAGTAAGAATGAATGGTATGGTATGGTATGGTATGGTATGGTATGGTATGGTATGGCATGGCATGGCATGGCATGGCATGGCATGGCATGGCATGGCATGATGTGGTGTGCTATGGTATGATGTGGTATGGTGTGGGATGGCATGGTGTGGTATGATTTGGTGTTGCACAGCATGAAGTGGAATGGTATGGGATGGCATTGTATAGCATGGCATGGCTTGGCATGGGATGGCATGTCATTGCATGGCTTGGCATGACATGCATAATCTCCCCTTGTTTTGATTTTCATACCATCAGGGTAACGCAGTGTCCACAGTTTGGTAACAGATTTATCCCTCTGATCATGACACAGCTGCAATATATCACAGCCAAATCCTGCATGGGGCTGAGCATCTCTTGATCACTCCTGCTGAGTGCCTTTGGCCATACCCTTGTCATTAAGAGGAGTCAGGCAGGCTCAGCACTTCCCGCCAGCATTTCAGCAAAGGCTGAGACAAAGTCGTGGAGTCCTTTGGCACTGTGCAGCCCAGAAGGGCACAGAAGAGGACTACGGGGAACTGTTAAACCTAGCCAAAATCTGTGAAAAGTCTGGCACTTCTGTTTATGGCATTTACAAGGGATGTTCTCATTATTTATTGATTGCTTATTTATGTTGCAGTAGCATTTCAGCCAATAATTGAATACAATAAGCAGTGGCATGGGAAGGGACAAGGGGTCAATGTTATTAAATATGGAAAAGAATGAATACGCAGTCAGCTATTGTTGTATAATCGTTGCAGAAATCGTTGTCCCTCCCGCTTGTTTCCAGATCCAGCTAGATATTCTGCAGAGCCAGAAACATGCCTACTGCCTTCCATGTGCTAGGTTTGTTATGCATCTTCCTCAGAAAGTTCCTGACCTAAAACTTATGGAAAAAGATGGAAGTGTTTTTGCTGGCTTCAGTTTATCTGAGATGAGCCAAAAGTCTTGAATGGAGAATACTTTAGTGGAAATGAGATACTGTGTTTTCAGTCTAACTTTTATCAGCCTGAAGATCCATGCCTCAAAAGATTTGTTCAGGGACTTCCTTGTTTACCAGCATTATTCATTGCAGTGACAAGTGACTTTCCATATCTGATCTGTAGGAAAAATCTCCCTTTCCCCCCCTCAATTATATGTAGTCCAAAACTAACTGCATCTTAGCACTGGGATTGTTTTCTCCTTGAATCAAAATATTTTGGTGTCACAAATCTTTTCACAGCTTTTAGCTAAATCACAAACCATTTCATTTCAATAGCACCGCCAGGCTGACAGATATTTTACATGAGGAGATTTTCAGAATCTTTCTCTCCACCACTACAGTCTGAGCAAGTACCTGAATGCTTCCTAAGATGACATGGGTTTGTGCAACATCTATAGGAGCTGTAGGAACAACTGAGGATGCAGTAGGTATTTGGATCCTGTACCTTATTTCCTTGCACAGTCACGAGGAAAGAAGTGGAAAGTGCAGTGTATGTCTGTTTTTCCAAAGTCTGTTCCCATATATTTTTCTGCATAACTGAGATTAGAAAACAGTGAGAGCTGCTTTACACAAGTTCTTTCCATTCTTTGATTTGCTGTCCCTGAAATGTGCAGGAATAAGGACTTAAATTGAAAGAACAGGTGTCCCACAAGTAACCATTGCTGTTGCCTGTCCCTCCAGTATGCACCGTTGTGTTTATAGCAGTTAGAGAAGCAGCTTTGATGGTGATTAGAAGTAGCAGCAATCCTGCTCACCATTGCCAATTGCTCATGCAGGGATCCAGGAGGAAAGCTGTCATTGTGCCATCAAAGGATAAAAAAAAAAAAAAAAGCAGTGGCACAAAAAGTCTGTTTTAGAAAAAAAAAAAAAACAACTTCAAAATCTTAAATAAGTAAAAAACCTATAAGAGAAAGGGTTGAATCTAATTGGTGCCTTCCATGAGCATCATACCAGTTGAGGGCACGAAGATACACGAGCAAAGTGAGAAAAATGAACTTCTGAGTAGCATAAGACTTTAGTAAGTGCTGCATCTCTTTGGAAGGAGGAAAGATCTCTCTTTTTGATGCAGCAAAGAGACAGAAAGTCATTCTGCCAACACTCTGGCACTGACAAGCCCAGCAGATGATTTTGATCACGTAAATTAGGTGGGAGTTTTTATTGAATGTCAACTGCAGCTAAAGATCTGATTTGCCTTGCTTGCAGTCAGTCAGAGCAAGCATCTGCTAAGGCACTCAGCACCTGGGTAACTCTGCAAAGACAGTGAAAAAAATACCAAAGTCAGAAATGTGTGACACTTTGCAGGAGAGGCTGTAAATGGAATGTAATGGTCCAGAGAGAGGGGTAACCTTCTGTACATGAGGAGTTATGCCCACTTCTCTTGAATGTGATGCATTAGCCATGCCAACAATAAAGCAGTGGGCATGTGTCTGTGGGTCTGTGTCAGCAGAATTGCTTTTACAGTTCTTTCTCCCAAGTTCTACTCTGGTTCCATGAGCAGATAAACGGCCTGCTTACTCTCCTGAGGCAATGGATTTATCTGTTTCTAAAGGTGCTTTTATAGTCCTTTCTTTGTGTTTTCTGCAACGTGGCTGTGTGACATGAAAAAGTATTATTCACCTGTACTTTTACATGAGCCATTTTTGATTCTTTTTTATTATTTTTTCCTTGCATGCGTCATTGATTTTTCTGCTTCTCCGGTTCATTATATAGTATGGTTTTGATGTACTTATACAATAGATGCAAAAGATTGCCAGTGGCTATTTTTTCTTCCCCTCTCTCCCTTTCATCTGAGATTTCACTCAGTGACTCAGGATTTATTTCAGCTCTAACAGTTCATTTCAGTTCTTGGAAGAATTTGGGGTGAATTGTGCTTGGCTCTTTGTAGGTTAGTTGCTTAGCTACCTAGCTTGGTCTAGGAACATCTCATCTTTACTCTATATTTAGCATGTCCACTGTAGTCTGGACTTCATTCTGTCTCTTTCATCCAGTACATTACCAGGCTTCTATATGTTTTTTCTAACTCGCTCTATGGCAAACTATGACAGCATATTTTCTTAGTTAGTGCTTCATTGTTCCAGTTGCTGCTCCTCAGTAGTTGCTACTTCTGCTATTTTGTAGTACCATTGTGTTGTTTCATTTTCTTAAGGAGCTGTCAAAATTTCTGGTTGTACTGGTTGGTTTA
This sequence comes from Phasianus colchicus, assembly GCF_987193195.1. Lineage (NCBI taxonomy): Eukaryota > Metazoa > Chordata > Aves > Galliformes > Phasianidae > Phasianus > Phasianus colchicus. The sequence continues at coordinate 64,446,085 of NC_143439.1, read as the reverse complement.
GATGTGGTAGGTCAATTCAAATCTGGCCTGAGAATAAACAACTCCTTTGCCTTCACACATAAACACAGAGCAAGTTTTAATGGTTTCTGAAACAGCTGCTCTTCACTATCTGTCACTAAAGCTATTTTGTTTTAGGAAACAACTAGCATCACTCAAAGGGCTCAGGCTTGTAAATACATTCAACAGGTCACAGCAACCTGAGCCCATCATGTCATCTCTCACCAACTTACAACATTAATCAACATGAAGGTCTGCTTCCAGGATCTCCTCACATAGACAAAGATTTGGAATATGCTTAGTGGCTTTGGAGGTAATCTCAGACTGGAAGTGTTACCTTCCCTAGGCTGCAACTGGATGGCCTTCTCCTATAGGTCTACACTCTCAAACCTGCATGGAACTGGGTGCATCCCAGTTAGGAAGGTGGGTGAGACAGGGAATGAGCTGGCACACTTTCTCCTTACACATGAGAGGACGTTGTCAGGAAGACTGAGACCTTCCAGTCTTCACCATCAATCCCAGGGTAGACTATGGGTCCCAGGGCCACCCACTCAGGAGATATTCTTTCCCTAGCCATGTCTCCAGCCATCTTTTTATTGCTGCTCCCACTGGCTTTCCCTTCTGCTGGCTGCTCCTGCTCATTGTCACTTAGTGATTTCAGATCTACCACTGAGAGAGGGACAGCATCTTCTCTTCTGGCCTGGCAGCTCCAGCAAGGCTCCTTCCAGTCCTCCCCAGGAAGGGAGGAGAAGGGAAGGGAAGGGAAGGGAAGGGAAGGGAAGGGAAGGGAAGGGAAGGGAAGGGAAGGGAAGGGAAGGGAAGGGAAGGGAAGGGAAGGGAAGGGAAGGGAAGGGAAGGGAAGGGAAGGGAAGGGAAGGGAAGGGAGGAGAAGGGAAGGGAAGGGAAGGGAAGGGAAGGGAAGGGAAGGGAAGGGAAGGGAAGGGAAGGGAAGGGAAGGGAAGGGAAGGGAAGGGAAGGGAAGGGAAGGGAAGGGAAGGGAAGGGAAGGGAAGGGAAGGGAAGGGAAGGGAAGGGAAGGGAAGGGAAGGGAAGGGAAGGGAAGGGAAGGGAAGGGAAGGGAAGGGAAGGGAAGGGAAGGGAAGGGAAGGGAAGGGAAGGGAAGGGAAGGGAAGGGAAGGGAAGGGAAGGGAAGGGAAGGGAAGGGAAGGGAGGGGAGGGGAGGGGAGGGGAGGGGAGGGGAGGGGAGGGGAGGGGAGGGGAGGGGAGGGGAGGGGAGGGGAGGGGAGGGGAGGGGAGGGGAGGGGAGGGGAGGGGAGGGGAGGGGAGGGGAGGGGAGGGGAGGGGAGGGGAGGGGAGGGGAGGGGAGGGGAGGGGAGGGGAGGGGAGGGGAGGGGAAGGGAAGGGAGGGGAAGGGAAGGGAGGGGAGGGGAAGGGAAGGGAAGGGAAGGGAAGGGAAGGGAAGGGAAGGGAAGGGAAGGGAAGGGAAGGGAAGGGAAGGGAAGGGAAGGGAAGGGAAGGGAAGGGAAGGGAAGGGAAGGGAAGGGAAGGGAAGGGAAGGGAAGGGAAGGGAAGGGAAGGGAAGGGAAGGGAAGGGAAGGGAAGGGAAGGGAAGGGAAGGGAAGGGAAGGGAAGGGAAGGGAAGGGAAGGGAAGGGAAGGGAAGGGAAGGGAAGGGAAGGGAAGGGAAGGGAAGGGAAGGGAAGGGAAGGGAAGGGAAGGGAAGGGAAGGGAAGGGAAGGGAAGGGAAGGGAAGGGAAGGGAAGGGAAGGGAAGGGAAGGGAAGGGAAGGGAAGGGAAGGGAAGGGAAGGGGACTGACCCAAAGTGGTGAGCATAACAGTCAGTGGTAAAAAACATCACAACCCCACCAAGTGCAGCCTCAGCAGCAGAGGGTCTATCCCTCAGTGAGCTTTATTCCCATCAGATACATGTCTGGAGCAGTGCTTGATTCAAATGTGTGTGTAGGATTGGGAGTTGCACAGGGAGAACTGGAGTGGATGGCAGAATGTGATCTGCCTTGATGCTGTACCCACCCAGCATTAGAGTGTGCTCAGAGGCAGTTTGTGGTATTAAATCATAAAAAAAAAAAAAAAAAAAAAAGCCATGCACAGTGAAATGTCAGCCACTGGGAGCTGTAGAGACAAGACAAGGCAATTTTAATGAAAAAAAAGTTTCTTGAATATAATTCCCAGCTGATCCATACCATGCAATGAGTCCGTTTCTCAGGTCCCCATGCTCAGCATGGTTCTGGAGCTGCTGAGATTCTCTGGGACTCAGGCTTTCATTAAGCAAAGGAAAAAAAATATAAAATGTCTGCCCTTTATAGTTGTGAATAAAATCTTCCAAGCATGAAAAGAATGTCAAGTTCTGCCTATGCACAGAGATGTATTGCTTTAACTACTTTGAAAGGAAGAGTCAAGGAAACCAGCTTGGTATAAGGTTATTTTATTCCAATATAGCTAATCCTCCACGGTGGGGAAACATGGGCACAACTTCCAGATGCTGTTATCCCAAGAGAAGACTCTGCATACAAGGGGAAGCCTTTGGGCCCAGACTGGCAGTCAGGGGCAGCCAGTTCAGCACGAGCGATGTAGGATCTGTGTCTGATGCACCAGTCTCAGCCACCATGGCTCACAAAGCATTATACCAACCCTAAACTCAGCTGTAACCTTGCTCTGAGCAAGGCCACCGTGTCCATTTCAGAACAGATCAACTCCAGAAATGTCTGCCAGTGTCACAGCGTTGGTAGGGATTTGCTTTTCCTTTTTAACAACAGAAGCCTTCATGCAGACTTACCTGGGGTGGCAGCAAGTCATCCTGCTGGCAGAGCTGACTGTGTTTGGGAACTGTTCTGACCTTTCAGCCAGAAAAAAGGATCATTCTGTCTGCAGAATGTTTTTCCCCTAGAGAGGGTGTTTGGTAGGACATAAGTAAAGTGCATCTTTGCAAGAGAGACAGAGCCTGATTCTGAAGCTACCATGAAATGTTCGTTCTGAAACAAGCAGGTGCTGTGGCCTCTCTTCTGGGGGGCATTCACCCTAACCAAGACACCATTTCCTGATGTTTCTCAGGAGGATAACACCTACAGGCTCGTCCCAATGCTTTATCCTGTTCATCCTGTGACCTCTCGCCAAAGACATTCTCAGATCTCCTGGAAACAAACGAGCTTCAGATGATTTCCACAGCTTAGATAAGCTCCTCGGAGCCTACAGAAGAAAGTCCTGCTGGTCTTGCTCCATCCCAGCTCCACTGCTCACTGTGGCAGATGGCAGGACTGGATTTGTCCCAGCTAGCTGTTCTGTGCCAGTGCCTGGAGCTCTGCCTAGAGGTGCTGGGCCCCAAGACTTTGCCCTTGGCCTGGACTTCCTTGGCATACTCATCTTCTCAAATGATCTTCAGCTGCAAGCACAGAGCTTGGGTTGGTGCTCTATCAGCCAGTTTGCATGGCTTACAGTATAGGTTATATATGCCATTTTTATATTTCATTCAACAAAGAGGTGCCACTGCAGAACTCTTAGGTTTGCTTCAAAATTTCTTGCCTGACCTTTGAGATCCTGCATTTGCTTTTTGTCCACCACCAGTGTGACACCAACATTATTGAGAGAAGCTGGAGCAAGGGACTGCATTTTGCAAGGGTCCTCGAAAAGTTCCTTACCACTTTGTTGTGAATAACTTTTCAAAATAGGAATGTTCACTTCACAATGGGCCTTCTCAAGTGAAATAGTGCTAGTGTGCCTCATTCCAGCAGAGTGGCTCCTTGTGTAGCATCCTTCAAGGAGCTTCAGAGAGAAAACAGCCAGGCTGCTGATGAGGAGCTCCCAACACCCTTTCTTTGCCAAAGTTAAAACTCCCAAAAACCCCGTGCTCAGCTCCTTATCCTTCTATTATTGTGCTTTTAAGTTGTGTGCATTATTTTGCACATACACAACTCGTGTTCCCATGTGTCAATTTCTGGAAGTCCAATTTTTCAGCACTACTTTTGGGGCAACATGCAGTAAGAGTCCTGACTATCTAACAGGGTTTTAATCATTGAATCAGAGCTCAGTGCTGCCCTTCCTCTCCCCGTGTCACGAGTCCTCTCCTCAGCTCCTCTGCTCTAGGCTGAACAAACCAGAGGACCTCATATGCTCCTCACACACCATGCCCTCCAGAGCCTTCACCATTTTCATAGTCCTCCTTTGGATGTTCTCTGTGAGGATTATGTCCTGTTTGTGCTGTGGTGCCCAGAACTGCACTCAGTCCTCAAGGTGAGGCCACACCAGCACAGTATAGAACAGAACAAAAAAAAAGCAGCAAACAAATGCTTTCCCTAGAGACATTTTTTTTTCAGACTGCTACCTGAATGCAACCACAAGTCCTAAGGATGACCATGGAGTGGGATATGCCAGAAGTGAGGAATTCTCCATGCTGTGGCAAACCTCAGCCTGTTCCCTGCTTTCTCCAGGTATCACATCTCAAGGCCAGGGCATGGGGCAGTGCAGCCCTCCTTCCTTTCTCAGGGTCTGCTGCTTCCAGACCTGCAGCATGTGCGTCCGCTCAGCAGCGAGTGAGAAACACTGAGGTGAGCGCCAAGAAAAACAGGCCTGAGGGAACTGATCTTTTTCGGAAATGCCAGAAGACTGAAACATATGCAGTACAGTTCATGAACTTTGGTGGGGAGGGGTGGCTGCCAGGCACACGAATTAGAAAGGTTCAGAAGTCAGAGTGGGCTGTAGAAGCATGTGGAGCAGCATCAGAGGAAACCAAAGGGGTCAGTGGAGACTGTGCAGTGCTGAGGAGAGCTCTGAACATCCACAATGGAATAAAGGAGGACTCCAGAAAGATGAAGATTTTAGAATCTCAGAATCATAAGGGTTGGAAAAGACCTCTAAAATCATCAAGTCCAACCACTCATGCCCACCATTCTCACTAATCATGTCCATCAGTGCCACATCTCCACAGTTCTTGAACACCTCCAGAGATGGTGACTTGCTGGACGCAGGCAGTGGGAAGCATTAGAAGCCATGCAGGTGAGCCCCATGGTGCCAGTATTGCTTTGTAATCAAAGCAGAATCAGTCGGTCACAGATAACTCAGACACAGATCATTCTCCTGTTCACAAACACTTTTGGACACTCAGTGGTAGCCTGTGGTTATGTTCACCAGAGGATGTGCATCGGAGCGCACGCTCAGTCCATATGCTCTGGGGCCATCCCCAGTTCCTCCTCTGTTGCAGCCAAACATGGCACTGATTTTGGGAAAATCATCTGTCTCCTTATGAATGTATTCCTTCCCATATATTACAACTATTGCTTTCTTCTTTGTTAACCTCTTAAATGAGGAGTTACTCCCAAATCTTCCATTAATACTGTCGCATCTTCAAAGCTTTGATCTCTGCACACGAACAGCTTTTTTTTCAATCTGTCCTTATCTGCAGCACAATTCTTTGATCCTACTTGCCTTGCTCAGTAAATCACAATTTCTCACAAGCTGCCACAGATGCTCTGCGTGGCCAGACTTCATTCTATTAATGCTCCCTTCAGTCAGACACTGCGTGCATGAGGATTCTGGCTTTCATTTTTGATGAGGTCTCAGCAAGGAGAGACGTATGCCTGCCGCCAGCTCATACCACTTCTCTCAGGGCTTTAATTTCTCTTCCATAGCCTTTTGTAAAGCACGAAGCAGCAGGAGCCTGGGGGTGCTTCCACATGGTCAGAGTGTCTGACAGCACAGATTTCGCACCCAAATCCATCCCTGATGCCCCAACAAAATGACTGACTGCAGGATCTTTTGAGGATTTCTTGTAATATCCTGTTTCCTTCCAGATCTCTCTCTCAGAAGGCACTGGCAGGAATGTCACTCTCTCCAAGGGCATGTAGCCAGTTTTGGGATGGATGCTTATTCAGAAAGTAATTTCCCTCCTCTAGTTTACCAGCCCTGGCCCTTCTAGTCTGGGTTTTACATTGTGTCTTACAGTGCAAACACACCTCTCTGCCAGCAGAGGAAGAGGTTGACTTGAAGCCAAGAGAAACAAATTGTTCCCAAGCCCAAGCTGAGTGAAAAACTGAAAATAAACAAATAGTGTATGTGCCTAAAAGTGCCTGGATTTACCATTTTTGCAACCCTGATTACCCTGGTTTGACTAAAGATTCTTCGAGGTGTTTTTTTCAGCACCCTATTAATGAAGCAGGAACCCAAAGTGCAGACCATGAACCAAGCAAAAGTGGGAATTGGAACCAAACACAGTGCAATGCAGTGCTGTCCTGAGCTGAAATTTTGCTATTGACTGGATGATTCCTACAGTGCCCTTCCAGGATCAGTCACCTCCATAGGTTTGTCCAGGTGGGAATGCCCATGCATGCCTTGGAACAGGGCTGAAGGGGAAATGCAAGAGAGAGAACAGGACACTGTTTAATAATGAACATCTGGCTCTTCAAGCACAGGCTGTGAGTGGCTGATTTATGGGAGCCAAGACAATAGGCTATTGTGCTGTGTCACAGAGGCCATTTAACTTGAGCTATTCATTCTTACAGATACATGAACTGCTCATCTCTTATAATTGATCTCCTTTCTTAGGTTCTTGAATTCTCACTTCTTTTCTCTCTTGTATTTCCTAGGGGATATTTCTGAGCTGAAATATATACACATCTGACATTGGTACACTGTTTTTTTTCCTTGATTGTGGCCAACTGTGGTCAAAAGGGGATCTTCCTACTTGTAGCAAAACCAGATCTTCTCACCATATCTTATTCTAGCCTTTCATATTCTGGCCTTAGTTGGGGGTAATGTAGCCAGTCAGTCAGTGGTAACGATGATGAGGGATCAGGTGTTCCACTGCAAACTGGGAAGCTGCTCTTCCCAAATTCTTAATGAATGGTGTCACCAAACATTAATGAGGCCTTGAAAATCCCTTGAGAAAATTGATTTTACATTGTTATTGTGTGACTAGAAGAAGAAAGGCTAAGCCAAGTCCCAGCCCAAATTATGAATGGTGATTCTGGGATACCCCAGCTCCTGGGTTCCCAGAGCTGGTGCCAAGGGCCCCGTTCTCATTTGTTTTGTGCTGTAGTTCCCACCAATGCAAAGTGAAGGAGAAATGCTGATTGAGAATTGAAGGAAGCATTCATTTTCCACTCTGTTTTCCACTTCCTTTGGTCCAAGTAATGCTGCAAAGCAGAAGATCAGAAGAGAGACCCTACTCTCTAACAAAGTATGTTAGAAAAGTTGCTGGAAACTTAGCATGCAACATCCAGGAAATGTCAGCACTAATATTGTTTGTGCAACATTAATTCAGGCTCTTCCATGCGTATACATTTGAAGACAGACTATAATTACACAGTTTCCCCTAGTCCCCTGCCTCATTTAGTACTTAGAAAGGACAATGCTCAATTAGTGAGTAGCTAGTCAATAATCTCTTCCATCCTCATTGTTTAGTGGAAGGGTCCTGTGTCTTATTCAGAGTCTATCTTTCAATCCTGCTCTGAATTCAGAAATACTTGCTTTCTCCTGGGCATGTCTCTGGAACTCTTTATTATCTGGTATTTCACAAACCTTGTTTTTTCAGCCCATGAGTTTAGTACCAAGTCCATCTGCTCTTCTTGTACCATCAAGGAAGGTGAGACACAGGCTGAGGTTGGATATACTTTTAAAATGTGGGCATCTGTTTTGCAATGCCAGTGAGTGAATTATTTCATTTTTAAGCTCTTGTAATGACCAAAGCCTAAGACCAAATTACCTCAGTTTGGAATTATCACCATTCAGGTCTTTCCCCAGATTAACCATGCTGGACTCCTTGCAGTTTTTTCTGTATGAACTGAGAAGGTGCTGTGCAGGAGCTCTGCACTTGGCACTCAGCAGTGTTGGGTGCATCAGGCTCATAAGCATGAAGCAGACCCAAGAGATCTATATGGACAGGTCCAACCTGCCAGAGCTGGAGCTGTCTGAACCCTCCTGCCTGTGGTGGGCAGGAGGTCAAAGCGCTATGCTGAAATTCACCCCAGAGGCTGATCCAGGGCAGAGTGGTCAAAACAAATACAGTCTGGGACTCCGATTTTCAAGATTAAAGAGGAAGTTTCAGTCTTTGCAAAGCATCACCCAGAAATTGCAGGCCAGTTTTGAGAATTGCTGCGAGTGATTTGTCTGCAGGCTTATGGGAAATCTGGCAGGTTGGAAATACAATGCAAACATCCCCCTCCCAGCCCCATGTTTTAATAACAAGGTTGTAATTCCCAGATACTCAGCTACTTCATTATTTTTTCCTCTAGAAGAAACATTCTTTATGCACATTATTTTTTTTTCCACAACAGCTTTACAAAGGTGGATGTCTGCTGTGGGCTGTTTCTTTACACAGAGAATTGAAGGTATTTTAATGAACATTTTTTGTAGAGCCCTGTGAAAATACTTTTGATGTTCATCTCCGAGTACATTTGCTGTCCTGAAGGGGCATAATGTGGTGAGAATTTAATTCCCAGGGGAGATGTGATGCAGAGTGACATATAGCTTGTCTAAAAGGTTTTAGCATTTTAGGAAACACATCAGAAAAGGTAAAATATAACAGCATGTTGTATTCATAAACACTGGTGAGCCTAGGTAAACAGCAATGCTGCTATACTGCATAATGCTTGGGGAGTAGCTAATCAAACATTTTACTTTGTGCAGTTGATACTTATAGAATCACAGAATGGTTTGGATTGGAGGGGACCTTGAAGCCCTCCCAGCACCAACCCCCTGCCACGGGCTGGTTGGCCCTAACAGCTCAGGCTGCCCAGCGCCCATCCAACCTGGCCTTGAGCACCTCCAGGGATGGAGCATCCACAGTCTCACCACCTGGAATATCGAAACTTCCAAATGCAAGATGGGTCTTTTTAACATTTTCTAATGAAGAAAAGTTTCTGATTTTCCTTGGTAGTTTCTTCTGTGTGTGTTTCAGCAAGGTTAACCTACTCATTTCAACCAACACCTAATTTCTACAGAAAATGAGCACTTGGTGACTCAGTGGGGAGCTGAGCTTGAAGAAGGTAGCTTGGAAGGCAAATGGTATCCTGGGCTCCATCAAAAGAGGGGTGGCCAGGAGGGACAGGGAGGTGATTGTCCCCCTCTACTCTGCTCTTGTGAGGCCCCATCTGGAGTACTGCGTCCAAGTGTGGAGCCCCCAGTACAAAAAAGACAGGGAGCTGTTGGAGAGGGTCCAGAGGAGCCACAAAGATGATCAGAGGACTGGAGCACCTCCCCTATGAGGACAGGCTGAGGGAGCGGGGTTTGTTCAGCCTGGAGAAAAGAAGGCTGCGGGGTGACTTCATTGCAGCCTTTCAATACCTAAAGGAAGCCTACAAACAGGAGGGGAATCAACTCTTTGAAAGGGTTGACAACTGCAGGACAAGGGGAAATGGTTTTAAGTTGAGGGAGGGAAGATTTAGGTTGGATGTCAGGGGGAAGTTCTTTACAGAGAGAGTGGTGAGATGCTGGAACAGGCTGCCCAGAGAGGTTGTGGATGCCCCGTCCCTGGAGGTGTTCAAGGCCAGTTTGGATGGGGCCCTGCACAGTGTGGTCTAGCATTAAATGTGGAGGTAGGTAGCCCTGCATGTGGCAGGGGGGTTGGAGATTCATGATCCTTGAGGTCCCTTCCAATCCTGGCCATTCTGTGAGTCTGTGATTCTATGAAGGCACCAGTCCAAGTCATTGGCTAAGGGCAGTCAGACCACAGCTTTATGGTTGCCCTTACCAAGCTACTACTTCGGGCATCTACTTGGTGTGCATCTAACAGAAGCATAGTTACCCCCACGCAAGCCTGAAAAGGTTGTTGTGAGAACTCCCTCTTAGACAATTGCTACTTTATTTCTTTACCTGCATGCCATGGAAATAGTTTAAGAGCAAAGTCATCCTCTCTGCAGGGTGTAGAGCTCTGTTGGCTATTTTAAGGCACAGAGGCAGCAGGAAAGGAAGGACTACTGATGATCTGAGAAATGACAATCACCGTGCAAGGGCAAGAAGCACAAGTGCCAGTGACTCAGAAAACTGTGTGCCAGCTGAAGGGCTGCGAGGCAAAGGGGTGATGGCGTGTCAAGTGCCGCACAACCCAGGCTGGGGAGGCTGCTCTTCCTGTCAGATGATGGCAGATTGCAGTTGTGGCCAAGTGTCACAGCCACATCATTCAGCTGTGAAATATTTCCAAGCAGCCAATTGTGAGCCAGCTCTCCCAAAGCCTGAATCTACCTCACGTTGCAGAGATGTTTGTGGTAGGAGAGTTGTGATTTAAGGACAGGTGATTTAAGGGAATGAGCCACGTGGCCTTTGGAGTGCTGCTCGTGTAAGCTGCTTTAAGTAGTCACTTAGGGATTAGTTAGGGGAGAGCAAACCGAAAGACCAGGTGGTAGATACATTTTGGACCACATTCTTTCTAGATGAACTTAAGGAAAAAGAAGAAGCTAAACTATCAGTTGACAAGTCGCATGGAAGAACTAGCCACATGAAAGGGCTGCTTTCTCCACCGCAGGGAACAAAAATGGATAATTATCTAACTTCAAAATCTGAGGTTTGGTGGATGTGTCTGACTCATGCCATCAGATGGAGAATGTGAGGTCAAGAGGACTCAAGGTCATTGCACGCAATGTCAGTGGTGAGGTGCAGGTGGGTCTCTGTGTCATCAGAAGACAGAACACTTGATAAAAAGTGTCTGCAGGAATTCAGATGAACCACTGCAAAGATGATTAGAAAGTGCAGTAATGCTTATGATAATTCATAATTGCTGAAATACAGAGGCAGAGATAAAGATGATGCAAAACGAAATCACAGGTTGACAGATGTTTTCCAACAATTACAGCTATATTAACTCTTATTAGACTACAAAAAACATAGTGTCCTTAGAGCAGCACAGAGCATGAGACACTTCAGTGCTATGCAAAAATGTAAAGTGCATGGATGTTCTGTGCAGCATAAAACTGGTGGAATGACTTACTGATTTTATTCCAGATGGATGTCTTGCCTGGGGTTATTCCCAGCTTCCAGCTCCATTATTAGTATGGTTTGTGGCTTCTGGATCTCATGATGAGTGTGTAGGTTGGTAAGAGCCAGTTGCTTCTTCATCAATCATTCAGCAAGGCTGGGATCAACTGGCCTTGGTATGAGCCTGTAAAGCTGCAAACAGAGCAATATGAAATAATAAAAAACAAATAAAAACAAACAAACAAACAAAAAACAACCAACAGGGGTTTGAAAAGTATATATATATATTTCTGTATTGTCCAGAGAGAAGTGGGAGAGATTTGGAATAAATGTTAGAAAAGTGTTAAGAAGCTGTCAGTGTAATGCTGTTATGTGTTAATTAATGCAGGGAAGAAGATGATTATACTGAAATTATACAAATAGCCCTATCTCAGGTTAGCAGCAATTGACAGAAGTTTCAGTCACTCACCAGAATTAATTAAACATTGCATCCAAATGGATGGAAATTATCACAGTGGATATCATCCCAGAACAACAGCAGGCCTCATCATTAGTTGATATGAATTGGTTTACTCCACTGACTTCAGTGTACCTTATCAAGCCTTTGAACAAAGGGAAGCAATAATCAAAGGACTTATTTCAAACCACCAAGCAATTCCATCAGCAGCTCAGAAGAGCAGAGGCTATTGTTACCAATTTTGTCAGCACAAAGGCCCAGTGCTAACTCATGTTACCAGACCAAAAGCCATTACAAAAAGAAAAGATAGCATCCTCAAAAAGCACCTCTGATTTGAGGAGAAACCCACTTTGTGCCCAGGCAAACTCAGCCACCATCTTCCCAGAGTCCACAGTAGTGGACATTTCCCCATTTCCCTATGGATACCATCCACTTTTGTGGCTTTTACTAGATGGAGAAAATCAGCATCACCCATCCAGAGCCAGATGGATGGATGACTTGAGATGGGGTAGTCCTCAAAGTGCTGAGAGAGTTTGAAGTGTCTTTGGAGACATCAGAGCTTCCGTGACCTTTGGGGATCCCCAAGCTTCAGATGTGATGCAAAAGCTCTTCCAAAGTCAGCAGGATTGCTCAGTATGGAGAACTGTACAGATGGGAATGGGGAGGATAGTTCAAGATAGGAGTGGTGAATGCCCAGCACTGCTGCTGGTGTGTGCTTATCCCCTCTTTCACCCTGCTACACACCTCCTTTATTACCCAGGAGGGTTTCTGAGCAGAAAATCCTTAATCTTCCAAGTGGCAGGTGACACTAATCTGAAAAGCCTCCTGTAGCTGTAAAAGTAATTCAAAACTACAGTTGTTCACAGCTTGTAAATCATCTTATGACTGCACTCAATCCCAAGTAAACACACAGGAAACCCACCATCACCACTGAACAAATTAGATTAGCAGCACTACAATTACTAGTGTCCTTGTGTTACAGAATGTCAGACACTGTCTCCATCAGACATCACAGCGACTTTTGCAGTGCTCTCCAACCCAGTCTGCAGAGCCACCCACTGAGTTAGTCAGCCCACATAAGCAAAGCTTTCCATCTTCTGCCCACCACTTCACAAGCACGCCCTTCTCAGCTCTTTTGCTCTTGCTTTTACTTTTTGACACAGGCTTCCTCCTTCCAGCAATGTTTTCTTCTCTACTGCCTGGAGATTCTCCTGTGACAGCTGATGATGAAGTGAATTTCCTCTACATGACTGACGGTTGCTGCTACTTCCATTGCCCAGGGATTATTGCAAGGCTTCTGGCATGGCATAGCCTGTCACAGTGAGGTGTTGCCAACCCTCATGACTTCTAGCGTACCTCTTGGCTCTGGATCCCAGGCACTGGCCCCCATTCCTTGTGGTGCTCAGGGTATTGCAGGTAACTAGCATTCATTTGTCTATTGCTGGGAGTTTTGACATGTCCCTTCCACCTTTGCTATCTCTCCTTCTTGTTCATTCCCTCTGTCTTTTTTTTTCCTGCACTTTTTCCCTTCCCCAAAGTACTACAAAACACTTTTCCCTTGCTTCACTTGTTTTTGCTGCATCAGCAGTTTCAATAGATTTCCTCAATTTAGAATCATAGAATCGTTAACATTGGAAAAGACTGCTAAGACCATCTAGTCCAACTGTCACCCCATCCCCACCATGCCCACTAACCGTGTGCCTCAGTGCCACCTCAACCCATTTCCTGAGCACCTCCAGGGTCAGTGACTCCACCACCTCTCTGGGCAGCCTGTTCCAATGCATTACCACTCTTCTGGAGAAGAAATTCTTCATAATATCCAACTTGAACCTCCCCTGGCACAACTTGAGGCCATTACCTCTCATCCTATCAATAGTTTACTCCCCTAAGATCACATATCAGGGTATAACAGTGTAGGTGTTAACGTGATTTTCAGATGGCCTTTTCCAAAGTGTCCTTGCAGCCACCACACACAGGTCCCCATCCCATTCCTAATCCAAACATTTCTCCTTATTCATTCAGCTCCATCCTGCCTTGGCTCAGTTGCAAGCCCCCATGGTGGAGAAGTTCAGACTGACTATAAGCTTAGAAGACATCATCTTCAAATGGTTTCTTTCATCATTACTCTATCAGATGTGCACTAGAAACAATTCAAATTGAGTAGTACTTTGTATTTTCTCTCCTATCTTATCGCAAAATTCTCATGCTGGGCTGCATTTCAGCATCATGCTTAATGAGTTGGGTGGGGCCAATGGCAGGTTTGCAAGCTGAGAGGCCTTCTGCTTCCTGCAGTAGGGTCCCATATAGGGTATTGTTATTGTCAACAGTGCAACAGGGGAAATAGAGGTCTAGGCACTGCATCCTTCTCCCACCTATGGCTCTTGAGGTAGCTTTAGACACAGTGAAGATCTCTGGCATATCCAGAATAAGAGAATAAGCTGCAGGCAGATGCTGGCACGCCGCCACTTCACAGACAGAAATGGTAAGCAGCCAGGGCTCAGTCATCCCATGTGTGCATGTGAAAGTCAACACAGGAAGGCAGCCCTATGGAAAAATAACCTTCCTCTCCACCAGTCACCTCTGTCACCTCTCCTACAAGTGATCAAACTCCCAGCTTTGCTCTGGAAACCTTCCAGAGCTCTGCTAATCTCTGCAAGTTTTCTGTCTGCCTTTTCCCATCTTTGTGGCATTTGGCAATTTTCTCATCCAGTTATTCAAAAATGATCCTAATATGCAAGGGGCACTCACTAAAACAATGAAAAAGGTGTTTTGTCCAGGAAAAAGAATGGATACCATCACAGAGTTGGAGGAAAACTACAACATTTAAATTACACTGTGAATGGCGCACACACAGAAGGACATGATTTCCACACATATTCGAGGAACCAGCACATTTCTGTTTAATTGCTGTGCAACTGACAGCATGAGGCATAAATGGGAGCAGTAAGCAGTGTCAGGAGGCTTAGGAAAGGGAAATGTGATGTCTAGCAAACCAGGTTCAGAACAATGTACCACACATTTTAAAAAGAAGTATATGCACCAAATCAGGAACAGAGAAAGGAGTAGAAAAAGGAGTAAAATAATCAGAAATAGAACCAGATGGACCATGGAAAACTGATAGGACCATGGAAATGCTTTTGTTTTTGTTCAAGTGTTATCTGTCTAGAGAAGGATTGATGCAAGATGATAGAAACATAGAAATATCATACAATACAGAATGGCTTGGATTGAAAAGGACCTTAAAGACCATCCAGTTCCAATCCCCTGCTGCAGGCAGGGTTTCCAACAACTAAATCAGGCACTAGGATGCCCAGGTGACTTCTGAACCATCTAAACCACACAAAAGCATACAGCCCTTGTCTCTATAGCATGAGTATGGTGCAAGCTTGGGTGCAAGCCTGGTCCCAGTCTGTTGTCTCTGTGTCAGCGAGGTTAGTGGTGCATCTTGCTCTCTCTACTTACACTGGAGGCTACTGTACTTCTCTCCATCAGCTGTCAGCCCTTAGTGTCTCTCACGTTATTCCTTGTAGCTGAAAAACTAGAATGAAATCGGATTTTGTGTTTGCTGTGAAAGCTCCCCAAATAGTCATGCAAATGAAAAATCTCTGTCCTCTACACTTCTTTGGTGGTAAACAAAACTCATTATTTTTCACTCTATGAAAAGCACAAAACTGTCCTTCAGCAGAAAGGAATAAAGCTACATGAGCTACGCGAACTCTTGTTTCTAGAAGTCTTCGTTAAAAAGATGCTGTGATGCTGAAAACAGTGCTTCTACCCTGCAAGATTTGATGGTTTCGGCCAGTGTGAGTCGAGCTGAATGATACGGAGAGCAGTGGATGGGGTTTGCACACCTCAGTTTAATTTACACCTCAGTTACAAGCCAGTTCCCAGCCTGTGGTTCTCCACCACCTTCCCATAGGAAGGTATCAACCTTTTCAGTGAAGTGGTCAGGACCCAACAGGTAAAAAGCTGGTGAGTGTGTAGTTCCAGGAGCTGCTTTTGGCTTGGGAAGAGTGGCAACTGAGAAATGCAGGGCTGCTGCTGCGAGCCTCACCTGCAGGACATGATAGAGAGCTGGTACAGGTCCTCATATGCTCATATGGTCCTCAGCAGTGATCTGAAAGGACTTTTCGTTTTAACACATGGATAGTTGGTAGCTTTATGTCCCTGAGGATCCTTGGTCAGTAGCTTTGATTTGGTTATGTGATTTGTAACAGGCATGGAAGGCATATTCAGGCTGGACTGAGCTCTGAGCAACTTGATCTAGCTGTAGGTGTCCCTGTTCATTACAGGGGAGTTGGGCTAAATGACCTTTAAAGGTCCCATCCAACTCAAGCAACTCTATTATTCTACAGACCTCTTCTGCATAAGGTTCAAAGGAGGACGTGAAGACTTCAGCATTTCTCCTTCCTAGAAAGACACTGAATTTGTCCAGTAGTCACTGGTGAGCACTGGTGGTACAGTCTTCCTGCTGTAGGATGGATGTGGGATCTCTAAATGAAATGGTATTATATTACAGATCACTCCTTTTTTGTTGATTTATTCTTCTCCTTTGAGAAATACTTCACTTATCATGCTTCTTTTTATCATTTAAGTAGATATCATTAATTATCAGGAAATATTGACTTTTTAGATTGAGGGCAAATGGAGAAGAGAGGCTCTGAGCTCACAACTTATTGCTTGTCTGCTCAGTGGTTTTTGGCTGAGTCATCTCACAAACTTCTAGGTGTGGGATAGAAAATCTGCTCGTGTTACCAGGACCTGATCCACTATCCACTATACCCAATATTCAGGGCAGATAAGCAAGGTTTCTTGCTCTTACACTCTTTTGTGCAAGACACCAGGACCAGAGCTGTGGTGGGACATGGCCATCTGGGAGGAGGAAGATGTGCTGGACACAGATGGTGGCCTTGGATCACAGTAGAAGGCCACTATCATGACAATTCCCACACTGAACCTGTTTCTGAGAAATACCCCATAGAATCATAGAGTTGTTTGAGTTGGAAAGAACTTTAAAGGCCATCTAGTCCTTGTCCCTTGCAATGAACGGGGACACCTACAGCTTCACCAGGGGCTCAGAGCCCCATCCAGTCTGACCCTGTCTCCAAGGACATCCACCACCTTTCCGGGCAACCTGTGCCAGTGCTTCACTACCCTTGCCACAAAAACTTTTTTCTTATATCCAGTCTAGATCTCCCCTTAATCAGGAAAAGTGTTCCACCTCTTGAATCATTTCTGTGGCCTTCCTCTGGATGTGCTCCAACAGGTCCATGTCTCTCCTGTACTGAGGATTCCACATCCAAACACAGTACTCCAGGTGAGGCCTCATGAGTGCGGAGTATAGGGGCAGGATCACCTCCCTCACCCTGCTGACCACACTTTTGATGCTGCTGAGGATCTGGTTGGCTTTCTGGGCTGCGAGGGCCCTTTGCTTGCTCACGTCCAGCATGCCATCCACCAGTACCCTCAGTTCTTTTTGGCAGGGCTGCGCTCCATCCTTACATCCCTCAGCTTGTACTGATGCCATGACCCAGGTGCAAGATCTTGCACTTGGATTTACTGAACATCATGGGATTCTCAAAAACTGTTTGGTGACACAGTCATGATATTTCAGAGATTTGTGCAGATGAGCTGATAAGGACACTCTTCATTCTGTGGTGGGACACCTAGCTGCCCATATACTTCATCTCAGTGGAGATGATGTCTGCACTACGCAGGCTTTGAAAGCACCTGCCTGGGGCTGTGATTTTTAAGTTGCTTACCTCTCTGCTGTGCTTCTTTTCTGCACTTGTACTGTTAATGTGGGACTAACACATGGAAAACAACTGAGCATTCCACCCCACTGTCAAACTAAAAGTACATAATGAAAGAAGTTGGTTCAGGCCCATTCAATGCAATGCTGTTAGCTGGGGAGAAAAAGGGAAGCTAAAGCCATATTTCAAATAAATAACTTTAATAGCCACCTATATTTTGGCAGATGTAGACTCTGTGACAGTGCTCAAAAGCATTTTGAGAGGGGCTGAGTGTAAAGGCAGCACACGGATGTCTCAATGCTGCTTACATCTTACAGCTATTGTCCCTGCCTGCATTAATGGGGTTGGTAAACAAAGCACATGAAAATGCCATGCTGTAAGAATGCAGTGAATCAAGACCTCAGCGTGCCCATGTTCACAGGAGACCAGGTTTCCCCTTGTAGAAGACATAAAAGACAACTGGAGACAAGTCACTTCTCTGAGGGAAAATGCCTGGCTCTGTACTAGCCCAGGTGGGAAGCAGCAGTAGAAGTTTAGCAGGCACGAAAGAAAACGGGAGCCACCAGCACAGTGTGGGTTCATGTGTAATGTAGCTGTGACAGAGGATGGAAAGACTCCTAAGCTAGGCTGCAGCATGAAGGGAGAGGAGGTGAGCAGGCATTTCAGCAAGTTTTGGCATGGCAGCAGCACAGTTCCCTCTGGAAATCTGGAGTTTTACAACTGAGTGCTCCCATGGAGTCTGCAAGCTGTCCCTCCTGCCTTATGAGGCATTTGGTTATCTTGGCACCAAGTGGCACTTGGGACTGAAATTATTTATTAATAACATCTATTTCTTCTGCATCATGAGATCTCTGTCCTACAGTCTAGTAGAAGGTCCTTCCAGTATCTAAAGGGGGGCTTTAAGAACTGGACAGACTCTTCAGCAGGGTCTGCTGTGATAGGACAAGGGAAATGGTTTCAAATTAAAAGGGGGGAGATTCATACTGGATATAAGGAAAAAGATTTTTTTACATTAATGATGCTGAGGCACCAAAACAGGTTGTCCAGAGAGACAGTGGATGCTCCATCCTCAGGGACACTCAAGGTCACACTGGACAGGGCTCTGAGCAGCAGATAGAGCTGTGCATGTCCCTGTTCATTGCAAGGGAGTTGGACTAGATGGCCTCTAAGAGGGTCCCTTTCAACTCAAATGATTCTGAAATCTTTGCTCTTGGCATCTTTTCAAATAGCCTTTATTTTGCCTGATATTTTTAATAGGCACTACCAATTTTCTACACTTCAGAACATTGTGTTTGTTTGATCAGCTCTGATCTACTTCCCCCTCTCCTTCTTTGTCATATGCTGTTTTTTCATGTCTAATTGGAGCACTATTTTGCCACAGAGTCTGGAAGGGATTTTAGCCAATGTTATTTTCTTTATTGATTGTGGGACTGTGGGTATTTTGGCTTCAGAAACCATTGATTTCCATTAGACTTATGTATTTGCCTTTCCTCCTGCTTGCTCATAATTTGCTTATCATTTATGCAGTCTGGAGGAATCAGCCTTTCTGAATCACCATACTTGTGTGCCTGTGTATGCGTGCCATCTACTGAGCAGGATTGTCTCTCTTAAGCAGAAAGAGCTGGAGCATTTGTAGCATGAGATGTACCACAGAAAAGCATAAACACTCTCCAAACGTCAGCAGTACCTTAGTGTTACTCTTCTAGTTGCTGCCAAACCTATGTGTAACTCAAGACCTGTGTCCTTCTTGTCTGTCTTGATGATCTTTATGAGTCCCTTCCAACTTGGGATATTCTGTGAATCAATGTCTAGGATCACATGAAGGTTTGCACCCATGCTTAAGCATTTTTTAGCTTCAAACAACCAAAAAAGGGTCATTACCTTGCGGGAAAAGTAGATTTATTACTTGCAGCCCTGGAGACCTCAGCCCATGACTCAAGCTCCCAAAGCAAAGGAGATAATGTCCTGCGTGCTCTGCACTGCTGCTAAATATGCAGAGAATTCCCACTCCTCCATTTCACAAGCAGTGAACACTCCTGGACCACTTGGGAAGAGTTTCTCAGCATTAGAAAGCTGTAACCTGTTCTGCAAGAAAGCAGTTGCCCCAGGACAGAAGCACATAACTGGAGTGAGGAAACTTTACTGGGAGCCTACAGACTTTCTTCTTTGTCCTTACACTACAACATGCAGCACTGCCCCTGCACTCCTGATCTGAGGCAACTTGGGGGTGTACAAAAACCCTAAATAGATCTGCAGTTTACACTTTAGAAAACCATGCGTGTATCTGCAGACAACTGCATTGAAAGCTAAGCATAAAAAAAAGAGAGGAGCTGACCTTGTTTTTCTCTGGAGGAGACTCACCAGCACTTCACCCACCCATAAGCACCAAAAGGTCTTTCTGCTCTAGCAGGTCTGGGAGCTCATTGCTCCTGCTGACCCCTTGCATTTTCCCTAGCTCCAGCACACCCCCTCCTCCCCCCCAAGGGCCATGGAAACTTGCTTCATTGCTCCCTGATGCACATCACCTGATAAGGCTTTGGCTGAATGCGTACCTGCAGGAGACAACAGCTGAAACTGTTACACCCAATGCCTATTAAAATTGGGTAAGGGAGTGGTCAAGAGGTCTACTTCAGCAGATACTTCTGCTGAAGAGGAAATAAAAACAAAACAGGAATTGATGTTATAAGCAGGTTGCTCATAGAAACCTGGTTTGGGATGGACCTAAAGCTGATGAAGCTCTGAAGGATCGCTAAGCCTCTGCCTGTGTCCCTAATATTATTGGGGTTAGCAGGGGCATGCCAGCCTCCCTGGAGGCTGAAAATCAAACTGGTAAAGAGGCCAAGCATTGTTTTTGAAGTAATTTGTAGTTGGATTGACTGCAAGTTACCTGTGATCACTCCTAACAGCAGAGGGAAAGAAAATCTTTGTGTTGTCTATAGAGAAGGTGTGAATAGGAACACGGGATGGCAGATCTGCTGGAATGATGAATTTTCAGGTAAGAGGCTGAAATTTCAAATTTGTCTTCCTTCTGGGCAGGAATTAAACATACCTAGCTTCACAATAGCTTGGAAATATTTCTGTGAAGGTTTCTATTAAAAAAAATCCAAAAAAGTTCAGAGTCTGAATTACTAAATGCTTAGTGTTTTCATAGACAAAAATGTGGCTGAATAAGTGCTTTTCTGCAAGTTACAATCTCAGTAACACTTCATTTATGTTACAAACATTTCATTTCCCCAAAGAAAAATACTGAAATTCCTTGAATGTGGGCCAGTTTCACCTGGGCAGGGCAATGGGAGGCTGGAGCTGGGAGCTACAAACAGGAGTCACCTGCTAAATGTCCCTGCTAGATGGGCATCACTCCAAGGAGAGGGTGCGGAGGGGCCTGAGAACAAATACTTTTTTGTACTGAGTAGAAAAAGCATTGAACAGCAGGTGCTGGAAGGAGAACAGGAGACTGTTTCTTTTGGAAAGGGTGTCAGCTTTCTATTATGGGAGTAAAAGACCAAGAAAATGCAGTTAAACCTCTGCTATCTGAAACATAGTGGTGTTTGTAAGTACTTTTGTGTATAGGTTGTGGAGTAGATTGAAGCTGAGCTAGATCCAAGGATAAAAAAGAGTATGTAAGGGCCTGTGCTAGGAGCCAACACTGTTTTTTGTATGTATCAATAGCTCTTTCATCAACAAAAGGTATGCTTTGTGAGAAGACACCTCTATTAAAATTACAAGGCTGATAGCTGCAGGTGCATTCATTAGGACGCCTGCAGTGCCATCAAGCTTCTGTTGCCTGTATGAGAAAGGCAAAGAGACACTGGGGTAGTGGCTTTGTGCAAAGCCACTGCAGCTAATGGTTCCACAACCACCAATTCCCATGGCTTTGGTTCACATCAGAGGCTGGTGCTGGTTGGCTTTGTCCCCAACTGTCTGAAGGTCTCCTTCAAGAGCATTACCTTCCTCCATATCCAGGATGACCTTTTAATTGAATTTAACTCTCCGCTAGATACAAGCTCATGTTCTATCATGAAGCTACAATAATTTGGGTTGTATATCAGAAAAAGGTTCTGCATCAGAGAGTGGTCAGGCATTGGAACAGGCTCCCTACAGCAGTGGTCATGGCCCCACGCTTGCCAGAGTTCAAGAAGTGTCTGGGCAATGCTCTCAGAGGTATGTTCTGGTTTTTGAGTGGTCCTGTGTGGAGCCAGGAGTTGGCCACAATGGGTATCTTCTAACTTAGGATATTCTATATCTTCATGGTGACCTCCTTCCCAAGGGGCCAGGGAACCACAGCATTTTTTTAGTGTTGATGCTGTCTAATTGCTTTAGAAGAAAGAGTCTGAGTGATTGTATCTCAGCTTATCTCTGCTGTCCTCAATTCACTATCTGCTGTAAAGTTTCTTGTGTTCATGGCGTGGAAGACCATTGTGTCCTCTCACTTTACGGGCCAGAATCAGGTTGGAGTGTTAAGGAGGGCAGTGATTAGTAAACGCTTTTCTTTTTGGTGGTGTTATTCTCCAATGCCTTTTCTAGGTGTGGAGGCTTGAACCTTGTAGTCTTTGAAGGCCAGCTCTGAGCTGCTAATTACATCAAAATACCACTTTATCATTCTTGTAGCAATCTAGGGGATTGTGCATTGTTATGTTCAGCAGAGTGGGGCCTCAGCTTTTTTTTTTTTCCTGTGTAGAGCAACAGTGCAGATGTAGGAGGTGATACTCTCAGCCTGGGAGCTGATTAGGGTGGCAGCTCTGTGGTTGCAGTCTGGGTCGTCTTCCAAAATGTAATTAAATCAAGTTTTGTAAGCTCCACTGTGCTGAACAAAACCATGTCAGGCAAAGGGAAAGTTTAATAGCCAAAGTAGCTAGAGAAATAAAGAGATTTTTAAAGGTCAATTGGAATATAACAATGAATCAGAAAGGTCCCCCAAAATGTAAAGAATTAGTTACATTTCTTATTTCTGTTAGAATAAAGTAAAAAAAAAAAAAAGTTCTCTTCCTTGTACTGGATTTAGATAATCCTTCTAATGCCACATGGCGTTAGCAACATGTTCTTTCATTTCATTTCGCTCTGATGCCATGAAGTACACACAAGTGTCCTCTTTTCTACTAATCTCTCTGCTGTGCTCCAGGCTGATGTAATGAGCTCCAAACCTGCACACATCCTTACTGAGGAAGGCTAGTCTGCCTGTATTATTTCCAAGGATAATTTTTCAAGGTGACAGCACATCCTACCTAGTAGTCGTTACTTTTGTAATCATCTGCAACCAGACACTGAAATAAAACAGTTTTGAAAAATTGCAGCATAGCCTGAGTGAGCCCAATGAGAATGAGATTAGCCAAAGATGTGGCTCAGATTGTTTTCTGTTCTTCCAGGTTTCCTCCTGGAAAGAGGAAGGATGAGATCAATGTAGGAGCTTAAGACAGGTGAAGAAAAAACCTGGAACACCAGAAAACAAGCTGAACCACATTTTCAATCAATCACATCTTGGGACAGGATGTAAGGCAGGAAAAAGATTACAAGAGTGCAGCTGGGCAAGGATGATGGTGTGTACAAAGGATTAAGATGTCAGCCCTCAGATAGGCAGAGATGCTTACAGTCTGCACTGTCTACAAATGACAAGACCTAAGTGTGGGATCAATATGAGGCTGACATGCTAAATCAATGTAATAGATTATATCTAAACTGTGTGTCACGAATCACATCCAACTACAGGCACTGAAAAGGAGAGAGACAAGTCATAGTTGTTGAACAATTACATTTCAATCTGATCTGTGTTTGCTTACAAAGACATTTGCACTTGTTCCTACCTGCTGTCTCAAGTGACAAGCCTGAAGACAAGGGATTTGAAGGCTCACAAAATGAAGTGGAGCAATATCAGGCTGACATGGGGCTGACCCAGTAGGTCTGTCCTCTTCGTGACCAGCATGGCAATTGCAGTTGTCTCACATCCCCCATCTCTTGGAGATGGGATGGGGACAGAAAATGACTGAAAAGATAAAATCAAGAGCTTTTTTTTTTTCTGACAAAAATCCAGAGATTGTGGAGAAGTGCACAGCCCTGGACACTATGGGCTGGGCATTGAGATCTTGGTACTTTGAATAACCAGCTCACCTCTGCAAGGAAGAATTTGAGGCCAGTGAGGCAAGGATGTGGCAACTGCTGCCTCAGTATTTCTGACATCAGCCTGCAGTTAATGGTCTCCCAGGGAGGGCTCCTGCCCCATCTGAGGAAGGAGGCATATCTTCATCACTGTTCAACATGTCCCGAAGGAAAGGTTAAACTTAATGACATGTTGGCCCAACATTACAAATACAAATAAGAGACAGAATTATTATTTTAACAATTAGAAATGCAGAGCTGGGTCAGAACAATGCCTTTGGCCCAGACGGCGCTCAGTGACATTTTCTCCACATCTGTTATGGTCTTCTGTTTCCAACTTTATGTAGACTTGACCTTGTAAATAGTGTCATTCAATGTTATCTAATCTCTCCTTTGTGCATGGTTCATGACTCTGAAGCTGTGAAAGCTGAGGGAGAGCCATGCCATTGTGAGCTGCTCTGAAGGCATTCGTAGGGCAGATACTTTGCTATCTGTGAGACAGACTCAGGAGCTTAAAAAGCCTACTCTCCCAGTCCTGAGGGAGGCTCTGCCTAAAACCCTCAATGCTAAGGATGCTAGCTTTTCTGATTGAACACCCAAGCTTTGCATCCTTAGTTCTGCGTAACATCTATTTATATTAGTGCTTGCTGGTGGCACTGGACACACATCCTGGAGTTTAGCTGGAAGTGCCACTCACAGCCATCCAACTGTGCTTGTTCTTGCAGGAGCTCCTTCAGCTCATTAATCAGCTTGTTACCCAGGTGTCCCCTGAACATGGAGAAGGTCAGTTGGTGTGAATCTTTCTTGACAGATCCTGTGGCACAGAATTGCATTGGTCTGGGGGCACATCACTTGGGTTCACCAATAGAAATAACTTTATCCCAGACTTCACGTGAACCCACGTAATCACTCTGGCAGGGAAACATGAATTCATAACGAGGGGAGCTAGAAGGGAGACAATTTGCAAGCTGACAGGGAGAGTTTGCATCCACTTGCATTTAGGAAATACCTTGAGTTCTTGGTGATAAAGGATCAGGGTAGTGAGGCTCCGGCTCTTCTGAAGGGCTTGGCCACTGCATCAGGCTAACTCAGTCCCACATCGTGCTGTTTCCTTTGGGTGTGTTTTGGCGTTGGTGGTAACTTATACGAGCCTGAGGAAGAATGCACCATTCATTACAAAATCAGTTGAAAGAAATTGCTGGCTCCGTGTTGTTGGTCTGACGAAAATATCTTCTCCAGAGAACACACTTCTGTAGATCGGGCATCCTGGCAAGAGAGCCTGAAATTTCATTTTGTGGTAACTAAACACCCAAAAGAAGCCATGATGGGGAGCTGAATGATTTATTTATTCATTTTGTGGCAGAGTCTGGCCATGTTTAGGTTTTTAAGGAATCCCAGTTTTGAGCAAGCACACTGTGTGTTTTTGGTGTACTTATTTCAGCCACAATCTGTAAACTGGGAGAGCAGCCTGTCTCCATGCCAAAGGTCAGAAAATGGAAATGTGTTCTGATAGATGCATATAGACAGAGGCATGCACAATGTGGAAGCAGAGAGCTGATGATGTGCTTCATGGCATCAGGCATAGGAGGCAGCCAAGAGAAGGAGAGACTCCAAAATGCCAAGGCAACTAGGTAGTCTTTAGCAGCATGAAAAACTTTACAGCAAAGCTAAAGGATTTATTAATATCAGCCTCCACTACAAAGGATGATGGGAAATATTGGCCCCAAACATATTTTTACAGGCTAAAATTTTAGACAGTGAGAAGTTAAAACATGAGGTGTTGAACAAGTTAAAGAGCCACAAGCTGCTGGGAATGAAAGGAAAATATCCCAAGAGAACTGGGAGGAATTTAAAAAAAAAAAGATCTGAGTTGCTGACAAAAATATGCTGCTTCTTATTATGTCGTATCTGCATTTTGGAAAGAGCTGATGCTAGGACCATGGGACCCTTCTCTAACTCCAGCTGCAGTGGTTGAAACTAATCAAAACCAGAAGTTTAGCTGGATGAACATGACAGAACGGGGATGACTTGGTCTGGATTCACTGAAGAAAAATTGCGTCTCTAATCTACTTGAGTTTTTAGTACATTGCCAGAAGTGTGGATGTGACTTTCTTGGACTTTCAAGAGGCATAGGACAAAGTCCTTCGCAGGAGGCAATCTGAGAAACAGAATAGCCCTAATGTATGAGACTGAATATTGTCACGGACTGGAAACTGGCCGAGAGAAAGCAAAATAAAGGATTGGTTGCGACATGGCAAGGAATGAATATGAACCTTCCCCTACCATATCATGCAGAATAAAATTTATTTTATTTTAAAAATACTTAATATTTTTAAAAAGGACTTAAAGGATCAACAGAACCATGTGATGTTTATTCTTTAATCACTGCTGAAGGCTGTGATGAAGCTCAGACAGCTGGTGTGTGCTCTGCTTTCTACTTGGTGGAGTTTTTAAATACCCTATTTAAAACAGTGCAACTAAGCTGTTACTTGCAGGTTTATATGACCCATATGTTGCAGAGGCAAAATAACAGCACAGCAGTTTTTGAATTCTTTTTACTTGCTTTGTAGCTGAAGCTGATTTAAATGAATTTTGTCACTTTTCTGTGAATAAATACATCTCACAGCCCTTTCTCAGAACTGCTGCTCTGTTAAAAGTCCACTGTTCTTGCAGTCCTGTTGGCACATGTGCAATTCATACATAAATGGCATAGCCCTATGAGATGGCAGGTTCAAACTGTGATTCAGCTCTCACCTCTTCTGAAATAGTTTGTAGTGTAGCTACTATTGCATTTTCTCAAGCTCATTGTAATCTTCCAGACGTTGCATGATTCCACATCAGCACAGCGGTCCTTCACCTAAAGGCTTCTGCATTTCTTCTAACTGAGACATCTTGTTTCAGGTATACATGGAGGTGTTGTTTACAGAAAAACTTCTTTTCAGAAAGAATGGTCAGGCACTGCAACAGGGAGGTGGTGGAGTCGCTGTCCCTGGAGGTGTTCGAGAAACATGGAGATGTGGCACTGAGAAATGTGGTCAGTGGTCATGGTGGGGATGGGTTGAACTTGAACTAGATGATCTTAGAGGTCTTCTCCAACCTTAATGATTCTATGATTCGCAAGTGAGAAGGACGAGAAAACCTCATAAATGCATATCTTCTTATTCAACATTTATTATCAAATCAAGTCATCTTGGGTTGTGCCTCAGGTTAAAAATTTTCATTAAGCTTTTGCAGAGTACTAATTCCTGTTTCCTAAGACTTTTCCCCACGCCACACTGTGTATTTAAAGACCTATTTACAGAAAGTATCTTAAGTTAAAGTGCAGATGCTGCCACACTTCATGCTTTTCAGGTACTGCTTATGTTACCAGCTGCTTATGGTCTCCTAGAATTCAGACTGCATTATTCCCTCTGTGCCATTTGCCCCTCATTCTTAGATAGTAGCAAATTAAAAAATGATGGAGAAGAGTCAGGTGTGAAGCAGATAACTACTTCTACCACGATAATGAATACATTATTTCAGCAGCTAAACTTCTTTCAAAACTGCTCTGAGAAGGCCATCTCAGCTTCCTTGTCCATCAAACAACCAGAAGAGACAGTTGCATCTTTGTGGAAAAACTAGCCTGTTTTCAAGAAGTTCTTTGTTTGTGGGCTTTGACAGATAAATCTATATTCTCACTGGAAAAAAAAAAAGAAAAAGAAAAAGAAAGCTGGAACCAACCAAGTTCTTTAGGCCAATTTCAAGTCTAAAATTCTAAGTTAAGGAAGAGTAATATGCTTGGTGGGATGCTGCTTGTTTAAGGAGTTTGCTGTAGCAGTAATAAAATAACCATTGGTAAGGATGTAACAGTAATGGCTATAATTAGGAAATTATTTGTAGAGCATTAACAATGCTGAAAATGTTCAAACAATTTTTCAGTCAATGGGAAGCCCTGTACTGGGAAGCCCACGTTAGCTCAGTAGGTGGAACTGACACCAGGAGTGGAGGAACAAAGACAAGGCAAAGCAGGGATGATTTCTATGTATAAAATCATTCTGATTAGTATTTTGAAGTAGACCCATGAGGAGCACTCTCGACTGCACCAGCTGGACCAGAGACTGGACAGAAAAGCAGCTTGATATTTGTTGTTGTTTTTTGCCTTTATCTGAAAATCTTCAGAGAGCTCTGCAAAACATTGCTCACCAGCTGACTTCTCACAAAACTCATAAATTACAAAAGTTCAAGGGATTTGAGTGTGTTTTGCCTAGCACACAAACACACACACTGGTACATTTGCACATGCGTGTGTCCAAACTGACTAAAGCCAGGCCAATTCCTGTCACTGGCTTTTCCCTTCATTCCCTACTCTTTATATGCAATTAAGAAGATACCTTTCATCTTTTTTAAGTTTTGACAAAATCTTAAAGTGACTGCAAGAGAAGTATTGTTATCAGTATGCACAGGCTTAGGATGTCACTCCTATTTTTCTAAGCCTCTTGCAGAAAGCTAGACAGCTTGAGGCGATGGAAATAATACCAAGAACAGAGAATAATTAAAGAGCGTCTCCTTTCATCTGGATTTGACAAATCTAACATGGTAGAACCTTACATGCCTTGCTCTTAGGTCCCCTTTTGCAATAGCATTGTGCATTAGGATTCGCTCTGTTCCCATAACAAGGGTGAAGGTGACTGGTAAGTCTGTTATTTTAAGATGTGTTTATCTACTTCAAAAGAGTCACCTGCAGTACAGAAGTGCAAAAGTTT
Organism: Phasianus colchicus; assembly: GCF_987193195.1. Taxonomy (NCBI): domain Eukaryota; kingdom Metazoa; phylum Chordata; class Aves; order Galliformes; family Phasianidae; genus Phasianus; species Phasianus colchicus. The sequence goes on along the minus strand of NC_143439.1, from coordinate 64,418,170 downwards.
GCACCTGAGCTTTTGGTTCTCTCAGAGGAGTGACATTTCATGTTCTTGCTCGTGCTGTCAAACACAAATCATCATGAGGGGGCACTAAAGAGCTGTCAATAAAGAAGTTATTTTGAGACAAGGTTTGTAGGGAGAGGTAATTATCTTTTTTTAGATCACCAAATATTTTGATTGCAATCTGAAATAGGCTGATTTCAAAATGTCTTCAAATCGTGAGGAAGATAAAGCTTTTCGTGTGCATTTCAAGACCCTTTTCCAGAAACTGGGCCTATAGTGCTTTTGGTTGGCGAAACTGAGGAGGAGTCTGTGAAAGGTGGACAAACCCCTTTAATGGTGAATTCTGAATACTTAAATATTCTCTGCAGGCGATCAGAGATAGCATGAGGCCTGACAACACCTGGCAGCACAAGTGGGAAATGAATGAATGAGATGCAAAGTGGACATCTTGACTAGAAACGATGGACTATTTCCTTCTGAAGATTGCATCATGGACGGCATGCCAAAGCTGGCACAGATGGATTCAGTGGAGCCAACCCTGATGAACTGTAAAGAAAATCCTCTATCGCACAGAGTGTGGAAGATTTTCAAAATTAAGAGTGGACATTTTACAGCTGACTTGTGAGCATTCCTGTGAGGCTGTGCTGCTAACAGATGTCCTTAGAATTGTTCTTGCAGGCCCCGTGGAACGGAATGCACACATGGCACAAAGTGCAACCAGACACTCAGTGCAGTGCGGGCTGATTTAAACCTGGGCAAGTGACTTGATGGAGCAAGATCATGTTATGTCTCAAACCTCAGTGAAACCAATGAGAATGGAACTGAGATTCAGACTAATCACAGCAAAAATAATTAATAACTTCTTACAATTAATTTGCCTTTTCAGACATTTCCTTACATAAAATATTTGATGGATTATTAAAAGTGTTTCCAATCCAAAGGCATAAAAGGATGCATTAGATCATAATTCAGACTCCACATTTGGGTGGTATACCTAGAATGTCATGATCTTAGCCTTTTAGTTCAGCCCCTCCCCAAGGACAGAATGTGAGCCTTCCAGTAGTCCTGTTCCAACAAAACTGCTTCCTTGAAAAGAATCTTAGTTGTGAATTAAAGTCTTTAAAAAGAAGAAGGAATGAAAAATCCCAGTGGTTGGACTCCTATGTCTTTGTCAATGACACCGAGTTGCTTTGGAGGCAGACTTCAGCTAGAAAATGATTGAACAGTTCTGTCATTTTCCATTTTTTTTCATATACTACATTAATATTTTCTTTGTTGGACATTTCTCCAGGACGTCTTTATCTTCAGTCATATGTTAGAGTCAACTCTTCCTGCCAAAATGTCTTGACACTTTCTTGATTTCTGAACCTCAAACATGAAGAACCCAAAGCAACCAACATCCAGAACGTCCCGTTTACCTTTTCTGTAATCTTGATAGGCCGCAGCCAGTGAAATACCTACTACTGCTTGCCAGTGCTTTTCTAAGTCAGTTTTACCCTGGCCTGTGAGAACACCCTTACAGACTTTGACTCTAAGCATAGTATTTGTATTTTGTATTTTATCTATCTAGGTTCATCTACTGATACAGTTAAGTTTACTAAACATCACTGTTATGTCTTACTATTGTTTACCTGTCCTTCACTCTCTGTATCTCATAATCACTTTGTGAAGAGTTGTTTTTTTATCTCTTTAACCATTGATAGAAACACAGAGTAGCATGGGGACAATCCCTGTGGAGTCTTGCTGGAAGTTTACTTGGTTAATTATGATTATTAATTCAGAGATTATCTATGCTAGTCAGGTTAGTTTTCTTCCGTTTCGCTGTATGATCTGTATGTTATGCTGATTTTTTTTTTTTTTTAGTTATTGTCATTTTTAATGAATTTTTTTTTGTTTCTGTTGTCAATATTCTATGTGTTTATTCAAACACAAATGGACTTTCTGATTTTACTTCTAAGCTAGATTCTAGGAGTTTTGAGCCTTCCTTGACTGATAATGGGTTTTTGGCTATTTTAAGAAAAAACTTAAATCTGATCCAATCATTATATTTTCACATTTCTTTCCAAGTGATTCAGATTGTGGCTCTTCTGTCTGTAGAACATCTTTCTAAGAAACTGTATATATAATGATAATAATATGAACTTCATATTGCTTGTACACAAGACATCCAGTTAAGTAAGACGATTTGTATATCAGCCATTACTAAAATTAATTCCGTGGTCAGTTCTTGTTTGACTGTCAGGACTGTCAGGATAATGTCTAACAGTAAATTTTCTGGATTAGATGAAGTATTTTTGAGTAAGGAAACTCAAATGGGGTTATCCAGGAGTTCCAACTTGTGATGTTCCCAGCCATGTCCCTCCTGCCCCTGAGCTACTGCTTCTTTGTGCACCATGTGTACTAGATGGCTTTTGCTTGGAGGCTGTCAGTGTAGAAGCTACAATCTGTTCCTCGTAAGTCACAGTGCATATCAGTTGTGCTGCTGAGACTGAAGCTGTTCGAACAAATCATATACTTACAATTCTCCAGCCAGCCAAGTAGCTATCGTGACCTCGCTTCTCTTCCTCTCATATCACACACATATAACTTAAAGTAGGTGTTCCCAAGGACATGCTGTTTTTCTGTTTGTTTGTTAGTATTTGTTTTCTTTCTAACTTCCAAGAATATTTTGTCTTATTTCGACTTCTTCATCTTACCTAATTTAGAAACTAGTAGAATAATCTTATCACTAGCATGGTAAGAAGAGTTGTTAAGTCTACAATAACCTATTGTTTTCCTGATGATTGGATGAAGTATTGTTGTAGGTGATGGACATGTTATTCATGGAAGATAGGTGGTAGACATATTTAAGCTCTTTTTGGAGTGAGCAAAGAGCTACAGCTTTCTAGTAGTCCCTCCCTAAAATCAAAGACACCAATCATTAATTACTTTAAATTTTATAGTCGCAGAAATTTAATTCCAGACTGAAGGTGAACGCAGAGAGCTTGGCATTATTTCGATATGTGGGTGAATGAGGAAGAGAACTAGATACATTAGCCACAAAATCAGATAGAAAATACAGCAGAAAGAAAAATAAAACCAAAGCAATAAAAACAACAATTAAAACAAAACAGGCTTTTAGGAGGAAAGTGAAGAGATCTGAAATCTGAGGAAAAGACCCAAAATCACAGTGTGAGATATTTGTAAAGTTAATGGTCTCCTTGCAATTGGTATCCTATGTCAAAGATGCTATGTGTGTGCATGCACATTAATAATATTGTAACAAGGAGGGTCTTGGTTATCCCCATTGGAAAGAGCATTTAGGATCCCAATTATGGGTAGCAGTTCACATCTGTAAGTGTTACGCACAAGTAAGTATACTTTTAAAAACATTATTTGTAATTTCATCTGAATAACTGTTCTGCATGTTCCAGTTGTTAGACAGTTGTTGTTCTTCAACCAGAAATACTCCAATGCCACAATGAGAAATTCCCACGTGTAATATACAAAGTGTGTTGGATGCTTTCCAGGGAAAGCTGCCCAACTCTTTACAGGCGTACACAGCTCCTAGTTTGAGAATAAGGTGCCCAAATGACTGAATGAGTCCATACTGCTGCCTTGGAAAAGTAACATATATATGAAGTGTACGTTTGTTTGAATATTTAGGTAATTCATGTTGCAGCTCATGTTTTTAGTACACACTTCATAATGCTTCAGAATCTCCATGCAGGTCATGAACCCTGGGTGGTTCTCACCTGCTCCAGATTAAAAAACAACAACACTATAAAACAGAGGATTACTATTATTAGCAACAAGATTAGTTACTTATTAGTAGCATATGTCACTTCCTTAGTGAGCCTTTCCAAGTGGGTTATAAATGTCCATAGAACATGGCATGCTATCAACCTACGCGGTTTCACACGTTTTGTCTGTACATGTATGATTATCACCATGCCTTCAACATGATGATAGCTCTAAAAATATTCAGGCATGAAGGGGCATAAGTCATGGTAAAATGCAATCAGAGAGAGCAGAGCAGAGGTAATGGGAGAAAGGGGCAGGAAAGGAGTGCAGAGAGCATACTTCACATGTCAGCATTCGCTTGATCCAATTTAGGAATGAGCATCACCCCGCTGTGGTCATGGTCATGCAGTATTTATAGAATGCCATCTCCTGTCTCACAGACATCTAATGACAACTAAGCAATTACTCCTACAGTAAATTGGGATCAGATGGCCTTTGGGACCAATACAGTATTTCATAGATTACCAAAATATTTTGTTTGCTTACTCCCCCCCCCCCCAAAACCAAGTGTTTAATCTTTCTGTGTGATTAATGGAAAACTAATCAAAGTCAATATTTTTCCCTGGCCTAGGTCCAAAAAGATACTTTAATGAATGCCAGACTTCACTCATGGAAATGATCCCACTAGTGAGTGTTCCTGATGAACTGGGATTTCCATTTGGAAATACCTTCCCTTTTTTCACTCTACAATGCTTGTTGTTGCGTTAATTCTCATTTTAAAGTACAGTGTACATGTAAAAATATGGTTTTCTCTGTTTCCTCTATTCTGTACTGCTTTTACCATAAAGAGAATTGTGATTGCACACATCTTGCTGAAAAAGGACGTGATGTGCATGTTGGAAATCTTCATCAGCTTCTGGAACCATAAGCCCATCAAATTTGCTAGGCAGCCTCGGGATCCAAAGAGAACATTTTCTTTTCAAGCATCATGTTGCATTGTTTCTGAAATGCCATTTTCTTAGAATTTTCAATTGGAGAAAAGTTTCAGATAGTTCTGAGTTCAGTACACTTCTGACCACAGTCAAATTTTGAAAAGGAGCAGCAAGAACGTTTTCTATATCCTAGAAATTCTGCTTTCTCCTCTGGTCCATTAATCCAGGAATAGCCCAAGGTTTCTGTTAGGGGCAGAGACAGACAAATAGGCATTTTTTGCACCTTATAATACTAAGTTCAGTTCTAGGGACCATTCTCAAGGGGCTGCCCAGGTGGAATTAGAATCATAAAATCATTAAGGTTAGAAAAGACCACTTAGATCATCAAGTCCAACATCAGTCCATCCCACCATGCCCACTAAACCATGTCCTTCAGTGCCACATCTACAAATCTCCTGACCACCTGCAGGGATGGTGACTCTTGCACTCTGTAGAGGAGGACTGCCACAGTCCTTTGGAGATGCTGAGGATGTGGCTGATTCACTTTTGCATTCCTATTGTACACATACACACCTTGTCCAAACCCTGCCTTTCACCATTGCCTCCTGCCCAGCACAAAGGCTGGCTACATGCTGCCCCAGCCTACCCCACTCTGGGACACCCTGTGCGTGTCAGGCCCAGCACAGACCTGGTATGGGGCCTCATTCTGTCAGAGCTCTGCCATTTGCAGTGGAGTCAGCTCCCTGAGAAAGGGCCAGGGCTCACCATGCAGATCTGTGCAGGCAGCAAAGAGCAAGTTTAGAGAAGGGTCTTTAAAGAAACTGTATTTTTGGTCTGCAAAGGAAAACAGGAGCTGAGATCTCATGCCAATGCACTTCACGGAAGTTAGCACCATCTTCTATTAATATCTTCTCTGTTGCTGCTGGATACAAATATATTGCACTATAAATGATGCCTACAACCAAAGCCACAATTCACAGAATCGTTTTCGTTATGGATGCAGATATGATAATGGATGTGGAGTCCACAAAGAGAAAACAGGCAAACTACCAAACATAAAATACTAGAGATGCCTATGAAGCAGTGCAGGACATCTAGGGCAAATCGGGGTGCCCAACAGTAATGCCTTTGATTCAGTACAATGACTTTTTAAAATCTGGTGGAAGTATGTGTATCAGTACGTGTGTGTACTAGTGAGGAAGGAGACTGGGAGGAGCATAGAGACTGAAGTTTTCATACAGTCACATAGCATACAATACCCAATCAGTGAGACCCAGACAATGAAATGTCTGTGGTTACATATTTCAAGATATAGCAGTGCCAGTTTCAAATATTCAGAAATCATGAACTAGGCTCCTCTGAAGCTTGTCTCAGTGTGGCACCAAGCAATTTCTATGGAAGAAATCACCCACAGTTGCCATTTTATAAGATTTACAAGATTCTACCATTTTAAGTTGGACTTGAAAGTAATGAGGCACAGACAGAAATACTACTTCAATTTGTCTTCTGGTTTGCAAGCTGCTGGGATATTTCTGATCTGTGTTTTACATTTGCTCTTTAACCCAGAGGACTACAAACTCACTCTTTTAAATAAAATGTGGCATTCTTCTATAATCAGTTGCCCTGAGAGCTAGATCTTTAAGATAAGCACCGAATTATATGAAAGTTACGATAAGCACCAAAGAATTGGGATCACTGAATCAAAGAACAAAAGGATTACAGAGGGGTCATGCTATAGGGCCTGTGAAAAGGAACTGAATGGTGTTAGAAAATCAAAGAAAGAACTTCATCTTGTAAAATGACAATTACGGGCACTTTCCTCCCTACAAATTGGGACAAGTCTTAGACATGTCTTAGAGATGTGAAAAGAGTACGTTGAAGTATTTCTCAGAAGGTACGTAGAGGAGCAGTTCCTGCTTAGAAAGAGCAGGTTTGTGCAAACAGCTACCAAAGGCTGCAGCCTTTCCGATCATCTGAGTGATTACAGATAATCATTTTGCAGAATTTTTTAACTTGAACATTTGGACTTGGGCCTCTGCTCACCTTTAACTGCTATCGCTCCGTGTACCTACATCTCAGAAACAGGTGGCTCTTGTGTATATCCCTTCTGAGGCTGTCCTTTGGTAGAAGCTCAGGGGTCCTTCTGCTACGCTGTGGTCTAGAACTTTTTGGAGAATTGCACTGTTTTTGTCTGTAGTTTTGTGCTACCTTTAACCTTCTCTATTTCCTGCCCAAGAATGAGAAACCAAGATGGAGCAATATCTATAGAGTTTTTCAGAAGTTGCTTCTGGTATCTGAGGAGTTGGTGGTGTGAAGGATGGCTGGATGAGTGGCTGTGTTTTGATGTCTTTCTCAAAACAGTGTTGACTATTTCAATTTGCATTGGTGTAGTACCCTCTTAGGGAGGGACTTTCTGCGGGGTGTGGCAGCACGCATAACAAATTTATAGTGGGGGCCACGATCTGCCAATTGTCAGAGCAGTATGCGATCCCACTGCGCTGGAGACAGGAAGTGCGACCTGTCTGGGTGGATCAGTGGCCCTTACCGACAGAAAAGCTTGTAGCGCTTCACGCATTAGTACAGCAAGAGCTTCGCTTAGGTCATATAGAACCCTCTCTTAGTCAATGGAACACTCCTGTATTTGTGATAAAGAAGCGGTCAGGATCCTATCGCTTGCTGCATGACTTGCACGCAGTTAACGCTCAGTTAGTGCCTTTTGGTGCAGTTCAGCAGGGTGCGCCCGTACTATCCGCTGTGCCTGCAGGCTGGGGGGTTGTTGTTATCGATTTGAAGGATTGCTTTTTCTCCATACCCCTGGCTGAGCAAGACAGGGAGGCTTTTGCCTTCACGGTTCCTGTCCGTAATAACCAAGGCCCGGCTCGTCGGTATCACTGGCGAGTGCTCCCACAAGGGATGGCGTGCTCTCCCACGATCTGTCAGATAGTGATTGACAGAGTTCTGAGTCCGGTCCGACAGTCCCCTAGGCAGTTCCTCCTGCTGCACTATATGGATGATCTACTGCTATCATCCCCGACCCCATCGGGGCTCCAGTCATTAGAAGCCCAAGTAGTGACGCTCCTGACATCAGCCGGCTTCACTATTTCTGCTGAAAAGATCCAGAGAGGATCTGGGGTCCAGTTTTTAGGATATCGGCTGGGAGACAAAACTGTCCACCCAGTCGGGGTTGACATCAAACCCCGGATACGCACGCTATGGGATGTGCAGAAGCTAGTAGGAGCCCTACAATGGATTCGAGGGGCACTGGGGATCCCTCCTCGCCTCATGCAGCCATTTTATGAGCAGCTTAAGGGCTCAGATCCGAACGAGGCGCGTTCCATCACGCCCGAAATGGCAGAGGCATGGAAGGAAATAACAGAATCCTGTTGTCATTCGGCTCTGTCTCGATATGATCCTGGAAGGGAGCTAGAAGTAGCTGCCTGTAAATGCGAGAGTGGGGCGGCTGCTGTTATAGGCCATGACTTGGGAGCCAAACCGCAACCATTGTGGTGGCATTTTTCCGTTCAGCCCACGCGTGCGTACTCCTCCTGGCTTGAAATATTAGCTAGGCTTCTTCGTAAGTGCCGTCATACAGCTGTCAGAACCTTTGGACAAGAACCTTCTATTATCTATCTCCCTACATCATTTCGTGATTCTTTACCACTCCCAGAGCCTATCTTGCTTGCTGTGGAAGGGACGTCAGCTTCCCTCACATTTGCGGACTCGCCCCCTATTTTCGAACTGGCGAGACCATTGCAGCTGTCGTTACGGTGCAGGGTGCAAGACTCGCCCGTGGAAGGGCCTACCCTGTTTACCGATGCATCATCATCAACGGGGCAAGGAGCAGTAGTGTGGGAAACAAATGGTCGCTGGGATTCCATAATCTTCACAGATCCGGGCGCCAGCGTTCAGATGCTCGAGGTCAGGGCTGTTGCGATGGCGATTGTTTATTGGCCCTCCCTTCCCTGTAACATAGTCACAGATTCTGCTTTTGCAGCTAAGCTCGCTTTGAAAATGGGCCAAGAAGGCATCCCTAGTACGGAAGCAGCGCTTATCTTAGAAGATGCTTTGTGCACCCGAGTAGAGCCTATAGCAATTTTACATGTAAGAAGTCATTCGGATGTACCAGGATTCTTTTCAGAGGGCAACGCAGCCGCAGATGCGGCTGCAGGGTCCCGTGTCCTGACGATCCGGAAGGCCAGAGACCTCCACTCCACGCTTCACATAGGCGCCCGGGCACTCGCTCGAGCCTGTGGTATTTCCATTACAGCTGCAAGGGATGTAGTGCAGGCCTGCCCTCACTGTAATTCAGCTCCTGCTATTGGGGCGGGGGTCAACCCCCGCGGCTTAGGGCCACTGCAGATATGGCAGACGGACTTTACGTGGGAGCCGCGAATGTCACCTCGGTCGTGGTTGGCAGTTACTGTTGACACAGCCTCCACGATGATCGTGGCTACCCAACACGGAAAAGCTAATTCTACCTCGGCCCAGGCCCACTGGGCTGTGGCTATTGCGGTCCTCGGCTTGCCAGTGCAGATTAAAACGGACAACGGCTCATGTTTTACATCACGGTCTACCAAGGATTGGTTAGAGGCCTGGGGAATTCAGCACACTACGGGTATTCCGGGAAACTCACAAGGACAGGCCATTGTTGAAAGAGCCAACCGCCTCCTCAAAGAAAAGATCTATGTTCTTGGGGAGGGGGAGGGATATAACGACAGAATCCCAATAGCAAGACAAGGAGAGATACTGGCCAAAGCTCAGTTTGCCTTAAATCACTATGAAAGAGGGGATGCCAGCAGGGCACCAGTAGAAAAGCACTGGCAACCCAGAATTCTAGAGGAAGGCCCTCTAGTCAAAATAAGAATGGAGGCAGGAATATGGGAGCCAGGATGGAGGATTCTAGTATGGGGTTGCTGTAAAACATGTCAATACGGGAAGTGTCATGTGGATCCCGGCGAGAAAGGTCAAACCAGATCTGAAGAAAGAGAACAGTAACGAGGGACTCTGAGTTTTGCAGGTATGGCTCCTGTTAACACCGAAGAAGAAGGAGACAGCCCAGGAACCCCGAAAGAAGGCCGGGAGAAGCGTGGAGGAAACTCAACCGTTGCTGCCAACGAGAAAACGCGTTTCTAACAGGCAAATGCTATGTTTAGTGTGTGTGGTGGTTATTGCTTTATCACAGGGAGCGAGGGTATTCACCTTTTGTCACTGTCAGGGAATTCACCTTTTGTCACTGTCAGGGAATTTACGGGTTACTTAGGTAAATAAGACGAGCCAAAACAACTTTTGCTTTAGTTTGCAATCGGCAACCTCACTTTTTTGCACTTGCCTAATGGGCATTTCTCAATACACGTTAGAAGCCTTTGTTAGGTACACTACAAACCATTCCAGCTGCCGTATCAACACCGATCTAGCTAGCCAAACGGCATGTTTGATAAAATCTCTCAACGACCTTGGGGTTGCTGCAGCACAGAGCTTGGCTCAGATAGAACACCTAGCATGTTGGTCAGTTAAGCAGGCGAATTTAACAACATTAGTATCGAATGCGATGCTAGAGGACACAAACAGCATTCGGCATGCGGTGCTGCAAAACAAAGCAGCCATCGACTTCTTGCTCCTGGCACAGGGGCATGAATGTGAAGACCTAGAAGGAATGTGTTGCTTCAATCTTAGCGACCACAGCGTATCCATCCATAAAGCGCTGAAAGCCCTGCGAGACCATACGGAGAGGATCCAGGTGGACGACGACCCCATCGGAGACGGGTTCAAGAAGACGTTTGGCAACTTCGGGAGTTGGATTGCGAAGATCATTAAGGGCATAGTATTAGCACTCTTAGTAATTGTGTGTATTGCCGCTATTCTGCCGTGTGTGATTATATGCTTTCAGAATTGCTTGCTAAGGATTATGTAGTAGCTTATGGACCAATGCATAGAGTATAGAGTATCACGGGTATCGGGAACAATTGTAGCGGTTGCGTTCGCGCTGTTACGGGATATTACTGAGCATAGGGAGGGGGAGATGTAGTAGGCGTGGCGAGGACACGGTGTGTGACGGGGTCAGGTCCCCTATGCTCAGGGCTTGCCAGGTGCTGTCCCACGATAGGACAGTGTGAATGCAAGGGGTGTAGACAAAGCGGGACGAGAATATTTAAGTGCCTGCTACATTTTAATAAACGCCATTTTGCTTCACCTATACTTGGGGTCTGTGTGAGCATTTGGCCCCGACCTGGTATGGGGTCAGTTTCGCTGGCAAAGCAGCACCTTATGGGGTGGAAAACGAGTGTTGCAGAGAGAACGGCAACACATTGGGCAGACTCATTATTCTTCCTGATGCATTTTCCAGGCATCTTGAGGTTTGGCATGATTGGCAAAGCTACACTCAGGCAGGCATTTTGAGTGGAAAATATATTCTTGTCAGGTACTACTTTCTTTTCAAGTTAGTTCCATACATACTTGGCTAGTTTCATCATTGTAGTGTGCTGACAGCCCCTAACATGAGCAAAATCTTCTGTCTGATCTGGTGCCTGGGCTGATTAATTGGTTCACTATGCAAAATGGCTCCACCAAGATCTGACTTCATTGTACTGATTGAAAAAGAATAAGGGGCTCAATTTTCCTCATTTCTGCAGCGACATATTTCTATAAATGTTATTTGTGGTGTCAGTAGTGGCATTCAGAATGGATTTTGCATTATCCTTGTTGGAACTATTTCCTTGGATGTTTCATGCACCAAAGTGAATCTATGCAGCATACCGCTGAGGTCAGCAACTGAGTATTTGTCTATCACACCGTCTCTCATATTTTCCTTTCTCCTGGAATGGCAGTAATTAATCACTGCCTATTGTAGGCACTGCTTCAATGAGATTTTAGATATTTAGCCTGGGAGGACAAATCCAATTCATCTTGTATTGCAGTCATTTTGGTTTAGCACTACAGAGGACCTGTGAAGGTAGGTCAGACCTCCTTAAATTGTCTTTTTCCTTTAAATGTTTATTCACTGGGACATTAGGTACCTCCAGAACATAATCCAGTCCATATATATTGGGAATTCGTATCTTTTATATCAGGAATGCTTGAAAATCAGTAGCTCTGAGAGTGCTCTCCCACGGATGCACCAAGGTGGACTGGAGCTGCCAATTCCCAGGAAAATGCTGTGCAGACATTTGTTCTTAAGGCTGGGGTCTTCAGGCTACTATGAAGTTCAAGAAGGGGAAATGCCAAGTTCTGCGCCTGGGGAGGTACAAACCTAGAACATGCTAGGGCCACCCAGCTGGAAAGCAGCCTTGAAGGAAAGGACCTCGAGGTCCTGGTGGACGCCAAGTTGAACATGGGACAGCAACATGTCCTTACTGCAAAAATGGCTAACAGTATTCTGGGCTGCATTAGGCAAAGCATAGCCAGCAGGTCAAGTGAGATGATCCTTCCCCTCTACCCAACATTGATGAGGCCACCCTGTGCCCAGTTCTGGGCTCACCAGTACAAGAAAGGCATGGAGTAACTGGAGAGAGTTCAATGACTATTGATTAAGGGAGAAGAGCACCTTTTCTATGAGGAAAAGCTGAGAGACCTGGGGTTATTTAGCCTAGGGAATCAAAGGATTGTAGAATTTACCAAACTGGAAGGAACTTACAAGGACTGAGTCCAACTCCTGGCTGCAAACAAGACTACCTAAAAATCAAACCACGTGTTTGAGAGTGTCGTTGAAACACTTCTTGAAGAGAAGATGTAGGGGATAATCTTATCAATGTCTATAAATACTCGAAGAGAGGGTGCAAAGAAGATGGAGCCAGGCTCTTCCCAACAGTGTCAAGGGCCAGGCCCAGAGGCACTAGCCACAGCCTGGACACCAGTAGCTCCCCCTGACCATTAGGCATCTCTGCTGTGCTGTACGGGTGCCAGAGTGCTGGCACAGGGACCAGACGGATGTGGATTCTCCTCCTTGGAGATCTCCAAAAGCTTCCTGGACATGGCCCAGAGGTCCCCGCAAATCCCAACCATTCTGTAATTCTGTGATCATTTTCTGAGGAACTAGAGAGTTTGGAGAAGACAAGAGCCTTGGAAAAGAAGTGTTTCCAATAAAACGGAAGCTGTTCACCATATAGGGAAATGTGTAAATGTCAATACTGATGTCTCAGGAGCTATGCCAAGTGGTGTTTGGAAGCAAAATGTAAATTTTAGAATTGTAAATAAATAAGTGCTTTTCCTAAGCACGTATTTTTTCCCAATTGAGTGAAACCTAATAACAGTTAGAATAATTATTCCCGGGACCTCAGACCTGGTTCAGACCTTGCATTGTCTGATGCTTACTGGGCAGTCAGTGGAAAAACCTGTTGAGAAAGCCTCTCCAGGGCTGCTCGTACTGGCTCACATCAGCTCCATACTATCACTGCATAGTATCCAGCTCTTGGCACACTCCCAGATGTCTCCACACATACTCTGGTCCCAGCTTTGGAGAAAGGGATGGACTATACAACCTTCTGCCAAGATTCCTTCTGATTCTTCAGTTACTGTGAGGCTGTGCCTTCAACTATGACTGTGAAAAAACCAAAGAGTAAGACTATTAACTTAGCAGTCAGAGCCTCGAAGCTAGGTGGGTTGAGCTGAGGCTTTAGCTGCTCATCCTGAGCTCAATCGTTAGTGAGTTACTAAAACCTGCCACTTACTTCTGATTGGAATGAGACAGCTAGTGTCTGGTGGTGCCCATTCATATTCAGCTCATGTTTGAATGTTTGCGACTGCACCTTTGAATGATGCGGTTCACCAGCCTGCTTTCTGCATGCTGATCCTGCTCATCAGGATGCCCACGTGGACTCCTGGCTGTAATTACTCAGCTGTATTACATGAGCATGTTGGAGAGTGAGTGAAGGAAGGAGAGGAAGAGGACATGATCAGCAGCCTTAGGTTCTGGCATCTTCTGTCTCCATTAATTCAATAGTTTTCTGACTGATCTCTTTGAGGTCAGGGAGAGACAAAGTGTTTAAGAAAAACCCTCTTGCTGATGTTGATGATGAAGTGAAAGCTCTAGAGGTTAGCTGTACCTAACATAAGTAATTCATCTCTCTATTTCAGGGCAAGTCTCAACCATTTGCAGAGGTCATTTCCACCTCTCCCTTGTGAGGCAGGACTGACAGATTCCTGACACATGCATCAGAAAGCAAGCCCAGGTCCTCTGGCAATGCCTTATTAATCTTTAGAACACCATATTCATGTTAGATGAATAAGTATCACTGCTATTTATCAAATGTATGTGGCTTGTATAGTATGAAGAAGACTTTAATCCAGCTGATCCAATCAGCAAATAATTTGTCTGAGATTTCCTATAACAGGAAAACTCTCAATTTTTGCCTCTTTTCATTCACCTAATTACCTGACGTTGTGCACCTAATTAACTTGTAATGTTGTCATCAAGGGAATCCATGATCTTTCCAAAAAATTTAGCAGCAGCCAGAGATGAGCCCTCTCTAGGAAAGAAACAATCTGCTTTTCAATTGCTGCGTCCGTTTTGTTCTGTTCCCTTTCCATATACCCTTTTGAAAGAACCACAGGTGAGAAGAAAAAAAACTGAAGTAAGCACAGAAGAAATAACATGCACACTGACGATAATATTGGCCTTTTACTCGGTGAGGATGGTCACCTTACAAATGGGGATGCAGAAAAATCAGAGACATTTAATAACTTCTTTGCCTCTGTCTTCAACACCACTGATGGACTCTGAAATCCTCAGCTGGTGAACTGTTACCTGAAGGAATTGCATGAAACTATTTCAGGGGAGGATCAGATTGGGTACTAGGAAAAGATTATTCATAAAAGGGTGGTTGGGAAATGTAACAGGCTCCCCAGAGATGTGGTCACAGCCCCAAGCTGCTGGAGCTCAAGATGGATTGCCAGAATTTGGGTGGTCCTATATGGAGACAGGAGTTGGACATGATCATCATTGTGCATCCCTTCCAACTCAGAATGTTCTGTGGTTCTATGGTTTTATGATTCTGTTTCCCTTTGCATCTGATGGATTTAACCAAGGTATATTTATTTCCACATCTGTTTTCCATCCCTCCAGGGGTGGATGTGCATCTGAGATGATGCTCTCTTATCTGGCCAGGACATTTCAAGAATTTGTCCAAAGAGCAAGCCCCGGCTGACATCTTCAAAGATACTTAAGGACTCTTGTGCATGAGCGTAACAGTGGGAGCCAGGAGTTTTGGGGACTTTTTCTGCCTCTGGCACTAATTGCTAGGGGAGGGATTCAACAAGTCTCTGACCTTTTAAAAGATAATATTAGCCTCAAGTATTTATCAAGACTTTCTCTATTGAGAGATAGAAGAGAATGCCACTTGTGGATGTGTCATCTCACACTAAACAAATATGTTTAAATAAGTATCTCAGCCCCAAGCTAATACTGAGTGTAGTGATGTCTCTGCACTACAGTGATGCTCCATGTCAAATGGAGGCAATAAGGTTTATTAGCTATTGTATGAGGGTGGCCATGAAATTTCAGCCACTAAGATATGTAAAGTGTTTTTAAATCCCTGAGTAGCAAGTAAAAGTGAATTTGTTGTCATTTGTATCCAGTATCAGAGAAAGCAATGATCTCCACTAAACTTTTCTCCAATGAGAGATTTCCAAAAGGAAATGGTAACTACAATAGTACCTCTTCTGAGTGCAGTGACTGTAACTAGGAGAAGGACAATGGAGGGTTCTTGTAATTTATGTACAGCTGTGTAGGCTGTATTTACCCGGAGGTCTCTGTCTCGCCTTGCTCCTTCCCTCTGGCATGCATCGGGTTACGCGGGTGGTGGCACAGTTAATCTAAGTAAAGTGCCATGTGCCACTCAGGACTTCTTTTTCTCATTCTCACTTGTTTGCTTTTTAATTCTGGTGTCCTATGTTAATTATCCTCTCTGTGACAACAGGTTAGTGTTCATTCTGTTCTTTTCAGCATTGGTCTGTATTTGCCTGTCTGCGTCAAGACTTCTTTTTGCCTCTTTCACCAAGTTGTCTTTTTACAGTCTTCTTGCCTCTCAGGACACTAAACCCTGGCAGAAATGGGCTCTTAAGTTAGATTTTCCTTCAGGTTATATTTAACCTTCCTGTTCTTGGCTATCCTGAACACTCAGAGCTAGCAGTGTTATAACACCTGGCTGGCTGGAGCTGAGTAAACACATCACCAGTCTGAAATCCCCTCCTTGCAGCTAGCCACAATTAATCTCTTTCCATGTTAAGAATTGGCCATTTGTTCCTCCTCTTTTCTTCTTATCTCTTTGCTAGTTTTTAATCTGTGACTGGACTTTAACTTCCACCTCTGGATAGCCAAGTTTCTCAATAGCCTTTAGTGCAGGACTTTATCAAAAGCCTTTTAAGAGTGGGTTGATCCTTTCTGAGCACAATTTGGTTAACCCTTTCAAAGTATTTGAGCCAAAAAGAGCACAGAAGGAGGAAAACTATCACTTGTGGGAAGTGTGCTGTTTGGCATATTTGTCATTGCCTTTGTCTCCTGAATTTTCTTGGTCAAAAGGCCTTCAGCTCCAGGAGTGATGTGTGGTTTATATTAACTTACTTTTCTTGGCAGTGGTCTTGCTCTGTTTGCTGCTTCAGCCTATTTGGGAGGAGGCTGGGGAAGGCCACACGTCTGTATTTTTAGGTTGCAGACCCATCTTGGCTTCTAGGTCTCTGTGTTGAACTCTGAAGTGATTGCTTCAGATCCCCAAACTTGGAGATTCTGATACAGGCCTAACAACACTTGGCACTTACTGGCATTTTGCCTTCCCCCCAAATCCCATTTCAATGAGGGCACAGAGCTCCCAGGCACTTCAGGGCAGTCCTCATTGTGCCATCTCAGTGGGTGACTGCTGTAAATGCCGTGGTTCTGTGCAGAGCTGGTAAAAACCAGACACTGTCCTCTGCTCAGAAACTTCTGTTTGTGGTCACTAATGTTTGCAGTTTTACATAATCATGACAATGCCCTCTCTGAACACTGTTCTGCCACTTTAGCACGTCTTCCTTGTTGTCACCATGTCAGTTCTCCACTGATGAAGCCCCATTTATTGTTGTTATTTCTTTGCTTCCTCAGAAGCAAAGTCTCTTAAAAATGCTGAAGACCTTCAAATCCACACAGCTTAAAAGAATACTGGATTAATATCAGTATCTTTCAGGGCATGCCTGAGTCTGCACAGCCTCTGCTCTTTGTTCTCCTAACCTGCCATTTTGCCTGTTGCAATGTATTAGCATTGTTGTGGATGGACTTCCATTCTCACGTTGGTTTGTTATCACAATAAACTGGGAGGAAGCAGATAGTATGGGCAGTAAATGAATCCCAATATATCATCCTTTGCTTATGTGAACCATGATGATTTCTGCCTGTAGACTTGACACTCTGCTGCACTTCTTGGGGCTCAGCCATAGGCACTCCAGCACTATTTGCTGGACTATAATGTAAGAGCATCTCAACAGAATCTGTCAGGACTCTTGGGTCAGGCAATAGGAGTTTTACAATTAGCTTTTTTTTCTTTTCCCCATTATTTATCTCTTCCTGTCTGGCATGCATACATATAATAGTCATATACAAAATATTTTGATGGGACAAGGGGGAATGGCTTTAAAGTGAAAGGGGGGAAATTTAGTCTAGATGTTAAGCAGAACATTTTAACTCAGAGGGCACTGAGGCCCTGGCACAGGCTGCCCAGAGAAGTGTGGGTACCCCATCCCTGGAGGTGGTCAAGGCTGGATTGGATGGGTCCTGGGCAGCCTGAGCTGATGGGGGGCACCCAGTCCATGGCATTGCTTGGGATAGGATGATATTTAAGGTCCGTTCTAACTTCAACCATTCTATGATTCCACAGTTGTATACTTCAAGCACAGATACATATTCAGTTTTCCTTTTTGTAGCACAGTGACTAACAACAAACAAAGCAGGAGCTGCAAGGCAGAGGTTAGAATCTCCGGCTCTCACAAGGAATGCCATATTTCCCAGAAGGAGTAAAAAAGGAGAAAGATAACAGCATATTTCAGCCCCTGCCTGTAATCCTCAGAGACATCGAAGGACTCTGTGGGGATCTGTTGTATATAGCAAAGAGCCTGAAGAAATACTGCTGCCAAGAAATCTATTCCCAGCTCAGAAACAAGCAGTTAACAGTTTGCAGAGAAACACCTTCATCGTGGATACATGATGTACTTACACAGCCACCTCTCCTGAGGCACCAGATTACAAGAGCTGTAACCCTTCAGGCAGTGATCAGAAAGCCAAACAGTCCCAGGAGATGTCTCTGGGAAATCATGGGATTTAACCATTTTGCCTCCTTAGGAAGCAAACACCACAAATGTGTTACCAGGCCACAAGCCAAGGACTCACTGAGGACAACAGTTTTACCACATATTATTGTATAGGAGTTAAAGCAACAGTAATGTTGCTTAAATAGCATCAAAAGTTGCCAAAACAACAAACTTGACAACAACAGATAATATAGCAGTTTATTTAGACAAGGAGAAAAAACATCGGAATCAGTGTTGTCACCGTTAGTGCTGGGTAGGGGCGACCCTGGAGAAGAGCAATTCTGTTATTGCCGTATCCCAGGACAATTGCCCTCCACAGCATGACCCTTTTTTTTGTCACCTTTTGCCAAGGTTTGACAGCTTTTCATTAAATTCTGGCATGTAGTTTTGTTAGCATTCCAGCTGCTGTGCCATTTCCAGATCATCCAGCCCCAACCCCTTCTGTGGGCTGGTTGCCCCCCTCCAGCTCAGGCTGCCCAGGGCCCCATCCAGCCTGGCCTTGAGCACCTCCAGGGATGGGGCACAGCACAGCACTGTGCCAGGCCATCATCACCTAATGCCCTGGCTGGGGGAGGGTTAGGAAAAAGTAGATAACATTTGCTGTAAAGGGAAAGGTTTTATACACAATGGGAAACTGAACATCATTTCCTTAAATGTCACCAGAGTGAATAATCGCATAAAATAAAATAAAAAAGTTTTTTTTGCACCTGAAAAAATAGAATACCGCTCTGGGATTCCTGCAGGAAGCATATGACTTCAGCTTAAATCTGAGTAAATCAAATTCCGCTAAGCTCAGCTCAAGAGCGTTCATAGAAAAAAAGAAAAAAAAAAAAAAAAAAAGGCTTTCTCTCCTGTTCCATAAAAACACAGCTTTTCATCATTTTGGGACTAACAAAAGGGGAAGGTTGTTATGAGTTAGGAGTAGATTGCTTTTATGACATAGTTTTTTTAAAAAACTCACTGACCTCAACTGCTTTTATTTAGCTTTTTTGAGTGCTTTACAGAGAAACTTTACCCACCCTCGATGCTCTGTGTCTCAGGGATTAGAATATCAGACTCAATTTAAATCACAGATTTAACAAATCACGTGTTAGCTTTCAGCACCTGATAAATGTTACGGGTTTCTTAATGCTCTTGCAGAATTGGAACCACCAGTCATTTGGCTTTCCAACTGTTGTTTTATTATGTGGCATTAAAGGCTGAATATTTTATTAACAAAAGGAAAACAACACTTAAATTAAAATTAAATACTCAGCCAGTAGCCTGACTGCATACTGCTCAACCTCAATCCAATTTGTTCTATTAGCTATCTTCAGAATACACAAATTGGATATTTTTGACAATTAAAAATGTTTTCTGTTAATATGTCAAAGTTGGAAGAGATTCTATTGCCTGCCAGAAGTTCCATCCACTATGATAATGTTTTTCAAAAGAAAAATAATGAAAGCAGGAGAGTTTGGGAAGCTAAAACACTAAAAAGCTGCAGTTTGCCAAGAGTGAGCTCTTGTTGGGAACTTGGTGCAGCAAAGCTGAATCAAACAAACTCAGACATAAATGTTGAGATTGCGAGGAAATGGTCCCAGTGTCATAGACATGATGGTCAGGAGGGACTAGATGATCTTGGAGGTCTTTTTTGGCCTTAATGATCCTATGATCCTATGATTTCTGGAGGTCCAACCTTCTGCTCAAAGCCAACTCTAGATCATGTCAGATACAACTTTGATAGCCAAATTTTGAAAATGTCCAAAGATAGAGATCGAGCAGCCCCTCTCTATGACCTGCTGAGTGCTGCACTATGTTCCTCATGAAATTACATTTTCCCTGCTGTCCCTCTCAAGCTGCAGCTTGTAGTCACTTATTTCTTTTATACCACTCTGTACTACTGAGAAGACTTGAACTCCATTGCATTTATCATTGATCTTCAAGGCATTGTAGACAGCTTCTCAATTTCTCCTTTTTCTTCTTGTGCCCAACTGAACAGTCCAACAACATCACCCTCCCTTTTTAGAAGTTCAGGAGGTCCCTGGCCTCCTTGGCCGAAATATATCATGAGATTGAGGGTCCAAACAAGCCTAGGCATGGAGAACCCACTCTGCACGCAGCAAGCAAATACTGGTTGCAGAGCACACTCAGCAATCTACAGTCCTTTGGAGATGTACCCTGTGCTGGAAAACCTCTGACCAGCCCCAAAAGGTAGCACAGGGTGTTGGGCAAAGCAAGAACCAAGTCAGTTTGTGGAGGAAAGGAAACAGAGGGCCTTTGACAAGGCCATCATCTCTGCCTTGCACTAAAACTTTCGTTCCTCTAAAATCATCTCAACCCAATTACCTGTAATTTAATCTCCTGTGTTTCTTCTCAAAGTGATTCAGTTAGCTGCAGGTTTAATTTGCATATATATGGTCTGTAGTTAAAGGAATGCCTGCTCTCTGCCTACAAGGACTGAGAGAACTGGTTGAACATTTGGCTGGCATGTGTATACCTACTGCACAGTGAAGTTCTCTCTCGCTTTTCCAAATTTCTGTTTTTTCCTCATCCTCTGCTAATTTCTCTCCACTTCTTCATTTCCTTTTTCTCTCTTCCTACTTCTTTTTTTTTATTATTTTTTATTTTTTTAAGACAGAAACCTCCAAATATTTCTTGTTCCCTATTCTTGGTTTCTTTCCCCGTCCTCTCTGCTCCCTGTCCTTCACAGCCATGCAACAAACGTTGATGCCAGTGCTTGAACCAAACTTGTGAACCTGTACAGCTCACATCCCAACTGCATTCATAAATTAAGGGAAAAAAATCCCACTTTTTGCAGTGGGTCTGTTAGGTGTAAGGGAGATACATTAGAAGCCATGGCAGAAAGCACGTTCAGAAAACATCCCCAATGAGGGAGAGGCTTCCAGCTCCCTGGGTTTCTGTGGACATGCTCTCTGTCTCCGCTGTGGTGGGATTTCTTGATTGTAGCACATTTGTCTGTAATTTATGGGCAGCCCAAGGGGGACAGCAGCTCTTGCTGGGTGAGCAGATGTCCAGAAATCCCAACATCTCTGCTGTGTGAGGGGAACATTTGTGTGGTAGCATCGGAGCAGTCAGACGGAGGCTCCAGAAGCCACGAGGGATCCTCGGCTGTGGCAGTAACATCAGCTGCTGTCTGACCCCAGCTCAGAGGTTTTGGAGGGCACGTCTCTGTGCTTCTGCAGGCATTGGTACCATTAATGAGCTGGCAGTGTCAGAGCAGCATCAGGGGCTAAGGAGATTTTTATCTATGCTGGAGGCTTGCTGTGTTGCTGTGGATGTCACTGCATTTTTGGAGCTTGGCTTCACATTTTTGGAGCAGAGACTGTGTTCACTTTCTACATAGCCTGGATGGTGATATCCTCCCCACCAGAAATCTCTTTCTGCAGCAAACCAGACAGCCAGAAATAACACTTCACCTTACAGCTGATGATGGAGAAGGGGCAATCACCACCCTAAACCTCATAAATTGCATCCAGCAGCCTTGATCACTGCCAACAACCATCAGTAGACAAGGTGGGTGATAGACTGTAGCAAGAATTGGAGACTGAACCTCACCAAGCACTGTTCTCAAGTTGTCAGCAGGCCACAGACAACTGTGCATTACAGTGTACGTGCTGTGGGTTAGCTGCACATCCAGGACAGAGAAGCTGTGACCTGACGCTGTTCCTATTCCATGACCTCATTGCTGGCATCTGTCAGTGCCATCCGCTGGGGAAACCCCTCTTTGATAAAGTGCCAGCTGTGAGGAAACCCAGCCTACCCACAGAGATGGCCTTCCATATGTGGTCTCCCACAGCAGTGTCTCCAGAGTGGAGCACTGAGGTGGACCTGTGAGCTTCTCTTTTCATTGAGGAGTTCCCAAATCATGGAGCTCCAAACCCAGTGGTTCTCCACTTGAACACAAGCATTCTCCTGTTTCACTATCTAGGCCTTTTATCGTGGTAGGATGCCCTGGTGACATGCCAGACCCAGTGTCTAACCCAAAAACCAGCCTAGTGTGTGCAGGCCTCAGCAGCATAGCTGAAAGCTGATCAAAATATTCTGCATTTATTGCTATATCCTATCATTTCCTCATGGAAGTACTCAGGGTCTGCCCAGAAATCCTTTTGACTAGTTTGGAGGAAAGATCATGTCTATTATGGATACAAATATAGACGATATAAATTAAAAGCATGCACTTCTACCAATGTGGAGCAATTTTTGTCCATCTCACTGCATGGAAAGAAAGCATGGGTTTGCCCAAGATTTTCTCTCTGCATTTTTTGTTTTCTCCAGCAGCTAGGAGAACGTTCCATCCCTGGAGTTTTGCAAAGATATCTGCATAGCTCTCTGAGTTCTGCTGAGGAAAAGTGTCACATGGGAGAAAATGCCTCACATGGGGGCCTCAGAAAGCGAGATGTGCTGAAAATAAAAGCCACTCTTGGAAATGTTATCTTATATTAATAATCACTCCCTGCTCTTGCTAGGCCCATTGAAGAGCTGTCTCCCAGAGAGGAGTGCACACCCCCATGTCACAAGCAGAACATCCCAAATTAGCCGAGGGGTTTGAAGCCTTTGCCAGCTGTTCTCACACTGCCTTACTTCCTGGCAGGGTGCCCAGCCCTCCCTGTCCCCGCTCACATCCCCATCTTGCCATGGTTGTTAACCCTTCAGGCTGTCCTCTGCTGCCCTGGCTGAGGCAGTAAATCCCGGGGAGCTTTGCAGGTGAGGAACACCAGGAGAGCAGGCTGGAGGCTGTGCAGGAGGGCTGCCATGACTGCAGTGTTGGCCCATGGACAGGAGAGTCCCAGCAGGCCGTACAGAGGAGTGGAAAGGCACCAAGGGGATGCCTTGGTTTTGCATGGCTTTGTTCTGAAA
Source organism: Phasianus colchicus (assembly GCF_987193195.1). Lineage (NCBI taxonomy): Eukaryota > Metazoa > Chordata > Aves > Galliformes > Phasianidae > Phasianus > Phasianus colchicus. The sequence continues at coordinate 64,395,392 of NC_143439.1, read as the reverse complement.
GTGATGACTGCCCACAAGCAGTACAACTGATGTTTCTGAGCACTAGTCTCAGTAGTAACTAGAAGACTGAAGGGGCACCCCTGCTGCAGGGAACCTGCTTTAGCTGGGGAGTTGGACTTGATGATTCCCAGAGGTCCTTTCTAACCACTTTGATTCCGTGATTATGTGAATACATTTCTTTCCTGCTTGCAGGGACCTGGTTTGGATCATGACTCTCCAGATATGTCCATTCATCCTCAGGATCTCAGTCTGGCCACGGCCCCTCACTGCCTTCTCCTCTGGCTGATGATGCTAAATATTGTCTCATCCCAAAACCTGAGTTCATCTCGTGCTTGACTTCATACCTTGGGCTTATAGGAAGCCTTGTGCATCTCAGAGCTCGTCAAGGGCAGACTCTTCAGCAGGGTCTGTTGTGATAGGACAAAGGGAAATGGTTTCAAACTGAAAGAGAGGAGATTTAGATTGGATGCAGGGGAAAAAAATTATGATAAATGTAGTGAGACACTGGGACGGGTTGCCCATAGATGTGGTAGATACCCTGTTCCTGGAGACATTCAAGGACAGGGCTCTGAGCACCTGGTGGAGCTATAGGTGTCTCTGTTCATTGCAGGAGAGTTGGACTAGATAAACTTTAATAAGGGTCCCTTCTAACTCAAATGATTTTATGATTCTGTGATTCTAGCATCTCCTTTCGGAGTTACCCTCCTTCTCCTGCTGCCATACCCACAGCAGGTGGGCAGACCCATGCACTTTTTATCTCCCATTTTGGTTCTCAGATCTCTGTGCCTGCCACAGGGTCCGGCTGATGTGACAAGGGTGGGCTGGTGAACAGCAGCACAGACGGGAGCACCAGGGAACTGCCTGGAAGCACAGCAGTGGGGTGAAGAGCAAGGGGATTCCTGGAGAGAGCTAGAGCTGCAGGAATTGTGAATGTGCATAAATCACTCACCATGCCACATTTATTCCTCCAGTGCTTGCAGAAGTGGCAGAGTCCAGCTACAGCTTGGCGCTTATTGGATTGCTGCTGGGCTAACAAGATTCATGGGAAAATTAAAAATTGATCAGATGAGCTAGAAACAATGTGTTCCTCTGGAAAAAAAAAAAGTTGGCTTCAACCAATTTCACAACTTGGGAAAGTATATCTTTGAATCATACTTGACATCGCTGAACACATTGTTTTGTGACCAGAGCGGGTGTCAGAGACAATTGCTGTGTGTTTGAAATGGAAGCGAAACATTTTGGTTAAGCTCCCCAGAATCTTTCTTTCAGGTTTAGAGCTTGAAAAATGCTTCTATGATTGTGGCTTTTCATTGCAGCTCATGGCAGATTTATTATCCTTCTCTTTGATACCCCAACAAGTTTCATAGGGAAAGAAAAGCGCTCTCTGCTCAGCTCTGGCTACATGCACTTTGGGGCCAAGCATTGTTTTGCCTTGGAGGCTGTAGTATGTACACTCAAAACAAGGGCTTCCCATTGTGAAGTTGGCTGTTTAAACCAGAGAGGAGTAAGAACAACAAACAAGTCAAAGTAACTGTAGCTGCTCGAGGCCCTAGCAAAACCAGCTTTTTGCACAAGGAAGGTAGTCTGGATGAAGGCACCCCGGCTGGGTCCAGATCTGCTGCTGATTTTGCACAGCAGAGCTGGCATGAGTCCATATGGCTGCTCATGCGGATGCATGTAGCATGTTCTCCGTGGTTACCAAGCCATCCCAGCATGGCTGGTGGCTGTGGCAGGGCACCTGGGGCAGGTTCCTGCCCATGCAGAGCAGATGGACACCAGGCAGACTGTGAAAAGGCATTACCCACCTCTGCTTAGGTAATGACACTGTCCCCATCTACTTGTTGAGAAAACTCTACCTGAGTATAAAAGGCAAGTAAGATATAACTGTGTTCATACTCCTTACTATGGTTTCTTCCCCTTTCTGGCCAATATTTATGTCTGATGGGTGCATCTCCTCCTTCTCCTGACTTTAAACACCATGATTGAAACAAACACTTACTTAAAGGGTTCAAAGCACTTGCAGGGATCATTTCCATGCCCCAGTGCCAGAGCTCTGGCAGGAGGTTTTGGTAGCTGATTGCAGCATCTATGGCCAGAAGCCCCAGGAGATTTGAATTTTGGGCTCCTCAAGAGAGACAATGAGGCCGTGGTACAAGTCTAAAGAAGGACAACGAAGTTGTGGAGGGTTTGGAGCAGCTTATGTCTTATGAGGAGCAGCTGAGGGAACTGGAATTTTTCAGTTTGGAGAAGAGGAGGCTCAGGGAAGACTCTGCAGCACTGTGAAGGGAGGTTGTGGCAGGTTGGGGGTTGGCCTCTTCTCTCAGGTAACAGCAATAGGAGGAAATGGCCTCAATTTTTGTCGGGGAAAGTTCAGGTTGGATATTAGGAAAAATTTCTTTTCTGAAAAAGTGGTGAGGCATTGAAAGGGACTGCTCATGTAGGTGGTGGAGTGATTGTCCCTGAAGGTGTTCAAGAACTGTGGAGATGTGGCACTGAGGTCATGGCTAGAGGCCATGGTGGGGATGAGTTGATGGTTGGACTGGAGTCACTGAGCATCAGGGAGCAGAGCAGCCAAGGTGCCTGGTCCTTTGAGTGGGTCCTTCCCTGTGGGGCTGAGAAACTTTTTAAAGAGAAAGCGCTGACACTTGTTTGCCTCTCACATGGGAGACTTTCTTGGGGCCATTTTGTGTTTGATCTGTTAGACATGAGAGGCAATTCAGGCCAGCCCTGTGTAGTCTTACTCATCTGGCATCTTGCTATTGCACATCTCTCCTTGCTGGACCAGCTGTTCCCCACAGTCAGTCCCACAGAGATAGCAAAACCATCAGAGCGTGCTGTTCCTGGTGTGTCCCTCCAGCCTGCAAACAGCCTTACGGCTTCCACGAGTCACTGAGAGACAGCCCCTGTGCAGGACACAGACCTGCTGTGGGGGCTGTGAGATGAGCAGGGGATGATCAGAAGCAGAAACAAAGGGTTTGCAAAACTTGTTCTGTGTGTTGGGGACGCAAAGAAGCTTCAGTGCTATAGGAAAACTAAGCCTCACCGTGGTATGGATGTGCTGTCTGGGTGCAGTCCTGCCTCTCCTTCTCTAGATATCACCTGGCCTAAGTGGCAGCACACCAAAGCCACACAAGCTCCAATCTACAGAAAGGAAAGGAAATCCTTTGGGGAAAACCCCAGGAGGGTAGATTTCCATCCAGGCTGTGTCTCCTCCTGGCAATCCTCCTGGAGATGCTGAGCAGTGGCAATGCTTGTGGAAACCAAGATAGAAACCTGCTGCAAACCAGCATGGCTGCAAGAAATGGAAGAACCTCGCACTTAGTCCCTGCTTGAAAACTCTTGCAGAAGGGTTGTGCTGCCTCTTCTTCATTGTGGGGCAGCACCAGCAAAACACCCTATCATGTATAGAGATGCAATTTCTTTGATCACTTTTCCAGCAAACTGAAGCAAGGGAGTTTTCTGCCTGCGATCTTAACCTGGGCGCAACAGCCAAGACTTATGTTCTAAATTAAGTACAAATGACTGGAAAAAATAGTTTTTGGCTAAAGTTGAAGGAATTAGACTTGCTTAGTCTACAAAAGGAGGTGAGAAAGCCATAAGATAATAAGTTTCCAATGTGCAAAAGGTTGCTGTAAAGCAGGTGTTCAGTTGTGGTCCCTCATCTCCTGGCAGGAGGACAGGATGTAATTGGAGTAATGCACAACAAAAGTGACTTAGGTTAGGTATGAGGAGTAATGAGATTTAAATGCTAGGCAGTAAACTGGAGATTACATTACTGAAAGAAGCTGCAGTCTTCCCCATATCTGAAGGGTTTTAAGGACAGATGAGACTAACTTTAACTGGGAATAGTCTGTGAATACTTGTTGAAGGAAATCTGGATAACCTTGGACTGCACCTTAACTGGAGATTCAGTTTCAGGGGCTGAATGCTGAGAAATAGATGAGTAAAAATAAAGGATGAGAGCTCCATTGAGAAATAATTGCCTGCAAGAACATATTGCTCTAGGTCTTATTCTCTCCTTACTTTTCTTTCTTTCTTTCTTTCTTCTTTTCTTTCTTTCTTTCTTTCTTTCTTTCTTTCTTTCTTTCTTTCTTTCTTTCTTTCTTTCTTTCTTTCTTTCTTTCTTTCTTCTTTTCTTTTCTTTTCTTTTCTTTTCTTTTCTTTTCTTTTCTTTTCTTTTCTTTTCTTTTCTTTTCTTTTCTTTTCTTTTCTTTTCTTTTCTTTTCTTTTCTTTTCTTTTCTTTTCTTTTCTTTCTTTCCTTCTTTCTTTCACTCCTTAATTATTCATCTCCTGCATTTCATTTATGTGCATTGGACTGCCTGCTAGTCCTCTTCCCTTCCCCAAGCCTTGGGCATGCTTTTCTTGCATGCAGGGCTGACACATGGTATTTCAGAAGTATTTTTAGCATGTGCATCACTGTGGCATCTCCTCCTGCCTTGGAAAGCTGAAGGCAGAACCAGGTCCTGCTGTGATTTAAACCTATGGTTCCTACAAGCTGGAGCATGAGTGACTGAGCTGTATGTTCCAGGTTACAGAGTTTACTGAAACTTCAAGGCCAGACTGATTTATTGATGCTGCAGACACAGTGGTGGCCTCATGCAATGGCCAGCTGATCCTCCAAGGTGCTCTGCTCAGAACAGATGGGTGAAATGCCTCCTCACCCCAGCAGGATGGATGTGAGCCTTGAACCTGTGTCAGCCTCGTGTCTGATGGCCTCTGGTAGCCATGTGCTGAACAAGCTGAAAAGGTCAATCAGCATATCAGCCTGAACAGCTGGATCTAATAGAAAATGAGTCAACATGATACATAGTTGGCATTATAGGAATAACAGATGTAGCCTGGGTTGGTTGCAGCAGAGTGTTGATGTGTTGAAGCAACTGAAGAGACTCGTATGACGGCAACCTATCATTCCCATCCTGTACACTGAAACTGAGATGGCCAACAGATGTTAGGCACAGATAATCTGATGGCCAGCTTTCTGCATGCAGCTGATAGACGGCAGACTGCATGGCAAAATGCCCCACAGGAAGGGCCATTTACAACGGGTGGTGCAAGGTAACACATTACAACACACATTTTCAATTGGTGTGAGGACTCTGCACCTTCCAGCAAATCAACTATCAGTTGTCACCATCCTTGGGGTTTTTGAGAAATGTGTAGATGTGGCACTGAGGGACATGGTCAGTGGGCAGGGGTGGGATGGGTTGATAGTTGGACTAGATGATCTTAGTGATCTTTTCCAACCTTACTGGCTCTATGATCACAGCTGCTGCCCTGGACCAGGCATGCCAAAAAGTCCAGTTTTGCCTTCTCTGCTGTTACAACTGGGAAAATCAATCAATCAATCAATCAAACAGCTATTTTGCTCAGAGCATCTATTATTGCTCACTTAAAGGCAATAGCTGGGGTAGGATGAAACTTGCATGGAGCAGTGCAACGTTGCACCACATTCCCACTGCAGGAAAAGGAATTAAAGTGAGAAATGTAAAAACAAAAGGAAGGCTAAAATTGGAGTCTAAAATAAGAAGCAGAATCCCTCTGGTAAACTGCTGAGTTTGCTCCCTGCCGTGGAGAGCCAGCCCCGTGCGGGGGGTGAGCTATTTTCTGGAGATGTGCTGGAAATAGCACAGGGTAGCAGCAGCAAGTGAATGCGTGGCCCCCAGAAGCTTTGTGCTGATTCAGGTCTCCCAGCTGTGCTCTCAGCAAAACCACCCCACTATTTGAGGCACGACAGTTGTCCCAGCCCCAGCCCTGGCAGAGGTGAGCAGCCACTCCTCCAAGAAAGCAATTACTGTTGGCCCCAATGTGCCACCGCCAGTGCAGAAATTGAATTTCGGAGCAGTCGGCAGCAGCTCCCCAGAGAGCTGCCAGGCAGATGAGGGACGGCAGCAAGGAGCTTTTCCTTGCCAGGCTTCAAGCCTCCCATCGACAGGCTGAAATGAGATGCTAAGCCCGGAACTCAAATCCTCTGATCTTCCCTTTTGCATTCAGCACTGCTCCTGGCTTTCCCCTACAAAACCCATAAATCAGAGCCTCACCAAGCACCTCCTTGGGAGCCGGGCTCCAATCACTGCTTCCAGCCCAGTGTTTGCCCTCCACCCTCCCCCCCAGCTGTGTTGTGTGCATGGATGTTTTGGGGAACAAGGGTCTGAATACTGTATGTTTAATAGCAGAGCAATGTACAGGGATGAAATCCTGGCCCAGGCATGACACAGAGCCACCAACTGAACAAGCTGGTGGCCAGGAGAGATGACATGCAACCATCATGAGGAGGATGGCTGTGCAGATATCCCAGGAAGCAAGCATGGGGCTGGGAGTCACCACAACAAATGATTTTTCACCATGCATTAACCCTGATGGTTCAGACCGAGGCAAATAGGATAACAGGCAGGAATTCATCAGGAATAAAAAAACACCCAAGCTGCATCTTATTTTGGCAGGTTTTTAGTATCAGTAGTAGTATGCCTATTTTTGCCCAGGAGCAGTGCATTTACAGCTCTGCTCTGGGAGCAACTCACCGTGTCTTACAAGGATGTTTCTAACAGAGGCACCTGCAGGACTGCCGGGCATCGGAAGGCTTTCAGTCGGATGGCATGAAGACAGGTGATGAGCTCACACTGGTGCCTGTTTGGAGGAGGGCACTAAAGGGGAAGGTCGGGCAGGAAAACCCCACAGGGTCACAGGGAGGACGGGAAGCAGCAAGTTTTCCTGCCTGCTCGCTTTCCTGGGGGAAGCAGGGAGGAGAAGAAGGCCTCCACCAAACCTCTGCTGTCCTGCAGCTCTCCTCGCTGTGCACCTGAGCACCGGCAGCGGGGACAAGGAGCCCCAGGCGGCGCAGGGCAGTGCAGTGCAGTACTGGGGAGCGCCGCTGGAGGTCTGTGCGCGTTGGCTTTCTCCTGCTCTGCGCAGAGATGGGACGGCTCTCCCAGCTCACCTCTTCCAGGCCCGGCTAACGGTGGTGATTGCCTTTCTACCAGGACTACAGGGTGGCATCTCCCAGCACCTGTGCCCATCATTGGGGTGGGATGCCATAGGGTACTACCAGGCCTCTGTGGGTTTTTTGGTTTTTTTTAAATTTAAATTTTAATTTTTATTTGTCCAGAGCCATGACTATAGCAACTTTACCGTTACAAAAACACCACTGGAGGATTTAATCTTCACAAGCCATCATGACTTCGATTTTAATGAAAATATGGCAGCGCAGGATGACACAGAATCACAGAAAGGGTTGGAAGGGACCTCAAGAGATCATTGAGCCCAACGTCCTGCGAAAGCAGTTTCCTACAATAGGGAGCACAGGTAGGCATCCAGATGGGTCTTGAATATCTCCATAGAAGAAGACTCCACAACCTCTCTGGGCAGCTTGTCCCAGCACTCCGTCAGCCTCAATGTAAAGACGTTCTTCCACATGTTTGTATGGAACTTCCAACGTTCAAGTTTCAGGCCACCGCTCCTTGTCCCGTGGCTACACATCACCAACAAGAGCCTGGCCTCATCCATTTGCCTCCCACCTCCCTTTGGGCATTTGTAAACGTTTATCACAATGGCAGCCGCTGCTGTGTTGTGACACTCATCAGAGGGGAAAGTCATTGAGCCACAGAATCACAGAATTAAGGTTGGAAAAGACCTCTAGGATCGTCTAGTTAGAGAACCCTCTTTCCATTTAAAATGCTCCCTTAAAAATCTCATGCCTCTGTGCCCCCAGTGCCAGCCCATTGCTTTACAGCACTCACAATATTTGGTGCTTTCCTCAAAGTTACAATTTCTGGAACCAAATACCTGCCACTAAATCCCACTTAAAAATAAAAACAGCAGTTAAAAAAACAAACAATCAAAGAAAAACAGCAACAACAAAAGGAGACTTTTCCCAGAATTCACAGTGTAGGCATGGTGGGGATGAGCTGATGGCTGGACTATATGATAGTAGTGGTTTTCCAACCTTAATGATTCTACAATTCTCTCTGAGGAGAAGGGGAGCAAGCTTAAGTCAGCCGTGGGGAGCGTGATTTAAGATCCTGATGCTCACAAGAGCAACGAGGATGGGCAGATGTGACTCCATGCCATTGGTTTTGCTTCTGCACCTGGAGCAATTGCTGTCCCCATGTGCAGAGGGAAGGGGACCAAGGCTGTGAGCACAGAGCCTGGAGGCATCTCTGAACAGCAAAACTGGAAATACCGGAAAATTTCCCTCTGCTTCTTGCAGCAAGGCAGCATGCAAAGGCAGGAAAACGCCAGCCCACTACAGCTGTGCTTCAGCCATCAGTTAAAATCACTGCTGTTAAAAATGCCAGCAAAATAGCTGTTGGCCAAAAGTACAATCATTAACCTTAGGTTCTTCTTTCCTTCCTTAGCAAAGACAGATACTCATTGACAGAGCTGCTCATGATACAGCACATTTCCTAGCACTGTTACCTTGCTGACCCAAGCAAGTAACAAAAATTTGGGTGGCTGCAGGTTAATCATAGCAAGAGGAAAAGCTGATTGCAGAGACAGGTATTTTTCCAAGAGGGGAGGAAAAAAAAAGAAATGAGCATTCCCTGGCTCGCACCACCTGTGGCATTCCCACATGCATCTGGCTTAAAGCCCTGGTGCTCCTCCAGCCACGTGCAGTCTTTGTTCCCACCATTTCAGTGGTGTCTCCTTCAAACCCTATTCAACCTCTCGCCAAGTCATGCAGCAGAGATTCTAATTAATCACCCTTTAGGAAGCTATTTATTAGGCAAATGTCTCACATTCATATGCACACCTGCAGCCGACAGAGAGGCTTTCACTTCTTCCTGCAGCCCAACAAAGCAGAGGCTGCTGCAGCTAAAGCCGTGGTGCTGGGCTGCTCCTTGAGTTGAGCGGGTGCCTGTGCTCATAGCATGGCAAAGCCACTTGTAGTGATGAAGCTGAGGGTTGGAAGAGGACCTGGAGGCAGATAAGAAAAACAGCTTGAAATCTCAGCACCTGCCTCAGTGGTGATGGAGACATTGCAGAGGATAGGGTTGGAGCCACCAGACCATGCTGGGAAGAGCCTGTCTGGCACTACCACACCAATAGAACCTGGGGTAGCTTTTGCCATCAACCCGTTAATTGCTGGAGTATACTGATAGCCCCCAGAGAGGGAAGGATTGTGGCTGCTTGTGACAGGAGAAAGACAGAGCCAACACTGTGGTGTTGCTACGCACAGTCCCTTCCCACAGCACATCTCCTTGCCCAGCACATCATGAGCTGGAGGTTCAAGGATGCTGGTGAGGTCCTGCCTTGGTGCCCACCACCCCTTAGGAACAGATCCTCTTATAGAGCATCCAGGTTGTTTGAAATCACCCCTGGGGTTTGTTGCTTCAAGATTTACAGCAAAATCCACTTTGGTTTGGGGTGCTCAAACCAAAATTTTTCAGCCCTCAGAGCCACAACTTGCCCCCATTCATTCCGTGCAAATGGATCAAGCATCCATGCACCGAGTGCTCGTCTTTACACTGCAGTGAGAGCTGTTGGGAGCACTGGCATGAAATGCAGACTCCAAAACGTCCGTCTTCATTACATTACTTCTTTCTGTGAGGTTCAGCAGCGGGTCATGGCATGCGGGTGACTTCCCCCCAGGTCCTGGAGTAGCAAAATCCTCAGTAACTTGGGATGACAACTGCGCTTTTACAGACTGAAAGCTCTGGGCAGTGCAGTTGCCTTGCCAGAAAGCTCTGCTAACAATATTCTTTTTATTCCGGGGGCCCAAATCTGCTGTCTGGGAACCTGCCTGCCTTGTGCAATCGATTGCAGCGAGGCACTTGATTTTCACTGACATTTGCTTCCATCCGTCACAGCCGCCTGCTCCGTCCCCATCCCTCCTTGCTGCTCTGCCAGAGCCCTGGAGAAACCTGAAAACCTGGCTTGGCAGTGACAGAAGCTGAAGTTTGGCATTCAGACAGGGCTTGGGAAAACTGGTGCCGTGCCCGTGGCTCCTCCAAGTCTCTGCATGATGGTGCACAAAGCCCCTCCCTGCCTCAGTTTCCCCAGTGCAGCAGCACATCCTCACCTCGAGCAAAGGGAGGATGCTCATTTTTGCTTACAAGACGCAGCATAAATAGTAAACAAGTGTTTGGAGTCTTTCTAAAAATAATCCATCTGCCAACACTCCGGCCCATAGAGCGGGACTGGAACTGGGAGTTTTCCTGGCTGTTACATAACTGCAGCAGTATTTTTTTTTAAGGAATGAGTTGTTTTGATTACTCTCGTTATTTCATAAATAAGCAGCGTAGAAAGGATCAAACAAAAATAAATGCCTGCTTCACCCAGGCATATGGAGTTGAGCGTTGCTTGAATTATATTTTTAAAACAGCAATCTCCTATCTTTGGCTTGGAGCTTTCACAATCCGAAAGCGAACGCTGCCCCATTTGTTTGTTTGTTTTCCCCATCCACTGCCTCTCTGCCTCCACGTTGCAAATTCTGCTGAGGGCGAGATGTGCCAGGGACATGGGGATACGGGGACATCTCCCTCCCACAGGAGGTTCTTTGCTCGGGGACACTGCTCCCCTGGCACTGCGACCCACGTGCTGAGCTGCCATCAGTGCCACTTCTTGTCACCCCGGCTCTGGAGCAGGTGGGACACTGGCTCAGATGGTCTAGAGAAAGGACCACTTCGTGGCCTCCCCCCCAACTCCCCACGAGGGCACTGGGAACAGTGTGAGGCTGCAGGTGCTGGCGGCACTCAGTGGGTGGGAAAGCTTCCAAGCCCTGGCCTCATCTTTCCCCCTCCGTGATTTGGAACGTTTTTTTTTTTTTGTTTTTGTTTTTTTAAATTATAAAGCGAAGCAACGAAATCATCACATCGGCACCAAGCTTGGAGCAAAGCCCCAGCTGCCTGCGCACCATCCTGGGGACCTCATCCGGGATGCAAGCCCACAGGGTGCCAGCGGCCCCAACGCACTGAGGCCCGCAGGGGGATGCAGCATCCATAGAGGCGGCTGCAGGGGGGCAGCGGAAAGGAGGACGCGCAGGTGCACCCCGCAGGAGGATGGGATTTCCAGGCGCGCACCTCGCAGTGGGGCTCACACGGGGCTCCGGGGGTGCAGTCGGCGGGAGGGAGACGGCCACCAGTGTGGGTGCCCGTGCCCGCCGCTCCGCACCTCCTCCCCGGCCCCGCACCGTCCCCGCACGGCGCATGCCTGGGGCAGATGCCGGCCGGTTCCAACCGGGAGAGAGCGAATCTTTTCGGGTCCTGCGAAGAGGAGGAGCCCATCTTCCTCCTCCTCTTCTTCTTCCTCCTCGCTGCGCATCCCCCCCCCGCCTTCTATCTCCCCCAGGAAAAGTTACAGACCGGGGGACGGGGCACGGTGCCGGCGTGGGGACGGATGTGGGGCCGCGTGGGCTCGGGGAGCACTCGATGCGTGGATGGGAACCGCGCCGCATGAGTCACCGCGGAGCGCGCACGCTGCGCCGCAGCCCGCCGGGACGCGCACCTCTCGCACCCACCCGCGGTCGTGTCTGCCCGTAGGGCTTCGCGCATTCGCAGCGACTGTTCCAGAATGGGAACGCGGAAAGAAAGAAAGAATGGAAGAAAGCGGCGTCCCCGTGCGCGGATGCAGAGGAGAGATGCGCGGCCCGCGGGAGGAAACCGCCCCCCGCGCAGGGACGCGCCGTAGTAATTTGCAAAGGGGCGGCGCGGGTGATGGGGGTGGGAGGTGGGCAGGCGGCCCGCCCCCCCCGATCACATGGCGACCCCGCGCAGCCAATGCGGGGGGTTCTCGGACCCCGAGGACCCGCGGCCCCCCCGCCCTATAAATGCCTCTCCAAAATGCAGCGCAGCTCCTTTCTCCCGTCCCGCCCGGCTGCGCTGCTCCGCGCCCCGCGCAGCTGCCCGCGGGTCTCCGGCCCTGCTCCGCGCTCCGCTCCTCCCCCCCTCCCCCCCTTTTTTTTTTCTTTTTTTTTTTTTTTCTTTCCCCCTCCCCTTTCCCCTCTCCCCGTTTTTCTCCTCCTTCCCTCCCCGCGCCCCGTTTGCATGCATTGTCTGTCTCCCAAGATGGTTTGTGAGACCAAGATCGTGGCGGAAGATCATGACTCAATCCCGGGAGCCAAAAAAGACACCATCATTGTTTCTTCCTCCCAAATGTGGCCCACCCTCTCGGGCTCCCCCTCCTCCCCCCCTGCTCCCCTCGGTACCCCCAAAGAAGAACCCAAACGCGACAACGTCTACATCCGTGAATTCCACCCCTCCGAACAGGAGGTGGTGCGCCGCATTTTCTACGAAGGTATCATGGAGCGGATCCCCAACACGGCCTTCAGGGGGTTAAAGCAGCAGCCCCTCACCCAGCTGCTCTACGCGCTGATGGCGGGTGAGTAGCGGCTCCGCTCGGGGTCCCCGCGGGGATGCGCGGAGCCGGGAGCGCCGCAGCCACGCGGAGCCGCAGCGATGCGGAGAGCGCAGAGCATCGCGGCTGAGGGAGAGGGGGGCGGTTTGCGCTGCGCGGGTTTCATGGGCGGTGAGGGGCTCCCCGCGGAGGTTGCGCGTCCTTGCGGTTATTCCGTGCTGGGGGTTGAGATGGGGGGGGCGGGATGGGAGCGGTGCGCGCATCGCAGCGCGCAGCTCCGCAGCGCGCAGCCCTGCGCACCGCGTGCAGCCGTTGCTTGGAAACGGCCGGGCCCCCCCATCTCCGAGTGTGTGTGTGTTGGGGAGGTGGGGGGTGTCACCTCCCGGGGTTTTAATCCCAAAATAACCCCTGCAAGATGCACCCACCTCCCACAAATAACGACGCAGGCCCCTTTTGAAACTCCCCTTTAAAATAATAATCTGTGCCCAAGCCCCCCTTCCTGAAAGTAACGATGTGAACTCCTCTTCTGTCTGAATAATAACGTAATAATGCATGTCCCCCTCTGTGAAAACGCACCCTCCACCCCAAGGCTGAGTTCTCAAGCCATTGGTGGTTGCAGGTGACCCCTCAAGCTCTGTATTGGAGAGGGACCCTTGGCAGTAGCGGGGTGCTGGGAAACGACTACTAAAGGGTCTCTCTCCTCCAGGAGGAGGCCTTGCGTGGACCCTCAGCCCCAAGGCTGTGCCCCTCCCCAGCAGCCAGTGCTTCCCAGGCTGGAAATAGTATTGCCGCAGTGCCAAACACATGGCTGCGGAGCGCCGTGCCCGCAGCACAGCCCCCCCCCAACTGACAACGGGGTGCAGAGGGTGCCCCCAGCAGCCCCTCCCCCCTCCCCCAGGCACTGCGGGAGCACTGAGCTGCACCGTCACTTAGCACCGCTTAGGGAGAATTGCACCATTCTCATGTATGAGCTGCAAATGTCTGTTTTGCTCTGTGTTCTTTTTTTAATTTTATTTTTTTTTAATGAGTTTGTATTCCGAAATCAACACTAAATTCTCTTTTCTGACAGGTGTCGTTTATTTCTCTTCCTTATCTCCATAGTAATGTGCTTTGTTGTGACCAAGTCCTTCCTGCTGACCTGCTGCTTGCCCATCTTTCTGATGGGCATGAGGTACTACTTCAGCAGAAAAGTTATCCTCCACTATCTCGATTGTGCGCTGCATACGGACATGTCTGATATCGAGCAATATTACATGAAACCTCCAGGTGAGTGTGAGTGCCCGGGGCTGCTTTCCCCCCAATGGGGACTGTGGCTGCCCCATGCTGCTGGCACCTTGTCCTCTTTGCAGCAGCACTGAGCACAGCTCTAAAGTTGCCAGAATGCAGCTTTTAGGACATGCCAAGCACAAATCCATCCTTTTTTTGTGTGCGTGTGTGTCCCTAAGGTGTTTAGTCATCCACATCTGCAGACAGGCACTGGTGGCTGTGCTCTCCACGCTCAATGGAGGTGCAGGGAGCTGCGTGCACCCCTTGTTCCCTGAGCTGGGGGTTTCTTTGCCCCCTGTGTGTATCAGGGAGTGTGGGGGATTGGTGAAAGCACGTGTTTTGTTGTATTATTCTAGAAGAGCCTTCCTTAATGCAAGTGTTTTGGAAGAGGCATAGATCAGGTACGTAAAGGGATGTTGCAGGTGTTTGACTATGCTTTCATCTGCTTGTTACACAAGTGCACGTAATTGAAATCATAACATCTAACATTTAACTGTTAAGCTGCGAAAATCTCCTACATGATTAATAACAATAAAAATCTCCTACATGATTAATAATAATAAAAAGTCCCTTTGCAATTTGTTGGGGAGAAGGTACCATTTCCATTCTGTAGGTGTACATCCATGAGCTCAGAGCTGGGGTCTCTATGGGCTGCCAGGGCTGTTATTGGGGTTGGAGGTTTGCACTGTGGTTGTACCGTGCTCATGGGGAGCGGGCAGGGTGAGGTGTGCCATTAATCATTTGCTCTCTCAGGGTACCACTCATTGGTTTCTCCATGTGATAGTTTTCGCTGCATCACTGCTGTCCCCAGGGTGGCAGACCTCTTCCTAGGGATCTCCTCCTCATTGGTAATAAAAGCCACAAACTTTTGTTCTCTTCACTCCTAGTATTGCATCTATCTAAAATGATGCTTACCTTGTAATAAAAGTCTCAAAATGCCTTACCAGCATTTCCTTTGGATGTTGCATCCTACTGTAATGTCCATCTATATGTGTTATATTTAATTTCCAGTGCCCATTTTTGTGATACCAAAACGATGTGTAACTTGTATGTGTCCTTAAAGAGCTCAATATTCATTTAAGCTGTTGTCACAAAAATAAACGGGCTGTGGCTTAACGTTTCCAAATCTGTGCAGTGAGGTCCAACAGTGCACGGTGCTGGGGGAGGAGAGCTGCAGGAGAGCAGGTGCAGTGAGTGTGAGCCTTGTAGGTGTCTGGGCTACATCTGTCCCTGCAGCCTGAGATGTGCACGGCCACGTTTCGGGGTGTGCTTACACCAGAGTTTATAGGAGAGCCTCAAAGGAAGAGTCAGGAGTGCCCCCACTTGCGTAGAGTCAGCAACATTGCGTTGACAACAAGCCTTCCAGCCATCAGCATTGCTGCTTCTTGATACCTAACAGGGCTGATTTCAATTTCAGCGGAATGTGTGGGCTTTAATTTTTGACAGAGTTTAATCATGTGTAATTAGGCTTCTGCCATGCTGTAAAAAGCAGATTTATGGGACTGCTGGTGCTTGTGAAGGCCCGATGATAGTAGCATGAAGCAAGTTGGAGTCATAATTCAGTAAAGGCCAAGAGGAGGCAGCCAGGACTGCTCCATCCATGATGTCAGTGCCAGTCCATGTGCCCTGAAGCTATGCGGTGCAACCTGCATGAGGCACCAACCTGGAATTCTGATTGTTTATCCGCAAAATGCAGCTGTCAGATTTCTGCCCTAAAAGACAGAAGTGTAAATACAGATGTCTCCAAAAGCTTTGAGTTTCTTGCCTTTCTGGCACTGATTTCACTGTCTATTGAAAGACACTAAGAACAGGCAGTGTTGTGCCACATCAGCTCCCCATCCTTTCGCAGAGGATGGGAATGACAGTAGAACAACTTCCAGCCCCAGTTTTTTCTCTTATGGTGATAGCTGACAAGTTAGCACTCAGACATGAATTATTACAACAGGAACAAGAAGGGCTCCTCCTTGCCAGTAATGCCTGTTGTTCTAACTTAGATATTAGTGAAAGCTTCCTCAGTCAAGTATTACAGAAGAATCATAGACTATCCCGAGTTGGAACAGACCCTTAAGAATAATTGAGTCCAACTCTTAATGCTGGAACAAGGGCCCAGTGAGGCTGTAGGTACTCAGAGCTGGGTTAGATGAGGCAGAGTGAACAGCCTGGTACGACTTCAGGCAGAACAGGCAGACAGGTAGACCTGGGATGTGGTCTTGAGACCTTGGATCACAGTGTTGGTTTTGGCTTTACTGAGGTATTGCTCTTGGCATCTGTGCCACGAAGAACTGCTTGTGGTACCCAGGTCAGAGTCATGTTGTGCAGATCATCCACAGCAAACTGTTGTCTGGTCAGGGGGAGGAAATGGGTTGCTCTTGGTGGTTCTGCCAAAGCATCTGTGTGACCCAGTCTGTGGGTCAGCTTAAGACAAAGGCCAAAAGGGCAGTGTGTAGTGGGATATTGGGAGCACCATGCTTCATGATTAGTGTTACTTGCATCAAAGTATTTTTTTTCTTCTGCAGTTTTCTGACCCACCAGTCTCCAAGTTAGTTATTGTCTTGAATTTTTCCCACTGGGTTTTGTATGACTTAAAAACATGAGCTGACAGCAATTTTGCTGAAGTACACAAGCCAAAATTTAAATATTTCTTTGCTCTTGTCCTCTTACACTTGCACCAAGGATCTGGCAGAACGTTTGGGCCAGAGTTTAACTCTAAGCCCAAAGGCAGTAGATTGACTTGAAATTGGTGTTGACTTCAAAGGAATTGTTGGCATTGAGTTCTGTACTGGATTGGGATCTTAAAACAGAAGAGTGAATGGCTCAACCTTCCCCAGCTCTTTGTTAGCTTGCATTTCTCATTTTAAAGTAGCACTTACTGGAATTTATCTTTTTCTGCATAAACTGAAAAAAGGCAGTGGGGTGGTAAAAAAAGGAAGGAATTGGATAATGGGCTTAATTGTCAACCAGAGTAACTTGGGTTCTAGTAAACAACAACAAAAAAAAGAAATTAATTTTAAATAGAGCCCTGCCTCCTGCATTTCTCTACGCAAATAAGGGGAGCACAGCTGGAGCTTCTTTTATGGTCTGATGATTTAGACGACTAATCAGTTTTACAGCATCTCTTCAAGCTTCTGTCACGGTGGTTCTGTGGATGTTTGCAGCAGTTTGTTTTTTGGAAAGATTCTTGGGAGGTTGAGGTCTCTGCTGGAGGGCTGATGGAAACCAGAACTCCTCGCTTTAGGTGCAAACCCACTGCTCTCCTGAATGAGCAGAGCTTGGGTAGATGAGCCAGCATGTTTTTCTGGGGTGGTTTCAGCCCTTATCTCCTCTGGCTGTCTGTCTTGCTCTTCTGCTGGGTGCCTCTGCAGAAGGATGTGTGCATGGTGGTAGTGCAAAGATCTCCTTGTTGCAGGAGCTGACCTTTGTTGGTGGTGTTTGTGCAGAGCCCAAGCAGGAGGAGCAGAGAGCATGGACAGGTGACCTGGAGAGCTGTGGCTGCCAGACCTGGTGGAGGGCTGAGGATATCTGCCTTGCATAAGGCAGAAGGTGAAGCTGAAGGGATTGCTGCAGGAGATGTCAGGTTGCATTAAACACGCCAGTCTGGCGGCTGTGATCTTTGGCATTGATTACTCTGTGGTGGTGTGAGCAGGCCTGGAGGGAGCAGTTCTGCTGCCTTCAGTGAATCCCCATTTTGGGCTTTCTCCTTGCAAATTGGGTTCAGGGAGTCAGCCAGCTTAATGGGCATGTCAGAGAGGGCCCTGGGTGCACTGAATGGTGAAGTGGTGTGCCTCTGTTCATCTAGTCCAGGCTGGTGGTGAGCAGAGCATTTCTGTTTCCGTTGTCCCCAGGTACATGAGGAATAGATTAATCCTGAATGACCATATTGGACTTTCCTGAAAGAAGGATGGCTTATGAGAATTCAGACTGGGCTGCTCTTGGGTGGTACGTTCAGGTTGGATATTAGGAAAAATTTTTTCTCTGAAAGAGTGGTAATGCATTGGAACAGTCTGTCCAAGTAGGAAGTGGGGTCACTGTCCCTGGAGGTGCTCAAGAAGAGGGTAGAGGTGGCATGGATAAGTGGGCATGGTGGGGATGGTTGATGGTTGGACTAGGTGATCTTAGTGGTCTTTTCCAACCTTAACGGTTCTATGGTCTCTCAGCTGAACCCACGTGAGGTATGTCTTGTTCTTGGCAGAGACCTGAAGTTTGTGTCCTTACCTCAGGATTCCAATTGAGGTAGGGGCAGAGATAATTTGTGAGGAGGTGACAAATTGTGCTAGTTTCTTTCCAGGCATTTTCACCTTTGGTGGGGTGTTTGGGTGAAGAGCAGTAGGTATTTTAGTTGTTCTCTTGGACTGGGCCTGCTCATTAGATTTCCATGCTGGAGAAACAGAACTGACACCAGATGGGTTGAACCCAGGAGCACGTGAGGAGATGAGCACCTGGTTGTGAAATGATGCAATTCCAAATCTAGGGGAGTACTGGTAGGATGAGTCCCCTTTGGCTGGAGCTTCTTCGCCAGCTATGATGCCTATTGCCTGGGTGTGCATTATGCTGGCAGGCCACCATTTTGGGGTGCTGAGCTGGTGTGGGAATCATGAGGAGAATATAGGGACCACCTTGAGAAGAACCCTTACTCTGTGAGTTGCTCTGCGTTACAAGGCAGAGGTTGCTCCCCATGGTGGGTTAATGTCCTGGGCAGGAAGATGGAGGCAGGCCCCAGGTGGCTGCTCGCCATGGTAGGGATGGAGGCCTGGGGCTGAGTATTGGAGTACATCCCCAGGCACAGAGCCTGACCCTGCAGCCTAGTTCTTCCACATTCTGGGGTAAGGCAAGCAGCTGAGCTGCCAGATAAGCAGGAGGGATGCTGCCCACTGATAACATTGTTTTGAAAGAATAGAGCAGCTCAAGCTTTGCAAAGCCAGGGCTTAGTTACCTGACGCCAGGATAGGGCTCAGGGCTGCTGCATCCCAGTGTAGGAATGTGTTTTCAGAGGGCCTTGCCTTGCTTGCCCATGCCTGAAAAGCAGCTGGAATCTCAGGCATCCCTATCTCCATCATTTCTTGCTGGATCGTACAGCACCCTGACCTCAGGCATATGTCAAACCCCTTCACTGGCTTTTGTGGATTGGGATTTTTAGGGATTTTCTCAGACGTGCTTCTCCTCAGGAGAGCTGGGGAGTGCAGCCTGGGGCATGGAGCAGGGGAAGGAAACCCAGGAGAGAGTCTGTGTCCTGAAACACTGTTTTCTTGCTCTGCTCCCAACAGAACCGCTTCCCAGATAGCTGTAGGGAGCAAGAAGGTCTCTCCTGAGCCTTCCAACTTGTTTCTCATGCGATTGGTATTCCATCTTGCACTCTCATATCCATCCTCTGCTCCTGTGGCCAGCTGCAGCAGGGACCTACCCTCCAGGATGGGCCAGACACCTTGCTGTGCTACTTTCCTGGGGCTGAGTGTCCCCAGGGTTTCCTCCAGCATGTGACCAAGCGTGGACAAACCCAAGGCTGGCTCTGCTCCACCCCAGCTGGTATCATGGCTGATAAGCACTTGGTGGGGCTGAATGAGGGAAAGTGACACCTGAGTCTTCAGAGTTTTTTCCAGTTTTAGGGGTGCTCAGGCAATGCACATCTTATCTTGAAGAGCAATGCTGTAAGCCAAAAGTTTACCATGGAAAAGTTGAAGTGGCCTGATCAACAGAGCAGCCTGAGGGTTCAGCCTTCTTCAGGTCTGTGGTACAGACCCAAATGGAATAAATGCATTAATGGAGAAGCTACTGCAGCCTCGCTCCCCCTTGTTCCTTTATTTCTTTATTACTGGAGCAGGAACACGTGTGCAAACCCATTCCTCAACATGCATATCCATGGGACAAAAATAGACCTCGCTTCAGATCCAGCTTTGGCACATTCCCATGTCAAAATGAGATGAAATTACATTTTCTAGTAAATTTTGTGGAGTGCTGTAACCTATATATTTTTCCCTTGCATTAAAAAACTCTCTCTTGAGGTATCCCTAATTGATGTGGCTGTCAGTTCGTGCAGCAGTGTTGTTTGTAGCCATGCCTGGTTGGGTATGGTGCTGCTGGAAGCAAGCTCTGCCTGCAGGTGTTTAAAAACCCCAATATGTGCAAGTGCTTTTAATTAATCTGTGACGTGAGAAGGTAGTAAGTTGTGCAAATTGCACATCAGCAGTTTATAGGCACATTTAACTCCTCAAGAGCATCAAATGTGAGCTGCGTGGGGACTTGTGAGCATGAATAGAGTAGCAACATCAGGCCTTCTGGTTTTGTCAGGCTTAAAGTAATTTTTTATGTAATCTCCAGTGTTGGGTGGTTGTGTACAGCTTCCTATGACTGTGAATAAACATAAGGAGGAATACAGAGTTTTCTCTGTGAGTTCATCTGTGAAGTAATGAGTCTCATTTAGGGTGCTCAATGGCTCTTCTTCCTTGTCTCACTTCTTTCAGAGTAGCTGAGATTTAAAGCGATTACCCAAAGGTGTGTTTCAGCTTAAGGCTTTCAAATAGGTTTAAACTCAGTCTTTGCATAGTGGTGAGAGATGGAAAAGTCCAGAGCTTTGAGCTGCTCTGATGCTGAATTTTGGATGTAGAGCATGAGTTGAAATCTTAATACTGTTAGACTAGATGATCTTAAAGACCTTTTCCAACCTTCATGATCCTATTTCCAAGCACCAGAGGCACTGTGTTTAGCCTCTTAGGGATTTTAGGAGTGTCTGTGATCCTCGTGAGCACAGCCAGGTGCCCAGATACTTTAGGAGCTATCAGTAGGCTTTGCTCTGTGTCTTAAGGTCTCTAAGGTGTTTTTTGTTGTTGTTGTTTGTTTGGTTGGTTTTTTTTTTAAGAAAAAATACCAAACAAATAGGTTTTAATGTAAAAGCCTGAATACGTGACTTGGTTGTCAAAAAGACAGAACCCTCCAAATTTGGGAGTGGATCTCTGAAAATGGGCACGTTTCTTCTTGCAGGCTTAAATCTTTTTGTCTCCGAGTGGTGAGGCTGGGATTGCCTTTCCCAGCTCTGGGCAGGCTGGAGGCTAGGATTAGCTGCTGCCATTGGAGCTGGAGAATTGTGCCTGGGGGTGCTTGCTGCTATTGATGGGCATGGCAGAGCCCACACCTCGTTTTTGTTGTGTGATGCTGAAGATCTCTTAAAAATAACTGCGTTTTTTGCTGTTCCCTGCCTTCTAAAGGGGTGACTGCTGAGTGCTTTGCTGGTGTGTGGTTCTGCAGCACACTGAGTGATGCGTGGCCTTTGTTGTTTCTGCATTTGTGAAATGGGGAGCTTCAAAGTGTATTTTTAGGGTTATTTTTATTGTTGCCTTTTTACTCCCTCCCCCTCAATGAAGCTTGAGGAATCACTTTTTTTTTTTTTTTTTTCCCCTGACAGCTGGCTAATGAAAACAGCCTTCACAGGAATCCAAACACAGCAGAGTGTCTTGCTTAGCTTCTGTTCACAAATCTATCATTTGTAACTGGTGCCAATAAGAGGATTTCTTTCTTTCTTTCAACAAAGGCGCAGTGGAATCATCAAGAAACCTCTGCCGTGCATTTATTAGGGCATCACAGCTGGTTTGTGCTGGTCTGGTTAGAGACAGGTGTGTGCCATGGTGTTCTGTTAGGGATGGCTTTGAGCCATGCGTTTATAAGTAGCCTATTGACCCCCGGGACCCCAGCGATCAATTAACTATTTATGAGAGCACATACTGTACCGTTTCTTGCCCCCTGTAATTGCTCAAAGGGAGCTGAAGGTGTCATTGCTTACAGGATAATTCCAAAATGTTGACCTGGAACTCCCAGTGTTTGATGCCAAGTGGGGTTTGGGTTTTAAAAAGAGATTCCGAGAATTAAAGATTGCTTTTCAAAATAGCTACTAGAAAACATGTGTTGCAGGTGTATTTTTTTTTAAATGGTGGTCTGAGATAGTGCTACGTAAAATTGAATTTGGAACAGAGTAAAAGCAAATACGGAAATGCAATGCATGACTTGTGGCAGAGTGTACTGCTTGAAGTGGTAACTTGCAAATGATACTTTTGTGACTTGACATTTGCTTGCTGTTTGTCAGATTTATTCAAGTGAAAAAGCTGAAAACTGGAGTTTTTATGAGGAAATGATTTTTGTAGTGAATGTTTTGAAGTGAACTTATTGCTTTCCTTGTCAGTCAAAAGTGTTGGTTTTCATGCAGGCTTTTTTCTGAAGCCAGGTATACTTAAAACAAAAATTGCTGATCAGAATAGAGCCCGTGTTATCTCTCAAGGCATTACCCTACTTACTGGGCTATAAGGGGCTGTGCTCTCTGCATGGTATTATGAGGTACACACAGAGTCAGTGCTGAGACCACCTGCATCTGAGCCCTGTTTTAATGATGGAGCCCTGTTTAATGATGTTTTAATTTTGTACCAGTGTAGTGGTTGAGGAGGTGGTGCTGTGGGAGACCTCTGAAATCCCAGTAGAACCACAGAATCACTAAGGTTGGAGACCAGTGGGGTCATCAAGTCCAATCATCCTTCCATCACCAGCGTACCCACCAAGCCACATCCCCAAAAACAGTAGTCCAGCAGTGATGTGGGCATGAGCTGTGGGCAGGATTAATGCCAGTCTGGGTTGCTTGTGTATTTATTTACCTGGCTGAAGATCTTCAGTGAACTCGTGACAGGAGTGTGACTTGTTTTGAATTGACAAAATCTGTGTTTTAAGCACACTACTTGCCTGGATTTATTCTCCACTGCAAGTTACTGCTATATGAACTGCTCCTGTGCTCCCTTACCAACAAGTTTGAATCCTGACTTGGAAACCAGAGGTGCAGGCTGATTTGCTGTTCTCCTAGTTGGGCTGGGGTCCTGGACCACCTGGCTAGGCACAGCTCCTCAGTGTGCTCAGCAGATATGTACAGTGCTACAGTTCATAACAGTGATATGGGGAACTGACAGTGGCTCTCTGTTTATTTTTGTCTT
This sequence comes from Phasianus colchicus, assembly GCF_987193195.1. Lineage (NCBI taxonomy): Eukaryota > Metazoa > Chordata > Aves > Galliformes > Phasianidae > Phasianus > Phasianus colchicus. Next base: position 64,372,880 of record NC_143439.1, on the reverse strand, counting down.
TTTTTTCCTTTCCTTGCTGCCACCATTCTACATCCCATTTCTCCCATCTTGTGGCAAACTGCAATGCTCGTGTTTTTTCTTCTTTCAATCCCATTTGGCTCTCTCATCCATCCTTGTGCTGAACTTTGCAGTGGGTTTGTGTGGGCCAGTTCTTGCTTCATTTGTCGCTTGTGGCAGATCCCTAAAGCAGCAGTCTGCACCCAGCATCTCCCCTCCTCCTCCCATTGTGTGCTTATGTGCTTTTGCTTAATTTCATTCTATAGGTCCTTCCTTCTCTTTCTTAATGTGCCATTCAGATGTCTGCATGGTGAGCACGAGCATTTATTTTTGTTGGTAGAATGCTCAGAATAACAGAAATGAGAAAACAAACAGAAGTCAGCAGCACAAGGATATTGTGTCTGCTGAGCTGCAAACATGGTGTGTCAGCGCATAAACCCACGTGGCAGCGGGGAGAGAACATTTTGCCTGAAGGCAAATGTACAGCCAACAACAAGCTTTCTTACACCTTCTTTCAATCCTCTGACCCACATCACCCCGATCCATATCTGGGTGTGTCCTGTTGATCTTTTCCACTCTGACTCTTTCCATAAAACCTGTTCTGACCATTTTAATAGGATGTATGAAATCATTACTGCAGGCAGAGTACAGAGAAAAGTTGTTTTGCTTGCTGAGATCAGGGCTTTGGGTTCTTTTTTTGGAGGTGCCATATCTGTTCATCCTCCCTGGAACTAGCTAACAGCATCAGAACCCCGTGTAACACTTCCAGTGGGAATCCAGGAAAGACCTAAATATGCTGTCTTTCAATTTAAAATAATGCAAGTAGTAGAACAGCAAAGAGAAGCTTTTGAAATGGGGCTCTTTTGGAGCGCCTGCTGTTTCCAGCACTAAGCAACTGTAGATGGTGTTTAGTTAGAGGCAGAGCAATGAAGGCACACCGGGTGCTCAGCTGCTGTCTGCCTGGCAGCAGTTTGGTGCCTCAGCCCTAGGAGTGCATTGATGAAGTCACTGCTATCGGAACGGCGGTGGGGTGCAATTGGTTAAAAGAGGGAGAAAGCAAGTGGGTACAGTCGGTGTTAGAAATGGGTGGCAGTGAGCAGTCGGGAGGATTTTTTTATGAAGCAATCCAAACTTTTTTGCAAGGAGTGTTCTTGAAACACCTTTTCAAACTTCTGCTGCCTGTAAAATATATTAGGTTCACTTAACAGCTGTGAAAATACACGTCTGGTCTGATTTTAGAACCTGCAGATGTTCAGAAGATAGCATCTAGCTGTGTGAAGATTTTCATTCAAGAATAAGCCAATCACTGGATTTTGCAGTCTTTTTTTTTTTGAGCCCTCGGCTCTCTGAAAAGCATCAAAGTATCTGCATGGCTTCTTAAGAAGTAAGATTGTTCTTCATGAATAACTCAAACAGCTAGGGAGGATTCCAGCAATATTATTAAATAAAGAAAAAATCGCAACAAAGAAACCCCTAACACCCCACATTTACTGAGGCAGAACTCTGAGAGAGCTCAGCTCAGAGATTCAGTGCAGCATTTGCTTTGAGTCAGTCACGTGCTTCTATCCCTTGTTTTTTGTGGGGAGACAGGAGCACAGTGAGGGGCATCCTTCAGCTCAGGTCCATGTGTTGTACTGATCTTTATGGGAAACCAGTGGTATAAAAGGGAAGTGTGGTGGCATGGGGTAAACCTGCCTCCAGTTTGCTGTGTGTGCCTATCGATTGGCTGCAAAAGGAATAGGTGGTGTTTTCAGGGAAGCTTTTGTATGTCACAGAATCATTGAGTTGCTTGGGTTGGAAGGGACCTCAGAGATCAGCAGAAGGTGATATTAGTCTAGATTAGGAAGAAATTCTTTACTGTGAGAGTGATGAGACACTGGAGCGGGTTGCCCAGAGAGGCAGTGGATGCCCCCTCCCTGGAAGCACTCAAGGCCAGGTTGGATGGGGCTCTGAGCAACCTGGTCTAGAGGGAAGTGTCCCTGCCTATAGCAGGGGATTGGTACTAGATGATCTTTAAGGTCCCATCCAACCCAAACCATTCTGTGATTCTATGAAGGAGTTTTTCCAGCCAGGAACCTGCTCTTATTTCATCTGTTTTTCTCTTTCTTAGCATTGAGGTTTAATATATATTTTAGCGTTGCCTTGATAGATGCAAAAATCTTCCTGAATCCTCAAAATACAGCATTGCTACTGTGATTGTATGGGTTTGCACTTGGCCATGGTTGCTGTGAGTGCCTCATGTGTAAGAGAGGATCCCTTTTCAGCAAGGCTCAGAGCATGTATGTGAAGTATCTGCTATCAGCTGTAGACATGCTGCCCTGCACTGGTGGGACTGCTCAGGGTGGTCTTGTCTGGTAAGCTGAGCATGTGGCAAAGGTGTTGGTTTTTTTTTTCTTTTCATTTTTGAGATGCAGACGCTCATGCATGTGATTTTCATTTTATGTTAATGCATCACCCACAACACGTCCATTGTCTGTGCCCAACCTGACAGATGTTCATGTATTTACGGATGCAGAATTTTCCTTTTGTGCCACATTCAACAAATGTGCTAATTTCATTCTGTATGGATGTAGTGCAGTTTGGTGTAATTAAACCCAAGTCACCCTGACCTTGATAAAGCACAGAATGTTGTTTTTAACCAGTGGTTGATTTTTGCATCTTGGCAGTGCTGTGACTTTACACAGTGAATGGCTTGCTAAGAGTTGAAAATACAAGCAGTGTGCGATGATTGGGGCCAATGGTGCTCCACAATGGAGTCTGCAGCATGGTGGGATGGAAGGAGAAGTGCTGAGGCTTTTTCAGAGGACCTTTGTTTTCATTCCTTACATGCCAGAAAGAAATTATATCTTACCCATATTGTTTTAGTGTATGGCTTTGGTGTGTAGTGCTCCTAACGGGGCACGAGGGAGGAAAGAAAAGCCCTTCACGTTGGCACAAGCAGGTAGAATGCAATTGAGCAACCTTACCCCAGGGCCATACTTGGTTGTGTTAAGTATAAATCAAACAGTCCTCCAGAGATTAAATATTTACAGTAAATCTAGAAAAATAAAAGATCGGCAAGCAAGAAAGGTGTTATCTGTCAGAAAAATTTGTTGTTTGCTATGAGCTTGAGGAGATCAATCTGTGTAGTAGCTGCCTTCAGACTGTAGTTCATGTCAACTCTGTGCCTTGAACATACTCTCATTTTTTTCTGTCTTTCTCTACTTTGAGCAGTGAACTCTTCAGTGTGGTTTCAGAGAAAACGTAACTGCTTATAATGGCCATTTCACTCCAGTAGATCATTAACGCAGTGGTTGGGGAGGTATGGATCGTTGTGTTAGCAACCAGGCAGGATTCTTGTGAAACTCGAGTCATCTGCAGAAAGAAATGCTTTTGGAGCAGCAGAGTTGTATTTATTCTTAGGTTTTGGAGAGCACAGTTATAATTTCTCTTTGCCAGGTGGCATATAATGAAACCCATTCCCTGTCCTTAAGTTCCTGATACCGATCTTGAAGCGGAGGTCCTGCCCTGAGGTCTGAGACCCTTCTGGTCAGTGTGTCTGCACCATAAACTACTCCGAATTAGTACTCATAATTATTGCTCATCGGATGTTGTAGTCATGAGGTCCCCATTCAGAAGCTTTTAAGGGCAGCAGGATCATTTCCTTTTAATGTGTTGAGGGGGAAAGAACATGTTTGGAACCATTGAAACATGCCACATAAATGGTTTTGGCTGAGTGCACGTTCACTTTGTGATGTACAAGTGAACATTTCTGAATTGTGCCTTTGGCCTTTTGCATTGCTTCTGTGGCATAGGTTTTCTTGATGCCCCTGAAAGTAGAAGAGAATGTTGTGCCATTCCGGCCTTTTTTTTTTTTTTTTTTTTTTGCTGTCATGTTTTAAATATGCAGATGCTTTTAGTTTCATCTTACATACAACCAGGCTGTCTCCCAGTTGAGTACAGGAGGCCCCTTTCAGCCCTGCTTTCAACTCTGATTTAAAGAACTTGCCTGTACACATAGGGTATTCTGTCCTAATGCATCATTATACCATACCCCACATTTGTGTCTGTATCTTGGGGGTAGTTCACCCTGCTGTCCTCGTCGTGATCATAAAGATCCCTTCCAACCCAAATTATGATCCTAGGATCATCTAGTTCCAACCTCTGCTACTGGCAGGAACACCTCTCTCTAGATCAGATTGCTCACAGCTCATCCAGCCTGACCTTGAGTACCTTCTTGGAAGGGAAGCTTCCAAGGAACCTCACCAATGCTTCCATGGAAGCATTCCAGTGTTTGCAGAATGCTGGGTAGGCTTCGCTACCACTGTTTGCAGAATGGCTTCTCCTGAAGGGTGAGTCACCGTAAAGTTTGTTGACCTCTTTTAGAACGTCATAAAACTTCTCAGAAGTCCTTGTAGAGATCAGAATTGCTTTTGTTATTTAACCTTAAGTAAATGCAATGTTGGTTTCTCCCTTTGCTGTGAAGCATTTGGCGCAATTCCTGTGTAGGTACATGCACTTCTATTCAACTGAGGGGAGGCTTGGATAAATTTAGGCCAGACAAGTAATGATATATGGCTAAAATAAGATCAATTCTACCCATTTTCCCCTTATGATTTATGTCTAGGCCAACTGCTAAACTAAAAAGAAGTCTTGATATTGCTCAGTGCCACTTTACGGTAATGCACCTGAGGTAGAAGCCAGCCAGCAAATAATGAATACTAAAACATTCAATAATTCTAGATTTTCCAGGTTTTTTTTCAACATTTGAAAGTGGAATGTGCTGCAATGCAACTCCAGTACCTTTCAGAAAGCAATAAAGCCGTATAGTGAAAGATTGATGAGAAGATGGAGACTGAGCGTTAACGATGTCCTTTTAAGAAGCTGGCTTAAAGTGCGATGAACAGCACATTTTATTTTGTAAACTAATTTAACTAATGAGGAGCTCATTGTCAGAGCCAGCATTTGGAGCAGTGACTGGGAGGGTGCAGGCTAGCAAGGCTCGTGGGAGGGCTGCCTTCCTTCCTGCCTTTATACTTCTGACTTAAAACAGCCTAAATATTAAAGCATTGGCTTACCTAAGGTCTGACTCCACAATTTACAGGCTTAGTGAGGATTTTGGATGTGTGGGGAACATCTGCTCTCAGATTGCTTTAAATATTCTTTTCTTGTTGCTTGACGCAGACTGGTCTGTTCTGCTTAGCCAAGGTGTATCGTGCTCAGCAAAAAAGAGCTGTGCAGAGGATTTCAAGTCCTGCTGTTGCACTTGTTAATATAGCAGCCTCTGAGATGCACTGGAAGTCTGCCTGTGTCCTGTGCGTGCTTTTGGGACAATCAGAAATACCCGCTGGGTTTCATAGGAAGGTGCTGGGCCAAACCTGGTCACTTCCTGAATTCTGGTTGCTGCAGAATATGTTTTCTTCTTTTCTGTTTTGCAGTCAAACAAGTTCTGTGAATGTGAAGTATAGTTAGTTGACAGCATTTTAGGATTTTCTGGGGGACTTTGACACCTCAGAATGTGATACCTGTGACATAGTAGGAGGATGCTTTTGAGGGCAGGTCAGCTCCATCTGGAAACATGGAAGAGGCACTGGTCAAAGTCAGTTCTCCTATTCTTACTTAAAACTTCAACCTCACCATGTTTTCCCATCTTCATCTGAAAGTATGAGCTGAGCACAGCTGCTGTTCTGGACTTGGTGGTATGTTACAACGTATACGTTTGAGTCTGAACCCAAAAGTCTTGTGGGTTTGCAGAGATGTTTAGGTCAACCTGTAGTCTATAGAATGCTGGCATACCCCAAGCTGGAAGGGACCCACAAAGATTATCAAATCCAGTTCCAGGCTACAAGGAGTGAGGATGAAAAAGAAGGCAGATGGAGAAGCAGTTGTGTTGGTTGGTGGTGGCAGCTCATTCATCTCTCCTGATGCTGTGCACACGTCGGTGATCTGCTCCTCAGATGCCCCACAAATCAATGGGTGTCACCCACTCTCAGCATGAGGCCACATGGCCCAGTGTTCTTCTAGCAGGGAGCTGTTTGTGCTGGGGTGATGAATCCTGCTGTGGTACGTTGTGTTATTTATGTGAAGGAAAGGGTCCCATAGCATTTCTAATTTCATGCATGGGTGATTCTTCTGTGCCCCTGACATTTTTTGCTCCCCCACACCTGTGTCAGCTGTACAGGGATGCTCATGAGTGTCAGGAGTGCCAAGGCAGGACTCTCATATGTCATCCAGTTTCCACCACCATAAACTACTCTGAAATGCCATTATTTTGTCAGAGCCCTCAAGGAATGCCTTCTAACTGAAGTCAGGTGTAGAGTTATTTGTAGAAGTTGTTGGAGCTTGTTACTCAGCCCTGCTTGAAGCCAGGGGGAACTGGAAAGGTGAAAGGAAGAGGAACAAAGGCCTGGAAAGGATGGAGGTAAGAGAGGCGATGCACTGAGCTTTGGGGCTTTTTAGCTGGCTATCTGCAAATAAATCAGAGTAGCACAACTACAGTGTTCAGTGCAGCATGGCCCCACTGGGCTCCCCCTGCACTGCTCTGCTTGGGCTGCCCAAAACCACCCTGGAGCTTCCAGGGCAAGTGACTCCAAGGGCAAATATGTAATGCTCTGCAATGTGGCAGTGTGCTGCATTCCATCTGCCCTGGTATTCCTGTGCAGTGATGTCGCACTGGGACACAGGATGTCAGTGGATCATAGCAAGGAGTTTGGGGCATCCAGGTTTTGCAGCTGGTGTTATCAAGCCTGTCGGTTTTGGCAAGCTTCTGTGTATGATATATGAGTGAGGGACATGGGGAGTTGCAAGACCTGCTCTATGGAAAGTGCTTGGCTGATTTTTCTTTTGTTTTTCCCTTTTTCCCCAATGTAATGATGTAGGGGAAGGTGTAAGATGGAGATTGTCCCTGTGTGGGATGCTTCAATGTGAGATGCGGCCCTCGCTTCTCTCAGTGAACCCTGAAAACACATGAACCTCCATCCCCTCCCACAACTCATACTTGCACATCACTTTCCTCCCAGCAATGCAGGTTTGCAGTGTTTAATTCTGGGAAGGCTGGACAGAATTCTGTAGGTGTCAGCTTCCTTCTCACTCAGTGTCCCTGGGATCACCTCCCTGGTTGGAAGATGCTCTGAGGACATTGCTCATGACAACTCTGAGCTGGGGAGGGGATGGGGGGGACTGCTCACATCTGTGTCATGGTAACATGCTAAATCAGCACTGAAAATCACAGTCAGTCTGAAATGTGCTTGTAGGGATATTGTGTCTGTCTGGAAGTGAGTTTCAACAAATAATTGTGAATATCATTGCCTCCGAAAGAGGGTGAATTTCTCTCATTGTGATCGTGGTGTGAGCTGGTAGCATCATTTCTCTGGGTGTCATCTCCTTCGTGGAGCTGCTGAAAAGGGAAGAAACCTGGAAACCAGTGTGCATGCACCAAACTTGCACAGAGCAGCTGGAATGGACTTACAAGGGTAATCAAATCCAGCTCCCATCTCTGCACAGGACCACACAAAACTTGTATCTAAGAGTGGTATTCAAACACTCCTTGATCTCCAGCAGCTCAGGGCTGTGCCCACTGCCCTGTGCAGCCCGTTCCATGCCCACTAGCCTTGGTGCAGACCCTTTCCCTAACTTTGAGCTGCCCCTCCCCTGACACAGCTCCATGCCGTTCCCTCGGGCCCTGTTGCTGTCACACAGAGCAGAGCTCAGTGCTGCCCCTCTGCTCCCTGTGAGCAGCTGTAGCTGCCATGAGGCCTCCCTTCAGCTCCTCTGCTCTGGGCTGAACAAATCATGAGACCTCAGCTGCTCTTCATACATCTTATCCTCTAGATAAGGATCCCCATCTTCATAGTCCTCCTTTGGATGCTCTCTCATAATTTCTTGTCCTTCTCATATTATAGCCCCCACAACTGAGTTTAATTGCCCAGCCTGTGTGCCATCTGTATGTGAGATGACAGCTCGACCTTCAGGAAGTAGAAATGTCAGCAGTTGTCTGACAAAGAGGGAGAAGTCTGGTTTGCTTCAGGAGTAGGGTTCCCAGAAGTGTCCAGTGTTGAGCTCCCAATGAAAATGCTGTCACAGGATTGCAAAACCTACACAGCCTGGCATCAGCAGTTGGCTGTAGCTGATCTCCAGCCCTGAGGAGCGATGGATTTGATCAGATCTGGCTCTGAGCCCTGAGTGTCAGCACAGAGGCAGTTCAGGAGTAGTGGAGCTTTGCTTGCTCCTGTGGAAATGTAATACAAAAAAGTGGTTTTTGGATGTATCTCAGAATGTGTGTGTTTTCTGTAATGGCCTGGTCAGAAAAGCCAGGTCAGAACTTACTTTGCAAAAGCAATGTATTGCCATTAAATTCTGCCTTAGGGAGCAGCTGTCCTCAGGTACTGTGGGACTCTAAGAGAGGCAGGAACTTGAGCTGTTCAGTCATGTAAGACTCTGGATGATGGGGAAGGCTGTTGTCTGATTTTTCTGCTCTCCTAGTAATACTCTCCACTCTTGCTTTTGATTTCACTCATCCATCCACTGTTTTTTTATTCACCAAAGGTTGTAGAAGAATTTGCAGCAACATTTATTTTCACCCATCATCCTTGTCAGCTCTTCACAGGGAGCTGTGCAGCTCATGGTGGTAGAGGAGCTTTGCAGGAGCAGCTGGGGAATTGCACCAGCTTTGTACAGGTGGAGGGTGTGCATCCAGCATGGTGCCACTGCTCCTGGCATGGGGATTGTAGCGGTCTGTAGAGCGTGAGGGCATCTTGTGCTGCAGGAAAGGGGTGGGTGAATCAGAACAGTCTCTTTTGGTCCTCAGAAGCTGGTAATCGTCCTTTAAATTTAGAGCTGTGCCTTCAGCTGAGGAGCCATGTCTAACTTTTTTAGGTGGATCTTGGCACCAGCTCATTGCTGTGCATTTTTTTTAGAGCAATTTCACTATTACCATGGCTCTTTTTGAGTATTGTAAATAAAATACATCTTAAGTGACCATCATTTCACCATGCTGATGTCCAAGTTGGCGGCCAGCTTCATGGTTTAGGTTACTTGCTGATAATTTGGTCCAGCTTGTTGCTAAGGCAAAGGAAAGATGCTGTTACTGAAAGACAGACAATGGGAGAGCATAGGAAGATGAGACAGAACTGCTGGCCTCTTGCCATCCCAGGTGTTTCATGTAGTTTTATGGAGGTAGGAGATACAAGAGCATTTGCTTTATCTTACAGTGTATTTTCTAGTTTTTTATCCTGTTATGGCATCTCTCCTCTACACACTTGTAAATGGAAAGCTTTTGGAAGAGGCTGCCCTGGGTGCCACAAGTGGAGATGTGAGGCAGAAAGGCCAAGCTTCCAGGGGAGTGTGGTAGGAGCACCAAGTCAGGAGACGGGGATGTGGTTTGGAGATGGCTTGCAGTGAGGCTGCATTCAAGTGGGAAGTCTGGGCTTAACGGTGTAAGCAGGAGTGTATTTGGAGATGCCTGAGGTGCTGCCAGCATGGAGATAGAGCAGCTGAAGCTAAATGCAAGACATCTGTGCAGAGCAGCCCTTTGAGTAAGTCTTCTTGCAGGATCAGAAATCTAGACAGTGGTTTGGCCAGCATGATTTGAGAAGGCTTTGGATGCCTGCACCGATGGGTGATGGGAGGACTCCAGAAGATGGGGGCAGGTGAGAGTAAAAGCAAATGCTGACCGAGATGAGCATCTGAAGGGCAGGGTGAGCCACAGCCATCAGGGTGTGTGTTTATCTTTGCAGCCATGATTATTTTCAGATCACAGTTCAAGGGAGTAAAACGTCAGCGCCTGCTATTAATAGCATTGCTGGCAGCGAGGCTCTTTCTTATTGCTGACAGGTGAGAGGAAGATAATTTTGTTTCATCCTGGGTATGAAAAAGTACAGAAATGAGACAGGCTCTGATTCAATCCCCTCAATCCTGAAAAGATTAGGAAGAGATCCCCTGTAGTCCTTAAGAATGAGGATATGGCTTGTTTTCCCTGGGTGCTTCCCTCCTGATCCAGATGTGCTGTGCATGTATTGCTGGAGGAGGAATTGGGTATAGAGCTGCAGCTGGCTAGGATCAGTGAGGAACGGTGAGCCCAGGTAAAAAGCAATCTAAAGAATTTCAATTTCTTTTCAGAAAGAGTGTGGAGGCATTGGAATTGGCTGCCCAGGGAGGTGGTGGAGTCGCTGTACTGGGAGGTGTTCAGTAAGAGGGGTAGACGTGGCTCTGAGGGATGTGGTTAGAGGGCATAGCAGGGATGGGTCGATGATTGGACTAGACAGTCTTAGTGGTCTTTCCAACTTGAATGATTCTATGATCTAATTTCTCTGAGATTTGAGGGATTTGCTCAGAGGAGAGAAGCACCAACCTGAGACCAGCACTATGCATGGGGATCCCCAGAAGGACTTTAGGTAGCAAATCCTTGTTTGCAAGAAGCACTGCTCCCCCAAGGAAGGGATTTAACCATCCCCAAAGAGGATCAGACAGTGCTGGGCTCACAGCTTTTGGGACCCAGGCATTTTTCTGCAGGCTAGTGGCAGTCCACAGCATGGACACTGAGCAATGAAAGTACTGGGGACAGGTCACGTCGGTGCAAATGGGAGCCAAATACAACTTGTGTTGTTGGAGCAGATGTGTCCTGTCTGACGCTAATTATAAGCGTTTCATTCACAACACACACCAGTAGATGTGCCAGATAGTATTTCTTTTCATGTTGAACTTGAAATCATTATAATTAAGCTTTAAAGTTGTAAGTTAAAACTAACAAGATGCCTTGGTTCTACTTGCGGTGGAGCTGGTGTTTGGTGTGGGGCTGGGCATGTCAGGGAAGTGTGAAGAGTTCCTGTGCTCTGCCCTGGAAGCCATGTCCAGCTTTGTTTTTAAAACAGGCAGAAAACCTAAAAAGTTTGGGAAATATGCCATTTTACAAACTTCGGAAGTGTTTTGTTGAATAAGCTTTGCTGGCTGATTGGGCACATGGGTGCATACCCAACATTGGGTATGTTAAGAAAGGAAAAGCATTAATATATGGAGGGAGCAATGGAGGTGGAAGTGCAGATGAGTGGTCTTGTTTTGGAGAAGATGAGTCAAGCATCTGAAGAGCCACTCCCAGGAGCAGCTGCTGTGCATGGTGCTGGGCAGCAGGGATGGGCTGCTATATGGCACTTTTCTGGGGCCATACCAAGTGGGATGCATCCCTGAGAGTCATTCTTGTCATCTCTGCTCCTCAAATGCAGGAAAAACCCTGAAACCCCACTTTTGGGCTATGCCACTGGAGTTGAAATTGGTGGCAGTGTGCATAGGGACGATGAGCACCATGTTACTCAGTTCAGTGGTCCAGCAAGTGTGCTGGAGGGGCATAGGATGAGTGATAGAAGTCTGACAGGGTATCGTCAGGTGGTGCGCAGTCACCACATGATGTGCATTTGTGAAAATACCACTGAAGAGCAACGAGCCAGGAGCTGGTGGAGGCATTTGATCTGTGTGCAGAGGGAAAGCAGCTGCTGGTCTTTAGCACTCCTGAGTCTGGTCTGGGGTCTTGTCTGCATAAATTACAGTGTGAGTTTTGGGCAAATGCAAGGGGATGAGTAGCACTGTCACAGTGGTGGCAGAGAGGAGATGTTTTAACTGCTCGTGATAAGTGGGTCAAGATGGGTCCCAGCATGTTAAAAATTAGCTGTTGACCTACATAGCAACGGTGTGATGATGGCTGACAGCAGGAGCAAAAGCAAGTGTTACTGCTGGAACTGTGCATGGCTGAGTGCAGTGGCAAGGCTTGGAGCTGATTTATCTTGGGTGTTTTGTTTCTACCCACTGCTGCTGAGCCGTGGATTTTAGCCATCTCCTTCTGATGGGGTATCTGAGTCCCAAAGTCACAGCATGCTGAGATCTCCTCTGGTCAGTCTTCTCTATGTATGGTCACATTCATTCTGTGCAGCAGAAGTCCACGTTTTCCTCCTAAGCGAAAGCTTTGTCATAGAATCCCTCATTAGCTGATGTAATTGAGTAATGGCTTTCTTGGCTGTTAATTAAGCAGCATCCAAGCTGGAATCACTTTTGCCCTGTGATGAAAGCATTAATCTTCTCAGGTCAATTAAAGACATTTCCTTACATGTTATCACATCACACATTATGTGATGATCTGCTTTAGTTAAGACCCAAGTAATTCATTCATTTAACTTTGTTTTTCTTAAGTTGTCTTGCTAGTGGAGCCAAATGATGCTGCAGTGCTCTGGAGTTGCAGTAGTTTCTAATTTCATTGTTCCCATGTTGATTGGCCAGCCCAAGCAGCTGGTTGGGATGGGTACCAATATCTCTTGGTGAGGTTCATACCTCGCATGAGCCATTTTGCTGGAAAGCCAAGCAAACACATGGCTTCCTGTGTTGACTGGATCTAGGGGCTGCAGTAGCAACCAAGTGTCTGTCCAATTGAGGGCCAGGACTCAATGAAAATGCTGGTATGACAGAAGAGCATCACTGCATGCAAGTTGGGGTTTGCCCATCATGTCCCATCACAGCTGAGGATCACCCGTTGCTATTAGGTGCCAAGGGCTGAATATAGCAGAGACCAGTGCAGGGCCAGAATATGGTGCCTAGGTCCATTTCCAAAAGTGGCTTTTGTAGATCTCCATGGAGGCATATATCCATACTTTATAACTTTATATTGTTGGTATCTACATTTTGTTTTCTTAGGAACTTTATGTATATATTCCTCTGGAAATGAACATTGGCATGGCATTGCCAAGGGGAAAAGCAATCTGGGTCCGTGCTTTCAGAGCACTTTAGCCCCCCAGGCAGCTACATGTGGTGCTTTGTCTCCTGCAGGTTCCTGCTTCTGGGTGGCTGTCCTGGATGGCAACGTGGTGGGGATCGTGGCAGCGCGGGGCAATGAGGAGGACAACACGGTGGAGCTGCGCCGCATGTCTGTCGACTCCAACTACCGTGGCAAGGGGATTGCCAAGGCCCTGGGCCGCAAGGTGCTGGAGTTTGCCATGCTCAACAACTACTCCTCCATCGTACTGGGGACCACAGCTGTGAAGATGGCGGCCCACAAGCTCTACGAATCCTTGGGCTTCAAGCACGTGGGTGTGGTTGAACATTATGCGCTCCCGGGGATGACGCACTCCTTGCTGGAGAGAATGTTCTTCCAGCTTCGCTACCACCGCTACCGCCTGCAGCTCCGTGAAGAATAAAACCCAACCACCGAGCAAAAAAAGCTATTTTTCTCCTCCCCCCCTCCAAAAAAAGAAAAATAATAATAAATTACCCTTCTCTTTCTTGTCACCGTTTATTTGCCAATTTTGTCTCCCCCCCCTTGCTCCCTCATCTCATCCTGGCTTGCTCCGTGCAGCCTGGTGGCCCAGCCTTGCGTGCTGGATGCGGTGGGGCTGGAAGTCAGCATCCTGCAGCCCAGCCTCCCAGGGACCGACAGAAAGCACAGAACCTTCCCTGCAACGTCGCACCACCACTCCGGTGCGCCCAGTGTTCTCCTTTTCCAAGTGTAAGATAACATAGCGATGCGTTCATCATAGTGCAGAGAAAATTACTTGAATGCAGTTTTCAATATTTCACGCACCAGTAAGTATAGAATATGCATTCATCTTACCTTTATTTACTGGTTAATAGTTTCCAAGGAAAATGTGGGGGGCAGCCCCCAGCCCAACCCGCTTGCTGCAATGCATGAAGAGGAAGCGTGTGCACGCACTCCAACACATCGCACTGCCACCGCGGCACTGATGTTGCACTTTTTTTGGATGTGCCTCATCCTGCCAAATGTCTGAGAGCCCCTCGGCGTGTCGGAACCACCACAGCTCCATCCTCATCTCCTTCCTAAGACAGCAACCAGACTTGATCCGTCCGAACTCTGAGCCCCGATGTAACATAGCCGAAGTGAAGATCAGCCCCATCTATCTCCTGCGCTACCGTCGCCACGTGTGACCTGCAGTCCTGGGCCAGGCTCCGCATGTGACTTTCTCTTTGCTGCCTTTTGGGGTGGGTGTTCTTTTTGTTTGTTTGTTTGGTTTGATTTTATTATTTTTAATTTCTGTTGTTGTTCATTTTTAGTTCTGGCTTTTGCTGAATGGTGTCATTGAGGCATAATGGAGGCTGCAGTTCCTATGGTAACACATTTGCACATTAATGTGCGCACCAACTCCGAGCACTTCAGAGAAGCAATGTGACAGATAATAGCATTTTGGGGAGCTCTGGGGGGTGGGGGGCACGTACTTATTATCTTAACCAGCTGCTTGTTTGATCCATGTAGATGGCCTCACTGCAGCCTGCCATAAAAGGTAATTAACCGCTTTAATGATGTCAGATTTGTGAATTGTACAATGCAAAAAGCAATGCAAAGCAGATCCGGCATGTGTCTGTACCCAGTATGTATGTACAGTGCCTGCCAACTAAGAGTAACCAAGGCTACAGCTTCTCCTAGCCTGAAATATCAACTTTTATAACTTATTTAAACAAATAGCAACTTTGCATGAATTACGTCTTGGGGGGGGGAAGGGAAAAAAAAAGAAGTTGAGTAGATTTTACTTTTAAAACGTGGCATCAGAAATATAAAGAGAAACACTTCTGGCTGCACTTAATTTGGGGTGGGTGGAGGGGTTTCAGCTATGTTAACACCTTCAAAGGGAAAAGCCCTTTCACTTAGTTCCTGGGGGAAAAGAAGTAGTTACTATTTCACGACGTATGAGTGTAGGGGGGGAGATGTTCACGATCAACTTGGAGAGAGGATAAGGGACGTATCAACAGCTCTGAAAGCATCCCAGTGTGCGGGAGGGGCGGTGGGCAGGGTGGTGTGGGGTCCCATCCCTGGGCAGGACAGCACCAGGGCAGCCCCTTCCCCATATGTGGTGCCAGCAATAAGGGGGGAAGGGGCGGAGGAGGGGTGCTGTAGCGTGAGGTTAATTAATGCCATTTCTGTATGGGGCACTCTATTTTTAAGTCTTACTATGCTGTACATTTCTCCTGAAGCTGAAATAATGTACTGTTGGTTGGGGGGTTTTGTATAGTGTACAGAAATGGGCAGAATATTTTCTTGCTGCTTTCAGTGATTTATTAACCTAAGGAAAATAGACAACTATAAAGTGTTAGTGAAAGGGAAAGGAAAAAGAAACACAAAACAGTTTGTGCCTTTTTTAGTTTATTTTTCTGTTGCTATATAATCACTGCACTAAAATCTTTCCAGAGGGGAAAAAAAAAAACAAACAACACACAACTAGTCTCTTAATAAGGGAGGAATACGTAAAGCCTAAACTGAGCATTAGTTTTTTTTTTATTGGAGTATTTAATTGAAAGAATGTTGCTGGTTTTATTTCATACTTGTGCCTTTGTAATGAAACCACTGCATCATCATATCAGAAACGCCAAACCTGGAATCAATTGCACCAGATCCCACAGACACAGAAGTACCAGCAGCCTACCGGGATTGCTTTTAAGATGAGCAAACTGAAGCTGGTGATGGCAGAACCTGCTGGTGATATCTGCTGGGTGCTGGGGATGTGCTGAGTCTTTGCCACTTGGCCAC
Source organism: Phasianus colchicus (assembly GCF_987193195.1). Lineage (NCBI taxonomy): Eukaryota > Metazoa > Chordata > Aves > Galliformes > Phasianidae > Phasianus > Phasianus colchicus. The sequence goes on along the minus strand of NC_143439.1, from coordinate 64,357,393 downwards.
CAGTTGCCCAGCGAAGTTTGTCTCGGAACGCTTTCAAGCGTTGCTCTGTGACCTATGGCTTTTTGGAAGAAATCCCTCCCTTGCTCCCACTGCCATCGCTCCCACTGCCATCCATCCTGGGCAGCTGGTTCTGGGAGGGAGGGGCTGGCTGTCAGGCATGCTGCTTTGTGCTTGCCAAAGAAGATGAACAGGGCTCATAGGTGCAACACTGCTGGTGCTTCCCTGGCTGGGCTGTTTTTCACTGGACAGCTCTTATGTGCCAGTGTGGCATCCAAGGTGTAGCAGTAGGGAGGAATAACTCCAGTGTGATGTTTAGATGCTGACCTGGCTGATCCATCATATACTGTGCCCCACTTAGGCTGCACCCATTCAAATGGTGCCATGTGGAGGAGAAGTCAGAGCCTGTGTTCTTTTCCCTGGCTCAGGCATCATTTTGCTGCTCCCAGTTCAGCATCAGGCACAGAGCAACACAGGGTGGTTCTGGGCTTGGTCCTGGCCGGAAGATCTGGACCAACTGACTGGATTCCTTGAAAACCTAATTGTCATCTAATCCCAACAGCAACTCTCAGCAGAGGTTTCTCCTGACTAATGTTGGTGGTTTCTGCCTAAGCGCATCTATAGCAGGAGCAGAGGAAGAGCAGTACATCCCTTGTAAAGCTTGGCTTGGAGTTCAGCCTTCCTTGGTGAATGTGAAACCACTTCAGGGCCAGGCAAAGCAGCTGGATAACTGCAGGGTTGTCCTCCAGCTGTGTGAGGCACCTGCACTTTGTTGTTCCATGGGTTGCATCTGCTGCCCTTGCATTGCATGGTGATGCTGTCCTCCCTTTAGCACCGTGGCTGTTCTGCTCATCCTCACACAGTGGGCTCTGCTCACGTGTCCTCAGCTTGAAGCCAGAGATCACCTGGGAGAGCAACTAGGGGTGGTGCAGAAGACTCTTTTTTAAAAGATAGTAGGAAATTTTGCGTTGTAGTGGCTCAGGAATTGCCCTAAGTGATGAGTTCCCTTGGAGATGAGCAGGGACACTCCGCACATCTCAAGCAAACAGCATTCCAAGCTCACATCATGTTTGTCAATAAGGTCTATGGGGAACTCAGCCCCTGGATGCAGGCAGGCCAGCAACGAAGAATGTGGTTTCCAATTTTACTTGCAACCCCTGCACTGCTGTTTATTGTCAGCTCATGCCATGTCCTCCCTTGAGTGAAGGCGGCAGCACTTGTGAGATGCTCAGAGCTGTGCAGTGCTCCTGGCTGCAGGGACATCTCTGCTTCTCCCTTGTGTTGCTGTCACTGCACCCATGGTCAAGGTGCACCAAAGAGGTCAGTGGGAGTCCCAGGGTGAGATTCCCCAAGGAAATTGGGATTTTAGGAATCCCAGTCAGGAGAATCCACTGCTCACTGAGTCTTTTTGATCCTCTGTGCAAGGCTGCTGCCTTTTAATTTGGTACATTTCCTGGCTGAGGTGCAAATGGATAGAGAGTGACTGCAGGGATCCCAGAGCTGCCAAATACACGAGGGTAGGAACCAGCTCTGGTTACTTCTGAATTAACAATCTAATTTTAAATTTGCTGGGAGCCTGCGTTTCATTAGCGCTGGTATAATGCTGTTGGTATGCACTCTATTTAAAGCTTAATAAAGGCATTTTAATTCCAAGCTAACTGGAGTCTTGCGGTGGAATGTACTGTACCGCATAAAGAAAATGAATGGATGCAAGCTATTAAATAAGCTTTAACATGCAAAAGGATCTTTTTTTTTTCCTTTTTTTTTTCTCCCAGAAAAAATCCTGAGCAAAATCCTGAGCAAAACTGTGCTCTTGCACTCCTCAGTAACAGAAACTATGCACAGAGATTAGTTATCTCCCACTGAAAAGCTGCTGCCTGCAATCTCCTTGTGAGTACCTTTCATTCAGAATCAAAGGAGCCAGAGAATCCTTTGAACAAGTTGGTTAGAACACAGTGTGGCTAAAAGCAGAACCTGTAAGGCAGCTTAAGGAAGGAGACAGACAATTTAGCAGAGTCTGCTATGATAGGACAAAGGGAAATGGTTTCAAACTGGAATAGGGGAGATTTAGATTGGATATAAGGAAGAAGTTTTTTTACAATAGTGGGCATGAGGCACCGGAACATGTTGCCCCATGTAGGGAAGCCCCATCCCTGGAAACATCCAAGGTCAGGCTGGAGGGGCTCTGAGCACCTGATGGAGCTGTAGGTGTCCCTGTTCATTGCAGGGGAGTTGGACTCGATGGCCTTTACAGGTCCCTTCCAACTCAAACAATTCTATGAGTCTATGAATTGGAGGTGCTGTTCATTGTATGACAACCAGCTAGAGGAGAGAGCATGCTTTTCATGTCAGAGTAGCTGGAGATGGACTTACTGAGACCAAGAGCATGGAAAATACCTAATGCAACTGTAAATCCATTTACAAATAACACGTTTGGATGCAGAAGCAGCTACTGCTATGTAAGCATAATGAGCATATAGCTAACATAGTTTTCAGTTTCTTTGCCTTCAAAGCTTAGTCTTTTGACTTGTAATATGTATATTTGCTTTTTTTTTAATTAATAAAAAACTATTATTAGGTTTCACAGAGCACCCTTTGCTTTGTGAGTTGTACTTACAATTGTGCTGGGCCGTTAGCTTTAAGCCGTTTGTGTGCTTGTGTTATTTTATCAAAGCAAAAGTCTTCTCGGGACAAATGCAGTAAAGGTTACAAAAATAATAATAATTATTATTAATTATTATTTTTTTTTTTAATAGTTTAAGCAGATGTGTGGTATGCATTTGGAAAATGTCCAATGTCAGTTGGGGCTCCATGGCTCTATGTGCCCATGGCGGTGGTGTTGGTTCGCGGGGCTGCCTCTGCACCTCCCCTCTTTTGTACGAGACCGATGTGAAATTAGTCTTGTGTTCTCTATGTCCAGCCTCGTATGTACTGTATTTGTAACAGGAAGCGGCTACAAGTCCTCAAAGAAATACGAACCTATTTTAAAACAGCAATAATTACACTGTAGAGCAGGTGGGGGCGAGCAGGTCAGGCCCTACAGGGCCGTGGGGCCTTGTGGCTGGGCTGCGAGTTGCAGGGTCTGTATGTACAGGATCGGGCCTCAAATGGGTCAGCACCACTAGGCCTCGTGTGGGGTGGTTGTGTGGAAAGCTATAGGAAATGCCATTTGCGGTGGGAGAGAGGGAGCCTGTGGGCAGGCAGGAGGCAAACCCAGCACTGTCACGCAGAGGAGGGCCAACGTCTCATAGCCCAGTGTGCTCTGCTCTGCCCTATGGCAGAACGTGGGAGGAAGGAGCACACGGGAGTCCGTGTGTCCACACGTCCGTGTGTCCACACGTCTGTGTGTCCGTGGCGGGGTGGAGCGGGGAGAGCGAGGCGTAGGCACTCGTGTTGTGTTCCCGATGGCCGCTGTAACTGTGAAAATTAACCAGACCTGCTGTGATAAATTTGGTTATATAAGGTTTATTTGGTTAATTTTTTATAAGTGAAAACTGAAAAGATGAAAGAGAATTGTAATATGAAAGCAACTGCTGTAAATAATGTATGAATGAATAAAATCTAAAACTTATGTCAGTTTTTTCCTAAACTGTATTGCTGTTGAGTTACTGACTACTGCAGAAACATCCCATGTTGTTCCCAGCTCCGAGTCCAGCGCAGGCACAGACCACTTGTTCCTGTTTCCACTGATAAATAGGACTATTCCTATGTGTGTGTCACGTCCTTGGATTCTATTTCCGCACTGTCCCAGCTCACTGACTAATGCTGTCAGAAGTGTCAGTGTTCTTGGAGCTGCGCAGAGTCAATCCGCACTCCTGCACACTGCTGGTGCTGCCGCTTTCAGAAAGTACCCCACGAGGGCTGCACAACCCAAATCCCAGCCAGGATGAGCACTTCCCTGCAGCCAGGGATGGTCCTTATCCTGGAAAATGTCTCATGTGAGCGAAGGGTGAACAAAACTACGCAATCTCATTTTTATCACCAAGGACAGAAGCATTAGTGAGCATTATTGGCAAGGATGTTTTTGTGGTGGAGATACACTGGTAGAGATTTCCTGAGTCCCTCAGTCTCATTCTCTTCCATATACCTGTGCATTTCCTTATGTAAAACCCAACACAAATGAGCCCTTCCCCACTGCCTTGGGTTTAGATCAGCACAAGGCTGTTTCTGACTCTTAGAATCATAGAATAATAGAATTATAGAATCATTAGTGTTGGAAATGAACTCCAAGACCACCTAGTCCAGCTGTCAACCCATCCCCACCATGCCCACTAACTCATGTCCACTAAACCATGTCCCTCAGTGCCACATTGACTTTCTCTTGAACATCTCCAGGGACAGAGACTCTACCACCTCCCTGGGTGGCATCACCACTCTCAGAGAAGAATTTTTTCCAATCTATGCTGAATATGCTTTGGTGCAACTTGAGGCCATCACCTCTCATCCTATCGCTGTTACTTAGGAGAAAAAGCTGACCCCCACCTCACTATAATCTCAGGTAGTTACAGAGAGCGATAACAAACATTCACCTCCAGTTTGGGAAGGCGGATTTGAACTCCATCCTTCAGACCCACTGGCTTCAGATAAATGGATCACTGCTGGAACAGCCTCTGGGGCTGCCTGTTCCTAGGAGGTTGTTTCTGGGGACCTCTTAGCACATACAGGGATCACTAGCTGAATAGCCAGGTAGCAAAGTAGAGTGCAAGGTCAATGCATTCACAGTAAGGATTCTGTCCCTGTAGTTTGTTTTCTCCTGACAAGCAGACACCTGATAGCAGTAGCTCACTTGGAGGATGAGTGTGTCCCTGACTTGGCCTCCCCCTTCATGCTGGCTTGTTTTACATAAAAAAATAAAATTCCCTTGGATAAAGACCTCAGCACAATGTTCTGCACTTCCAGACATGTGCCTTATGTTCTGAGATAGATGGGATGGGACCTCTTTATCCCTTTCCCTGTTGCAGGCTCCCCAGTGCTTCAACCAGCTACATATACCTCAATGCCTTCTAAACTGCCCTAGCAAGCCACTCCAAGCTGTCCCCTCCACGTACCCACAGCCTCCCCTCTGCAGCTTGATTTTCTCCCAGGATAAAGTGGGGAGGATGAGGCTGGACTGGAGCTGCCTAGGGAGACCCATGGGTTTACTAGAGCTGCGCATATTCTGCTCACAAAACTTCTGTTTTAGGCTAGTCAAACAGCCATCAAAGTGCTCCATCTACCAACCTATCTAGCCATTTATCTTTCATCCATCCATTCATCCACCCATCCATATATCCCCAGTACACAAAAACAGCTGCTCCTATGTTATATAAATGTAGGCATCATGATGACCTCCTCTTCAATAAATTTAAAAAACAAGTGTTGTCCAATGGCAATGAATGTCTACTTTCTCTAAGCTTTTTTTTTTATTATTATTATTTTTTTAAAAATCTATTTATTTAATTGCAGTTATTTACAACAGAAGTCGCCAAAAACAAACAAAGCAATATAGCTTCTTTTTACTTTCCAATCAAGATATGGCCATGCTCCCCTGGGAAGCAAAGTCCTCAGGGGCAATTTCCTTAAGAAATGAATTCCTCATGAAGCCACCACAGGATGTTCGTTTGGCTCCCTGAAGTCCTCATTGGCCACATTTTGGCACTGCTCATACGTATTATTGCCAGCATATGTTCAGACTGTCCAGTTCTCGTCACCAGAGATTTTGATCTTGCTGAAGAGATGAAAGCCATGCCAATATCAGCTCCATCACTTTACAGCAATTGTCTGTCAAATGCTGGAATGACAGCTGTTGGTATGGGAGGAAGATAAAGCTCAAAGATTTCATGTTTATGGTCATGTATGATAAGACTTCTAAAATCCATAATTTGTGAAGAAATTAACATATTAATTTCTTTGAGTTACTCTTTTTTTCCTGTGATTGACCATATTTGCTACTGTAATAAAGCAAATACAGTACCTCAAATCAGTTATAGCAGAAGAGGAATGAGAATCTTTCCCATCTGGGGGGCTCAGGCAGGGTCAGATGAATCATGCCCATTTCTCTCCATTAATGAGTAGTGCAACATGAGTCTAGACCAGCCCAGCAGTGGATGTCTGTGCTATAAACATCTGAAGTGTGACAAATCATAATGTGGTGTTTGGCTAGAAGTGCTTAATTGGACCTGAGAACTCAAAGGGACAGAAGGACAAAAAGTGTCTGCTTTATCAGCAAATATTCACAGGTGCTTTAAATATAATCAATTGTATTCAGCCACCATAACTTCAAGCTCTAACAGTGAAGTATGCTTCTGAAAGGAATCTGAAATGGTATTTAAAAATTAAAGCTTTGGAGCTGTGGTAAAGACAAATTACCTTCAGAAACTCACCTTGTTTATAATCTGGTTCAGCTCTCACTGCATCATGGTTTTATCTGCTAGAGGGAAAATCAATACATGACTTGTAACATTTATATTATGATCTAATTAATCTGTTGGATTATTTTTTCCTAAATGGGAAAGAACTGATAGAGTAGGAGAAGGAGAATAAAGAGCTTGCTGCACCGTGTTTTTCAGTAGGAAGTAGGTGGTTTGGAGAAAAGGAAGACACAGCAAATTGAATTTGACTCCTCTTTATTTTTTATCACCCATATCTTATCTTGCAGCAACCCTGAATATGTAGCAACCACAAAAATTAGTATAATTCTTTCAGATGTGATTCTTTAGGGAAAAATTCAACATACATCTAATGGTCTTAACAGCTCCTATAACTTCCTAAGCTGAAGAATTCTTGTTTCTCAAATACAGGACAGGATTTTCTGTATGATAAATAGGGTTTCCAAGAGAAATCTTTTGTGCTCTCTTCTTTGTGGAAATGTAAAGAAAAAAAAAATGAAGAAGAAAAAAGGTAAGTACTTTGTCTTACTGGCTCTGACTTCTTGAGGCATCATTTAAAGGAATGGAAGAATAGTCATTTAAAGGAATAGAAGGAGTCAGAGAAACGCAAAAATGTCCAAATAATTGCACAACACTGGACATTTTGGCAGAGCATGAAGGGTAAGAGGCAGAACATTCTGAACCAGAATTCACCACAACTGGGTCCCAAGGAAGGCTGCTATCAGCATCAGCAGCAAAAAATGTTTTGGGGGAAAGATGAGCAAAGAGTTACAAATGCTTTTTCATGGCCATTGCCTTGCACATAAAGTGGAGAACCAATCATTTCGGTGTCCCACCAGTGATGAATTCCTCCTCCTGCTTTTAAAATCTTCATGTCCAAGAGGATCACACCAGAAAATGAACAAAGGACTGGATGCTCTGCCTCTCAGATTTGGATTTTCTTCTTTCTTGTTCATGGCTACAGAGGAGCTGAGATATCCAAGTGTAGTTAATCCTGTTTAGTCAGTTTTTATCTGAGGAAAGCTCATTCTACATGTAAAGACTGCACTAATAATAGCTCAAATTTTGCTCTGTTTTAGGAGGTGGGTAGAGGAACCCAAACAGGAGACTTTGTGCCGAGGCTCTCAAAGATGAATGCATGGCATACACTGGGGGAGTAGCCTTATGTCTGCTGCTGTGGATGCCCTAAGGCAGTCATTCTCCAGCTAACACTGACTGCGCATAGCTAAACCCCATCACGAATATACACAGACAAAAATGCATGATAGCTGAGCAGTTCTTCCTTTCATTTTAGTGCTGTACATCCAGCAAATCATCACCTAAAGCAGCGTTGAGGTTAACCACAGGAAAAAAAAAAAAAAAGCATTATGTTTTTATTTGCTGATTTGCAGATTTTGTGAACATTAGCTTTCTTGTTCAAAATATTCTCTAAAGAAAAAATGAGGTCTAAGACAGGCTTTTCTTGATTGTTAGGCTGTAAATCGGTGTCAATTTACCTAATAACTAATTAAGATAAATGTATGTCTATAAAATAAAATTACCATCTTTCCCCTATGAATGTACATTACACATCCACATCTCCCACTGTGGCTGACAGAATCCAATGAGAGACTGGGATGTGTGAGGGGCAACTTCAAATGGCAAGGAGAATTACCTCAACCTACCACTCCCAAAATCATTTCTGAGTTTTGGCTTCTATGCAGCTTCCAGAAGAAAAAAATATTCTCCACATGCATCATAATCTATTTCAGAGAATGTTAAGTGGGCATCAAAAGTCTTGGGAAGAGTGGAAATCTGAAAAATAACTGAACAAATGGAAGAAAATAAACAAGAAAATTCAGAAAGAAAAGAAGGAAGAAAGAAAAAGAAAGGGAAGGAAGGGAAGGAAACAAGGAAGAAGGAAGGAAGAAAGGAAAGAAGGAAGGAAGAAAAAAAGACAGAAAGGAAGGACTGAAAACTAATTTCTAAAAATGTAATAGTTTGAAAACTTTCCATTATCTGTCGTGCTGCTTTGGCTTCCAGACAGCAAAAACTTGCATGGAGACATTAAACTGCAGGAAAAATGTCCTTGAGATGCTATTGATTTTCAGAATGGGTAACAGTTTCTCACTGATGTTAGATCAGAGCTTTATCATTGCAGTATCACACCTATGATTATCACATGCAAAGTCTGGCCATTGAGAAGAAAAGTGCACTTCCATTCCACACTTCAGGTCTGTGCAGTGTTCAGAACCATGATTTGAGATTTTGGGCATCCTGGCAAGATTTCCTCACTGTGACTTGCAGAAATACTGCATTCACTGCAGTTATAACCAGAGGCTGGTTATTTACTCTTGTTCTAATACAACCAGGTATTTGTGATGTGTGAAATAGTGCTCTCTGTGAATACGAAGGATATGATTCTCTTGGCTACACAAAACAATATCATGTCATTTGAGACACTCTATATTTACAAAGCTTGGACTGAGCCCAGCTAGGCTATGCATGTCTTTGGTGAAGATAAGTTGGAGAGACAAGGAATATTGTCTCCTCCCTTACACACAGTCATTTAGGTTTATTTCATGTTATGTTTGCACAGCTCACGTGAACAAGTCACACAGATGGCTTAAGCACTTGTGAATTGTGCAGTCTGAAAAAATAAATATTCTTTCCCCATAGGGATTGTCTTCCTGGAGTCTGAACGTGTCTGAGAAGTACAACTCAATCACACGATTATCTACTGTTTCTACAATAGTCTTTTAATTAATTATCAATGTCGTGGTCTTAGAAATAGGCCCTGTCCATGCGTAATTAAAAATAAAGATAAATTTCAATAGTAGTGAAATGAGCAGAGTACATGATAAAACAGTTTCTTTGTCATTCATTTAAGCAAAATTAATCAAAGCACTTCCATATGCTAATAAACTGTAAAATTATTCACTGAGATGGTTTGTTCCTTCATTGTGTCACAGTGTCAAAGGATTTGTCACCAGAGCTTCCGCACAGATTTTCAGTATTTTTTGCATATGTGAAGAAGTCTTCAGGGAAAACAGCACAGAAGCTCAAGTCCTACAGAAAGCCACGTCAGATAGAGAAGAGCTGTGAATTTACCATGACTTGAATATGCTAATATTAATTATATCTCAGTATAGCTGTCTGATTTTCCTTCCTGTATGTTAAAACTCAATGTTAGAAACCTCTTCTGAAAAATCTTGTGATTAAGCCGAAGAAATATTTTTTCACCCATGTGCAATATCCTAATACCCCTTATGTGTAAACCACCACATTACTTGCAGGTTATGAAGCCAATTCTGTGAGTATTAGTGTGACCAGCACTGCAGAACTGCTGGTTCAGTGATGTATATTATTGTATAAAAGCTGTGTATGTGATGAATGATGCCAAAGCAAAGGAGGATATTCAGGATTGTTTCTTTGTTCCCTTTCCACTAGACTAGAGAACATTACTCACATCTGTTTACATTCACTTTACCACTAGTGAGTTTAACAAAGGCTGTGTAATTTGTACGCTGTACAGACGGAGAAGACAGGTTCAAGTCATAGAATCATAGAATCATGGAATCCTTTGAATTGGAAGGGAACCTTAAAGGTCATCTAATGCAACTTCTCTGCAATTAACAGGGATACCTACAGCTCCATCAGATGCTCAGAGCCTGCCCAGCCTGAACTTGGTGTCTCCAGGGGCAGAGCACCCACCACTTTCTCTGGGTAACCTATGCCAGTGCCTCACTATTGCAGCTAGCAGAGTAATCCCTGAACTCCTGAATCTGTACTACAAATGATTTCTTTCTATGGGCATGGGAGCACTAGCTGAAATTTGGCTGAACATCTTTTTGGTGAGTTTATTGGGACATAAAATTCTTTGAGTGACATACTCATCTCAGTGTTATTTTCCTAGTTAAATGTTTTAATTAAAGAAAGATATTTAGTTCCTACTTTATTATTTCTGGGAGTGCTACCAGGATTAGACTTTTGATTTGTAAAAGCTATGTATTTTATCAATCCTGCTCTGTTTAACAAATCCTATTTGTTACTTCTACCCAGAAACTGTCCCAGTGATGGCAAGACCAATACTTCAAGCGGCTCATTTTGATTTCCATCTATCACTTAATTTAAAAACCAGGAGATGAAGAATCTGTTGGCTCCAGCAACGGAGTCTTTCGGGGTAGGCTGTCACAGTGCGAGCAACTTCAAAGTAGTCTCTAGAGAGGATGGGCATCAGTCCAAGGAAAGAAGACTGCTTCTCACAAAATCTACCTGATGCAGTTGCCTTGGAAATAGTTTCATGCATGTGTCCATGGCTGCTGTCCAGAGGCTGCCCTTTTGCCATCTCGTACCATGCTCCAGTGGAATGAGAGGGCCACAAGGAATCAATCCAGAACCCTTTGTTCTGCCCCAATGTACATTCAGTAAGAGGAGGAATGTGTCAGCCTCTAGGCAATAACGTGTCTGGAAGAGGACGGGCACACCAACTTGGTGGCTTGGATGAAAATTCAAACCTCAGACTAGAACTCGTGCTGCACTCTGAGATGTGCTCTGATAGGATACTGCCAGTAATCCCATTACTTTGTGGTGTTCTAAACCTCTTGCAGATGCCAAAGCTACAAATTAGGCTTGAGGGATTTGGATCCCTGCACTGCAGTTTTCTTTAGCCTTTATTTTACCTACTCTTTGGGGAAGAGAACCCATACCTTTTCGTCTGCATATCAAAAAAGATCTTCATAATTGACTTTTAATGCCATAGCTTTATGCAGCATGCAACATGGTCTCCCCATGGCTTCCCCATTTCCTCAAGACTGGGAAGGAAAATGTCTGGAGACTGTACAAGTTTCATGTAGGCAGTGAAAGGATTTAGATTCCACAATTTTCCCACTATTACAAATGTGTTTAGCTGCATCACAAACAGGACAATACTTAACACTGGCAGATTTGGAAAAGAACATTTTGTATGAAGAGACTGCTCTTGCTGGGAAAAGAATGTCCTTAGGCTAAGAAACCAAAACCTGTCATTGGCAGCTGTTAGGCACTGAAGTATCAATGAGCGAAATGGAGCAGGAGGTGGAGGAGGGAGTGAATAATACCTACTGTGAAAATTATCTATTGAAATGACTGAAATATTGCAAAACTAGAAATGAGTTTTATGGTGAAGAGTTCAGACTGGAGAAGACTCATAGGACAGTGGCCATCCAATACTTAAAGGGAACTTGAAAACAGGAGGGGAAATCAACTATTTACACAGGTAGATTGTGATAGGACAAGGGAAATGGCTTTAAATTAAAAAAGGAGAGATTTATGTTAGATGTTGGAGAAATTCTTCACTGAGAGGGCATCAAGGCCCAGGCCCAGTGTGCTCAGAGAAGTTGTGGATGCCCCATTTCTGGAGAGGTGAGGTTGTACGGGATCCTGGCCAGCTTGATCTGGTGGGTGACAACCAGCCCATGGCAGGGGTTGGGAACTGGATATTCATTGAGGTCCCTTCCAACCCAAGCCTCTCTATGATTCTATGAGATCCCACTAAAATAACAGAAATGATTTCATTGAGAAGGCAATAAAGGGGAGCTTGTTTCTGTACCGTAAGTACAAGGAAGGAGCACAAAGAAGGACACAGAGGGTAGTACAGAAATGATGCCAAATGATGCCATTTCCAGCTTAGAGGCAAAAGATGTGCATTTCACTGGGTTTTACTTATGGGCAGTGACAGAGAACAGAGTTAATTCTGCTCTATTCTGATTTACATACAATGACATTTAAAAGAGTGAAGTACTCCCTGGATTGCCAGCTGGAACCAAAGCCTGGGATATGGTAACTTGGAGTTGTATTCTTTTTTTGAGTTCACTCTCTGGCAGAGCAAATATTGATCAGCTCATATTCTATGGTCATACCCAAAGGGAGCATAGAAAGCTTCTCAGCATAACATCCTGTAATTCTGTGGTTTGTGCATTCCTGTGGGTGATGGATTCTGAAAGCTTTTCAGGGAGAAAAGTTTCCTACACTGTGTGGCTAAAAAGCCAGGAGCAGCAGCAGCACCCATTGCTCTCATTGCCTTCTGAATGGAGGAACTGCCTCAGTGTCAGAAGGAAAAGGCATAAATATTAAATGTCAGGAGATGAATCCCAGAAGAATGCACATAAATCCCAAGGGCACAGAGTCAGTCACATTTCCTGTCCATGGATTATTTTTTTTTCACAGTCTACTTAGGCATTCAAAGGGCTGGCAAACATAGGGTTGTTCTTAGGTATTTTATGGAGTGCTAAGTGTATACTTGATCCTAAAACTGCTATGTGACACTAACAGCCTGCCAGCTCCTGCTGCTCTTGCCAGGCTGAGTAATGCAGAGTAATTCTGATATTAACAGCTGATGAAAAGAGGAGTGACGAGTTCATTTGACCCAAGCTGGACTTCTAGATAAGGGAAGATAAATTGCCTAGCTCAATGGGTCATTTACAAGTTGGAAGAGCTCCCTGTGTGGCACGGATGTATGTGCTAAACACGTGGAAAGGAAATGGACTGCCTTGGGGGGATACACAGAACAGTTTGTGGACAGCTGGAAGAATCCGATGCGCATATTGCATGCAGAGGTACAAGAATATAATGTATTTTGCATTCTGCCTGCCAGGCCCAGCTGGTTTTCATTGGATCTGTCCTGGTGCTCACCTTAGAGTAACAAACTCTAGGCATGTGGTTTTGCAATTTCCATACTCCCAACTAAAGTGAGAGCAATAGTTCTGCTATTGAATAGAATCTGCATATATGAAAAGGGCAGGGCTTCTCACAGGGATGTTATGAGTTAAAGGCTGTTGATGTAGTCTACCTAGACTTCAGCAAAGCCTTTGACACGGTCTCTCACAGGCTTCTTCTGGGGAAACTGGCTGCCCATGGTCTGGACAGGTACACAATCCTTTGGGTAAGGAACTGGCTGGAGGGCCGTGCTGAAGGGGTGGTGGTTAATGGAGCTAAGTCCAGCTGGCGACCTGTTTCAAGAGGTGTCCCTCAGGGGTCAGTACTGGGGCCTATCTTGTTTAATATCTTTATTGATGATCTAGACGAGGGGATTGAGTGCACCCTCAGTAAGTTTGCAGATGACACCGAGCTGGGAGGTGGTGTGGATCTGCCTGAGGGTAGGGAGGCCCTGCAGAGGGATCTAGATAAGCTGGATCACTGGGCTGGGGTGAATGGAATGAGGTTCAACAAGGCCAAGTGCCGGGTCCTGCACTTTGGCCACAACAACCCCATGCAGCGCTACAGGCCTGGGGACGAGTGGCTGGATGGCTGTGAAGAGGAAAGGGACCTGGGGGCGTTGATTGATGCTCGGCTGAACATGAGCTGACAGTGTGCCCAGGTGGCCAAGAGGGCCAGCGCCATCCTGGCCTGCATTAGAAATACCATGGCCAGCAGGAGCAGGGAGGTGATCATCCCCTGTACTCAGCACTGGTGAGGCCGCACCTCGAGCACTGTGTTCAGTTTTGGGCCCTCACTACAGGAAAGACATTGAGGCCCTGGAGCGTGTCCAGAGAAGGGCAATGAAACTGGTGAGGGGTCTGGAGCACAAGGCTTATGAGGAGCGGCTGAGGGAGCTGGGATTGTTCAGTCTGGAGAAGAGGAGGCTCAGGGGAGACCTCATCGCACTCTACAACTTCCTGAAGGGAGGTTCTGAAGAAAAAGGGTCTGGCCTCTTCTCCCAGGCAAATAGTAGGATCTGAGGAAATGGCCAGAAATTGTACCAGAGGAGGTTTAGGTTAGACTTAAGGAAGAACTTTTTCTCTCCGAGAGTGGTCAGGCACTGGAATAGCCTGCCAAGGGAGGTGGTGGAGTCGCCATCCCTGGCAGTGTTCAAGAGGTGTCTGGACGAGAAGCTGCAAGATCTGGTTTAGTGCTTGTGATTCTATGATTCTATGAGTTTGCCTAGGTAGTCAAACACCACACATAGTGCTGAGTACTGTGACATTCATAGTCTTTATAGTCATTCAATCTCACATGCTACATAGGCATGTGGGTTTTTATTTCCAAAGTGAAGCAAGAAAAAATCTAGAATATTCTAATTTTTACTTTAGGCATGTTAAGATAATTAAAAATAGTATCTTAAGAAATTTAAGCGTTGCCTAAAATTTAAAGAAACAGCAATTTCTAATAGAAGTGTGATTATCACAAACTTTTCTCCTACTCAGTATTAAGAAATGGTCTACAGATGAACCTGGGAGAGGTATTTTATGTCAATAATACATACTGACCATGTCACTTGTTTCTAATGAAAAGATCCTAATGAGGACATTGCTGTGTTTAAGCAAACACATAGGTTCTGATGTTACTAAAGGAGTAACTATCAGGCCTATCATGGCCTGAAATAGTGATTGAGCACCTGGTGGGAAGGCAGGGCCAACTCAGGGAAGCTCAGCTGTATGCAATGCACCTGAGTGACCAGAAGGGGTGGAGCCAGGAGTCAGCCCTTCCCAGACTTCATTTAAGGGTTGGCAGTGGAAGCAAGGGTATCTTTCTGGAAATCTCTATTGAAATCTTTATCTACTAGAGGATTTCTAAGGGTAAGTAGTTTTTCTTTATTTCTGTGGCTGCTTTGTTTGGGCTTGTTCTCATTTGCTGTAGCCTAGGATTGTGCTACTATTGCTGTACTTTCTATCACAGTATAGCATCACAGCACTACAGAATGTGTCAGAACTCTGGCCAAAGCAGAGATACTCTTTGTCTCTGGTGGAGACAAAGGCCGCCAGTGCAGGTGTCTCCTTACCTGAAAGTTTTACATCATTCAGATGAAGGTACATCCCTGAGTCTTGTGGACTATGGACTCTTGTTTTCATAGCAACCTATTGCATGCTGGATGACTGCTTTCAGGTCTCTGCTCAGCTTTCTCAAGGTTAAATTTAAATTTCAATCTTTCCTCACAGCTGAAGGTGTTGATAACTCTGATTTTATTTTATACTATTATGTTGTTGTGATAAGATTTTCTAAAAATATAAGCTCATTGGCCAAAAGGAATTAAAATATGATTTCAGTCTTGGAGGAAAAAAAAAAAAAAAAGCATATGAGGTCTGGAAAATACCTAGGGAAAAAAAGAGACAACACTAACATAAAATACTGGTTTTGTTGTGAAACTGTAAATATACCTGGCAGCAATAAATGACTGAGACCAAAGGCATAAGATGAACTAAAGAGGTGAATAATAACCTGATTACTCTGTAGGGGAAAAAAAAAGTGCTAAGGGATATTGAGAAGGCTAGGGAAAGGTTAAGGCTTAGATCATATACAAGAACAAGTGAAAGAACTAAAAGAGATCTTCTGCAAAAGAATAACTGACTATCACAAACTACAGTACCATAAGCAGCACAACACAAGGAGAAGCTAACTAAAGCACACACTTACAACATTTTTTCTAACCTCATCTGTGACCCACAGAGGCCCAAAGGGAAGATGGTGACTTCCCCTAGTTCAAGTGTTACAAAAGCTTATTATATTTAAAGGAAAAACTTCCTAGGAGGCTTATTTAATTTAACATCAGAGTAAAAGTGAATAGATGGGAAGACAAACAGAGATTCGGATTGCTGGCAGGCAAGTAGGGTGGCCCAGCTTTCAAACTGTTACAGAGTTTATTCAGTGTGAAGAAATAAAGCTCTTATAGGTGGTGTTCTTATGCAATTGGGAGCCAATCATGAATTTGAGCTGGCACTGAGGCACGGATGAGAGTTAAGAAAAGAAGATGAAAAAACTTCTGGCAGAAATCCTGAGGACACTTGTGTTCTTCACCTAGCCAGATACCAGGAAGACATTTACAATAATTCAGCAATGAACTCACTGTCCACCAAATGGAGGTGGACAAATGGATCTTCACAAGGAGGCTAAGGTAATCCAGGAAGGTATTTAATTTTGCTTCATTCTTTCAGCAATTCAGTGCAGAAATGCAATGTGAGAAGCAGCAGTCACTTGAGGGGAGGATGATTATCAGAAGCCTGTAAGCACAGTTCTCTGCTTAGCACACAGATTGGAAAATAGGCTTGTAATCTGATGCATAACACTTCTGAATAATTAGAAAGTGTGAAATTCAGTGTAGCCAATAAATCCACCAAAAAACTAAGGGGGAAAAAGAGAACTTCCTCAAGCAATTCTTGATGCCATGGAAGACTGATCGTGAAATGAATGACAACATTAAAAAGCAAGTTAGCCAGAAAAGGGTCTCATAAATGCCATTCCAAATGGATAACCCTAGCAAGCCAAGGCCTCAAAGGTTAGAAGTGGAAAGATATGTAACTTTAAATTTTAAAAAAACTTTTCTACTGCTACTAGTAAGTGTTCTACTGAAGTGCAGGGAAAGGGTAAGCAATGGATTAAGCTATCAGTGAAAATAGAAGAGGGACCTTTAAAAGTTCCTTCCAACTCAAATAATGTTATATTCTGTAATTCTGTTTAAAAATAAATAAATAAAAAAGGATGAAAGAACTTGTATATTAACCATGTAATTAGTCTTCAATGGGACATGGATAAACATAACAAAACCTGGAAATGTACAGTTGGAATGTGGAGCTCCAGGATTCAAAGCACAAGTCTGTACGACTGAGAGAGCAGACAAGATAACAGATTGCTTGGATTTATAGAGAATAATAATTGATAACAATTGCTACTAGATACAAAAATGGCCAGTAGAAGTGTACTTCTAAGATGCCTTAAGAGAACAAGCTGATTGTAGGATTCCCTTTTCAGTAGAAATAAGCCAATTGGGCTGTGCAGTTTTCCCAGGAAAGCAAAGATGGTATATAATTGGAACTTATTTTTAATTCCAGACACACGCTACCTACTGAAACTATTGCAGAATAGTAGAAATGAGAACGGATTCTTTTTCACTCTTTGAATGTTTCTGACAACCCGCTAATAGCAAAAGGAAGTATGCCAACCAGAAGCGAGTGTGTGAGCCAGGAAATATAGTAAATGCTGGCACAGAATGAGGCAACACAGGTGGGAAGGATGAATGAAATCCCCAGACATTTCTGGGGCTTCTGCTGGTACAGCTCTGTATACTTTAATGAGGTACAGGAGAATATCTGAAGAGGATTTCTGTTTTGCCTTTCATGCATATGACTACTGAGTTGAAGAGTGATAGAGAATTATGGGCAAGCTCAAGTCTTTTCACTCTACATCCTGTTCCATCAGTGAAGAGGACAAGACCAGGTTATTCAGGGCTTAGGCTAGTCTTCAGTGGGAAAGACAGAAGAGATATGTTAGGACACTAAAGAAATGTATCAGGAGGGTGTAATTCAATCTTCAACTCATTTCTTGGCCTTATTTTCAGATCAGATTAAAAATACCAGGTCTGTAGACTCCCATATAGGAAATGAATTTACTTTTTATGGGTTATTCTTAATCAATACCAAGAATAAATAATGTCCTGGATGTTCCAGCAGATTCACCTTAACCTACTTTCATTTTCAAAAAACATGTCAACGTGTGCCGTGTTTCCTTTTCACGTGTGTAAATGTCTTGCTCAAATAACATCTGAGACCAGCTCTTGAACTTTGGCTATTATGGTTTTCACTATGGTCATCTTGTATCAACATAAAAGATCAATCTGTTACTGTTTCACAGTGGTA
The DNA here is from genome assembly GCF_987193195.1 of Phasianus colchicus. Taxonomy (NCBI): domain Eukaryota; kingdom Metazoa; phylum Chordata; class Aves; order Galliformes; family Phasianidae; genus Phasianus; species Phasianus colchicus. Next base: position 64,339,443 of record NC_143439.1, on the reverse strand, counting down.
TGTGGACATAAAGATTCAAATCCTCAGCAGATATATATTGGTCATGCCACAGCCATGTGAATACCAGCAAAATAGCTGTGCTATTACACTTCTCACAGAAAATGAGTTAAAGGGTTTTCGGGTATCATTCCTTCACCACTGTCCTATGTGACAAACATAAACTAGAGCCAAAGATATAAAGCAGTTCAAACAGGGTTCTTACATTGTTCAGAGAATCAGTTAGGGAAATTTCCACTCACTAAAGCTATGGAGAGCCACCTATTCCCATCTATCATTTTTTTTCCTGTATTGTTTCCTCATATTTTTTTTAAGCCCTACCTCTGAAGAGTTCTCTGCACTTCAAACAGATGTTCTGTTTGTTGCTCTCCCAGTACTGTTTCATAGATTTTGAGAGAGAATCATTCTAGAGGTCAAACAGAGTTTTAGGGATTGGAAGGGGCTCTTATGATTGCTTCTGCTCCAGCCTGCTCACATTTTGCAATCCCCTTCATGCTAAACCAAAATAACATGAAAAAGTGGTCATTTGCAACAATAAGATTCTTGAATTCAGTGGTGTGAAATTATTGTGCCAGCTGAAAGGAATTCCTAGCAATCATCAAATACAGAATATTTTTACCCGTGTTTATTTGGGAGGAAATTTGTGGTCAGGACTGGTCCTGCTTCTCTATAATGGCTCTTTAGATTCAGGCATGCTGCAGGGTCTCTTACCAAGGGTTTAGAAAAACTGTACCGCTCTGAATTTATAGTAATATATAGATTGATACAAGAGTGAGGTAGAACTGATTCCTTGTCCAGGGATGCTTCGTGGGAAGCTAATAGCAAACACTACCCTACCTCAAGCAGTTTGTTTGAAGAAATGATTGCCACAGTAAAGATAAAAATAATTCTGCTATTCCACATCTTGAAATATATGAGTGTTTCCAAAACCTATTTTGCAGTATAGGATGGAAGGCAGGAAGAACGGAATGCAAAGTAAAAGCAATTGCTCTGGAGAGTGAGCACTCTTCTCAGTATGTGGGATTTCATGAGTTTAAAAACTCCAGAGAGAAGCTTTGAGGTCCACTTCAGTGAGTTCTGAAAAATCTAATAGTCCCCAAACTGATAACTTAAAGTAGAATAGGCCAAGCAGTGAAAACTATCTGGCTATTCATAGAGAAGGGAAAGACTGAAGAACACATTCCAGTATCTATAATGTTTCATAGCACATCTGATGATTATTGCAAGTACAACATCAAAGAGGTTTCCCCCACAATAAATTTATATATGCTAGTTCACTCATGGCCTCCAACTGGAAAAAAACATTGTTTCTTTACTAGTGAATCTGGAGTACTAGAAGATATCTTGAGTTCCTGGTACACATCCTGCAAGTTGTGGCGACACAAACTTCACTGTCTTAAGATCCTGGGCTTGAACAACCCTCCATGCTTGAACCAGTTTGTCTTGTCCTCACACCAGCCTATACAAAATGAACCCTCATATGTATGATAAAGCAGTGCCCTTACTGCGTGGTTGTCTTGGAGATTTAAAAACAGGAAGGAAAGTTGTAAAATCAAAAAGGGCAAACCTGGTGCCCAGAGATGATCACAGTCTGTGATCAATCTCTCTGCCTCCCACCCAAAGAGGCTGATGATTAATATGTAAAATGGTCTGACTTTGCTTATGTGACCACTGCTAATTTTATCACAATATCAATTTTTAGAAATAACTAACTCACTTCATTTGACAGACTATGTACAATTCATATGCAATAGTTATTAGTTAATGCCTTTAAGGATAATGCAATATTGTCTAAGGATACAAATTAAAACTTGCAAAATCTCTGTAACTCAACACATTTAAAATTTAAATTATATTACTTTGATCATTTGAGGTCTAACGCTGAAAGATATTGAACTTCTTATACAGATTTTTTGTTTTACTTCAACTTCCAAATGATTGGTAGATGCTGAGAATGGTTTCATCTTCCACAATCACAGAGACAGAATTTGGCAAACAGTAAATATTTATAAAACAAACTTACTTAAAGCATAAATTCTACAGAACAATAAAGTATCGACAACAAATCCAAACACTGAAGAAGAAGCTTGAATCCTTTAAAGTGTAAGTTTGAATCTCAACACTTATCTAAGCTGAATTTTGCATTATATCAATAATAAAAATAATAGATCAGGGAAAACTAAAATATCTCTTCTAAAGTATGCTAAAGCTACAGTATACAATCCAAGTTTGAAATTAATAGAATTGACATTAATCTGGCTATTTTTTAATACATTTAATGCAGTTTTAATTTACTTGTTTTACTCTTAAATCCTAAATACAAAGTAAAGTGAAAACTTTTCACTTGAAAGGAACTCTTTTCTAAGTCTTTGGAAAAAGACAATCAGCAGCTGCCATCTACTCACAAATTATAGAATAAGCTGAATGCAACAGTTAAGCAGCTGCTGGTACGGTTCAAATAGTGTCTTGCTAATTCCAGATTTTATGTAATTTTACAAAAGCACTTCACCAAATATTTAATATTATAATCTAAAGATCCATTTAACTCAAATATATTTGTCATGTTCCCAAAGGGTTAATATTGTCTTGCTTCATTTCTTGCGTGTAGCAGTTTAGCTTTGAACAAAAGCAGCTCCCTGCTGGTTACCTTGGCTAAAGGAAACACAATGAACTGGTAAAATCCAGTTTTATCTCACTGCTGTTGCCTAGGGCTACAGACAAAATGAAGTAAAAAAATTCACATGCAGAGTATTAGGTGCTTATGAAAGATCCAGCAGCGCTGTTGCCTAGTGATTCAGTGAGGAATCAGCACAGGCCAATGAGGTGTACGGGTACTGAATAACATCCCCGATGACTGCTTTACATCTCCTGCAATTCTGTCATACACCCCCATGATTTCCCAGTGGTAAGAAGCACTTTCAAGGGAACCTGTCAACAACAACAAAAAAAATTAAACAAACACATCACTTATAGCAAGATTACTATTTTTGCCTTTCCTTTTGGATATGGATAATGCTCTAGATTACACACCTATCCTTGTGAAAAGTTTTCTGCATCTAGTAATACTTAATTGCAATTACAATTTCGCTTAAGATACTGCTTTTTTAAAAATCATCCACTTTTACAGACCTGAGGTATATTTGTTGTTGCCTTGGCTCTTTTTCAGTTTGTTTTGCAGCTACTGGTGTAGTACAGTAGATATGTTGACATGAAAGCTGCCTCATTAGCAAGGACAACATTTTGGAAAAGAAGCTACTTCAAAGGTAAAGAATCCTTTTCCTCAAAGAAGAAGAAGAAATCTCTCCCTATTATGATGACATGTGTGCTCTACTTTAATGACATCTTTCCTCCATATTAAAAGATAACATTCATATTAATAGAGCACATAATATGTAGTTAGTCGAGGCAAGTGTGCTGAAGGAAAGAGGAGCATTTGACAAAAATCTTTTCATCTTCAACATCTCTAATCCTAAAATATGTATTTACTGTACAGAAAGCTAACGTGAGCAAAAATACAGACTTTTTTAAAAAAAGATCAGTCTCAAATTCTTCACTGAGATCAAACTGTTTACACTTTATGGTTTGTATGTGGTCTCTGCCATTGATCCATTTTGGATATTTCAGAGGAAGATAAGTGTCTTCATGGGGTGTAGCCTAACATGCAGTAAGAATAAAAATATGTCAGGACTTGTACAGTAATTCACTTGGGAAAAGGAGACCTTGTCTTGGTAAGAAAGCATGCATCTCCAAATACTTCTACTGCTTATAAAAATATCCAAATCTTTCAAAACCCCAGACAACTACCTATTGTCCAACCCTGTTTCTTTTTTGCCTATTAAAATGCAGTTGCCATTTAAAAGAGAATCACTGTTCTCATAGGAGTGACATAGAATCCATTTGCTAATGCACCTAGGTGCATTTGTCAGTGTGTGGTACAATGCTTCTAGTGTAAGTAAGGAACCATGTTATGTGCTGCAGTTTGATGAAATTCTGCCAGTGGTTAGTCTGCAATAGGTAACATTAAGATGGTATTTAGGCTGTGTAACTGTGAGCATTCTCATTGTGTGCAAACATCTGTCTTTATCACAAGCCTATTGTTCATGTTTTATTTCATATCAATGACTTTCTCAGGTAAAATATGAATGATGTTGTCTTTGACAATATCCTTGACAAAGGGAAACTCAGAACTATCAAGGAAGGACTGCGGTGTTGCTATTCGCCTTATATACTATTAATAATGCCGTACTTATTTTAATGAGTCTCCACTGGGGGCCAGAAATATGTAACTATAGGATCTCAAGGGAAGGCCAGCCTCACAAATGCTGAAATAGAAGACCTAGAGAAAAGAATATAAGCTAAAATTTATCTAGTAATTTTCTTTTTCAACTATCTCTGTTAATACAAGTCTGTATGTTGTAAATATTTATGAAATAAACAGAAAAAGTCTGTTTCTGTCCCCAGATCTCATTCAGGTATATTGGAGAATGAGTTATCTGGCAACACCAAGCATTCAGTTCCTCAGGTAAAAGGAAACCCTTGGGCAATTACTCTCTCAGTTTAGGGATTCCAGAGACTGAAATCCCTTATCAACAAAAGCTGAGCAGCGAACTAGAAGCAAAGGGCATCAATCTTGTAGAGAGAAAAATATAGTTGCATTATATAAGAATTACAGTTAGATACAATGGAAATGGATATAGTAGCTGTTTAGCTATCTACTCAGCTGTTACAGATGCAGTTCAAAGACACAATGGCCCATACTTCAAACTGGAAGGAGTGATTTTGTATGTTAGGCACCCACTCAGAAATGCTAAAAAGATCGGTTTTCTAAGTGAAAATTACTGAAGAAAGATCTTTTGCAATATTGTTATGAATGCACATTTCAGAATGCTTATTAAGGCATTATTTCTCATTCTACCACACCCATCAGAAATTCCATGGCAATAAATGAAATGGATTGTGAAATTACTGTACTGTATAGCTAAGACAAAGAGTGCACTACAGTCACACTTTCCAAAATAGAGGTTGAGTTTCTTTCAATTATTTTTCCTTTAGATTTTTTATGGTAATTCTAAAAAGCTATTACCTGCCAATATGAACATGAAACTGTTGAAGTGAAAATCAAAGTAGTTGTTTCTAGATTCTTAATATAATGACAACAGCATAGAAAACCACATATCCTTCAGATAGCAGTGGAAATTCAGAATTGTTCCTACCTTCAGTGGCACTTCCAAGGCTGCGGTTTGCTGAAGGGATTCCATTTTTCTTTTCACCAGTACTGTAAGGACAAAAAAGTTGAAAGCTTTATGTTCCAGGATGGAATTATTATATATATATTAAAAAAAAAAAAAAAAGAAAGAAAAAATTATGGTTTCATTCTGTTGTAAAATACTTCCATTTATTAAAAAAAAAAAAAAATAGAGAAAAAGAAAGAAAAACATTTAAATTTTCAAGATTTTCAAAATAATTGAACTTCAATATGATTTACATAACTCATCATGTCACAACACTCTGCTCACTCTGCATTAATGTGAAAAATGCTTCTGTAATTATTTCAAATCAATCATTTGGGACCAGATTTGTCATCCTTGGTCATACCAATTACTGTGTTGTTTGATAAAGATTTCTGCTGCAACAAAATATGGTTTCAATAAAATTTCAGTGGATAAATGGCTTTAAAAAGAAGGTAACTTTTGGCTACTGAAAGTGAAAAAGGAGTACTGGGCAGCCCCAGAGAGGAAGTCATTGAGTAACCACCGCTCCTTTGACAGGACAGCTGATTGCATGTCAGCATGTGCTTCATGAAACTGAGAAACAACAGATTGTGCAGTATGTGGTGATAACTACTAGGCTGATAACCACATGATTACTGAGAAGTATTCTTTGAAGTTATTCCTTGATGCACATCATGGCTCTTTAGCAGCTGAGGTTAGGTGCAAAGATGGAAAAAGAACTCTAAGAAGCAGCATATGGTTGTTGTCTTTCTGGCTGCTGCCAAAACCTTTTCTAATGATGCCAGCACTGAAGAATAGTACGCAGTGTTTTATGTCACATCTGTGACACTGAGGCTGATATGATAATCATGAAGAAAATAACTAGCTTCTGACTGAACACAAGTGGGGTGCTTAGACTACGCTGGCTCACTCAGACTTGCTTGTTAATGAGCTGTCATAAGATTTTCCATGAAGTCCAAGTTATGCAGAAGCTCATAAGATCACTGGTTGAAGTTCCATAGATGAGAAAAATAAGACTTATGTTGACATATGTTGGTACATGATGACACCTATGTGCATAGGTTGCTCTGAAAGTAATGCCTCCTATTTGTTTCCACAGAAATGATAAGAATGAGAACAATGAGACTGTTTGATAGAGCAAATCCTAAGCTACAAAAAACTACTTTTCAACACAGGCACCACCATTAGCTACGCATTTTCACCAGTGATGAAGAAGAGCCTGCATGATGCTCCTGTAAATAGCTGCAGAAGCAGATGTGACCCCCAGTCACCACTGCTGAAACACACCACCCACTGCTTCACCATGCTTGCATCCACTGTTTGGTCTCCATAAATGTTCAGAAAGCATAGATTAATGTCAGTGGGTGCCATTTTTTCACATGGAGAAATTCAATTCCACACCTTTGCTTCTTACACATGTCCAGGTCAGATACCATTTAGTCTGACTGCCCCACTGCTGCCATCTGCCACACGGCAACAAAATGTAACAGAATATTGGTAGGAAGGTTCAGCTTCTGCTATCATAGCACCAACATCTGACATTATGGGCCAACTTCATAAAATAGGAGGAATTACTTTTGGAACAGCCTTCATAATTGCTTCATGCTGGATTTGAGATAGCTTGTGGTTCCGTTCAGGACAACATTATGTTTGGAGTGCAGAAACAAACATGTTTAACACTAATTGTGATAGCATAGGAAAGTGTTGGTCTAAATAATTATCTACTTAAAATTCATTCCAAGTCAAGATGCCTATTAATAAAGGAGTGTTGGACTGTCTTGAGAAGCCCAGTCTGAATTTAAACAAGCTGCCAGCTCTGGGAGATCAGCAATGCAGCAGACGTCGGGACACTGACCAGGTGACATGCTTTTAGAAGGCTAAGTGGATTGCCAAGCAATCCATGGGTAAATAATTTTTCACAGGTACAACTGTACAATGCTTTATTGAGAGCATAACCTCTGGATTCCATATTTGTACAGCGTCACTCAGCTCTGTGATATTCCACCAAAGCACTCACGAAAAAGCTAAGGGCACACTCAGCCCTCAGTGCCCTTAGATAAATAAAGAACAACATATCATCGAGACAATGGGAGGAATAGGTCTTTTAGACAAAAAGAGTTCCAATGGACAACAAAAAGAGGGAGCATGAGTCAGCACACTGATTCATGGGTTGAGAAATGTGAGCATTTGCATGTGCACTGAATTAGATCCATGTCCCCTCTAAATTTGACACATTTTCTCCCATATAACTGTTATCTCAAAAAGGGGTTTCACAGTGACAGTGATGATTGCAAAATCTTTCTCTGTTGGTTCACACAGTTTTTGCTTTAAGGCATCTAGCATGATCAGAATTCTGCTGTATCCTTAACTGCTTTTAATTTTAAAAAACACAGATTAAAATGGCCACATCAAAGTGAGTGAACCTAATGGTTCCTCATTCACCCTGACAACCCATTAAAAACCTCTCCATAGGTTTACTCAAATTTCTTCTTTGTTTTTTTTTTTTAGTTTGACTCCCTATTTTATTTCTCATGTCAAACTGACTTCTCTGTTTCTTCCCAGAGTTTAGAGGGTGGCATGGTAAAACCATTCACTTCAAACAACCCAAGGAGGCTTTGCCTGCATTCCAGCCTTTTGAAACCATATATTTACAAGTTTCCAAAAGATTTGTCTACGTTTATTTTACAACAGGTTTTAAATTATATATATATAATGATAACAGAAATATCAAGAAAAACCAAGTGGATTATCATTCCTGTTCAGTAGTCTGTGAAGAAAGAAGCTTTAAATTAATTGACTGTTTTTGCATGAAAATAAGTAGATAAACTGGCTGAGTACATTTAGGCTGAAAATCAAAAGTTCCAGAATTTTATCTCTCCAAAATCTAGAACAGTCTCCCTGTGGGAGTAATTTTTCATATGGAGATGATCATTTATAAAAGAGACCATGTGGTATGGTGGTATATAATTGCATGAGAGGTCGCCTTTAGTCCTATGTATATAATGTCTGATTCTCCCTTTCTCTGATCTCCTGGAAAACTCTCCTCTTAAGTGCTCAAAATAAACAGTCCAGGCATAGGCAAACTTATGTTCTTTATCTCATATACATTACAGAATAACAACACAACGTTTAAGTAGATCTGTCTCTATGTCTCTATCATTCTTTGTTTGTTTGTTTGTTTGTTTCTTTTCTAAAATTTAGATTGGAAGCTTTTGGGAGAACGATTTTTTCTGTTCTGTCGTGCACCTCTGGTATATCTAGGGCACATTAATTATTAATTTTAAAGTGTTCCTTTGCAGTCAGCCATATACTGCAGAGCATCTGTTAAATGCTGTTCTCCCAGCCTTTGCAACTTCCCTCTCAAAACCCACAGTCAGCAATTATGAGATTTGTTGATTATGCTCATTCTGGAATGTTTTGTATGTCATGTTAAAAAAATTACATATTTCATCTTTAGTCCCCTGGAATTGATGACAGCAAAGTAAAGGCATCATAGATGAGCTGAAATTGTAACCCATATTAGATTTGCTTGATACCGGCTGGAATAAATGTGCTTATTCAAAGAGTTGTGAATAGAGGCAAAGAAAAGGCAACGGTGTGGAACAAAAGCTTGTTTGTCCCTATCAAACTGAAGATATTTTTCAAGCTCATTCACCTATGAAATTATGACTCCAGAAACAAGCCAAAGCTGATCAGACACATGATCTGAGGAATAAGGATATTTACAAATTAAAGGCTATCTGGAGGCATCTCTGTTTTGAGTATCAGTGTTCTCCAATTAGAAGAAGGCAGCTCAGACAACACAAAATGCCATTACCATGCAATGACTAGTTCATTCTTCTGGTCTGTTACTTGAATCACCTTTTGAAGATGTACGCTTTTTTATGCAGCTGCCTCAACATTCATTAATGTGGAAACTGTAGTAGAATAAAAGGAAACTTCACAGAAATTCAAAGAACCACAATTTTCTGCTGACAGTTTTTTTTTTTCTTTTTTTCTTTTTCTTTTTTTAAATTAAGCTATTGTTTTTACATAACAGTAATCTTAACTGATCTTAATATCAAAATAAATAGCCTTAGTTTACTTTATTTTTTTTTTCTCAGACTTGTTCTTCTGGCATTCTTACATTTTAAGTATTTCAGTTGAATTTTTTTATACCCGGTAAAGTATGAGAAGAAAAAAATAAAAGGGTGTGCTTAATATGTGCCAAATATAAGACAGACTGCAATTGACACTTCTCCACAAAATGAAAAATTGGGTTCTTCAATTCCTGAACACTTTTCTGGAATTCCTATGAAGACTCACATTCTGATCTGGGCACAGTCTGTGTACCTGACTGCATAGACTTTACATCTTGGAGATGCTGAGCCCTCTCAGATGCAAGAACCCATTTTTTGCTGTTCCCAAAATACCATCTCCTTTTCTGCTTCCTGGGTTGCTTGAGAGCTCAGGATGTGAGGATGCCAGACAGACAAGCTGCCTAGAAATCAGGCATATTATTGATGGTAAAGGTGACAGTCTTCTGTCAAAACCAAATTTCCAGCAAATGTTTAGATTTCATCTTTCCAGGCATCCTCCAATAGAAAGTGAAGATTATTAAAAATATATATATCTTTCTGATATTTTTTTCTTGCCCTAAATAGAGAATTCAGTTAGATAATACACCATAACTATTTTGAAAACAAGCTATCTCAGAGTAGTATGTGCTTTACTGTATTTCAATGTATGTCAAAGTTTGGACACTGAAAGCCTCATTATAAACAGATGGCATTTTGACCTGTCCAGAGTGAGCAGTATGCATGCTATGAAACTGAGTATTAGAATCTGTCTGGGGAAAGTATCCTCCCAGCCTACAGGTAAGAGCTGGTAAACTTACATGTGTATTTTGTGCAAAAAACTGGATGTTAGAAAAAAAGAAGATCTTCTTGCTTGCCACTTGTTTATAGAATTAAAAAGATTAAAGATCATCTGTTGGACATAACTTATGAGGTGCATCATAAGCTGAACTTCCGTTCAATACTGAATAGTACTGAAAAATCTTCTTGTGGCCTTATGAAGTCCTAAGCAGGCATAGAGAAAGCACTGGCAATATGATTGATTTGTGGCAACTCTCAGCTTCTGCTCAGGAGAGTCTCAGAAGCAAATGGACATGTCCTTGTTGTAAAGCAGTACAAAAGACACTTCCATAGGGGAAATGCTGCTGAAAAAGCTTATGTTCTGCATTATCATTTAATGGAAATAATATGATTTCCCTTTATGTTCTTCATTTATAAATCTTAGAAGTGCCTTAAGGTTTCATATCCTTTCCGCAAATAAGAAAACTGAGACATATGTTTGCTGTTGCTTTCCTTAAAAGGTAGATCAAAAGCATGACTGGAATCAGAATGCAAATACTCTGAATACTAGGCCAGTGCTTTCCTGGATCACAGTAAATGCAGGAGAATAATACAGCACTGAGCTGTACTCAATTAAAGCCATCACACACTGCTCTTTAGCTTTACTGAGCTTAGTGATTGTACAAGTGAGATTTCTCTCTGGGTCATTAAGGCTCAGGCAGGGTTCTGCAAGTCAGCAGATTCTATAATTTAAGGTTTCTGAATGGACAAAAAGACTCTTTAGATAAGGAAAGATGAAGCCAACACCTAAAGAATATCAGCAAATAAAAATAAGAAGACAAGGAGAAGAGAGAGAGAACTTGGGGTAATGGCCAAAGTAATTTTTCAACTTCAGGCTAGACCTAAGCCTGTGAAGTAACATTCAGCACTTGCAGTAATGTCTCCAGTACTTACTGGAGAAAAGACCTGACAGCCTTGTCTTTGCTGTCATTTGCTAGCTCAATTTTTACCAGATGTGGGAACAAACTAGCTTAGGAAATAACATCTGAAAGAATCTGGATGAGAAGATAAAAGTGTAGGCAGGAACTTTTGCTAACAATCAGTTTTGAGAGTTCCATCATAAAGATCTCTTAATAGAAAAAAAACAACAAAACATAGTAAATTAACTTAAAATTACAGTACCTTGCATTCTTACATTAAGAGTTTTACACTTCTTTATGTAACAGACCCCAACCATATGTATTTAGGAAGTTACTTTCCAAGGCATTCATCTTAATCCAGTTTATTCCCTTCTACATCCCTTGAAGACTCGGTGAAAATATTATTCTTTGTGGGATTCTTGTACTAACTGAGGAAATCTTGTTAAGTAAATTAAGTACAAATAAGCAATTTAACAAACTCCAGATAAAGAGCATATCATATTTTATCAACATAAGAACCAGTGAGGGAAAACGTTCAGAAAAATCTGCATAGCGTTTATTTTCTTAGTCACGAGAATCAATGAATCAAAACTTCCTGTTACATTAATTCTTTATCATCTGTACAGTTGGACTAGATGATCCTTTTAAGTGAGCTACTGCATTCTATGTTATTCAGAAAAAATGACAGGCTATTGGGAAATGGGGAGGGAGAAAGAAAGAGATTATATTTACCTGAAAATTCCTGGATTTGGGAATCTTCTACTTCAAACAACAACTCATCATGAATCTGAGCAATTAACCTGAAAAAATTCAGAGATGTTGGACAGAATATGCATGAAATTTCTAACAGTGCTTTCCACTCATATCAAGTAATTTTTACGTAAACCACGCATACACTAAAGAGAAAATAGAAGTCCTAAGAAAATGAAAGACTTCATTAAAGGAGTTAAAAGGACTGCCATTCGACATACTCTGAAAGCATAAAGGCCATGGTCTTAAATCAAAACTGCTAGCTAACTTGTAAATGCCTGTCAGGGATTTGATGATGTGACAGGTACTACTGAAAGCTGTTGTAAATTGCAGAAAACTGCAAGAAATTAGAGACAGGTTTTGCTTTGTTAATATAGTTTGTTTTCCTCAAGCTGAGCTGGAATAGATGGGGTTGCAAATATGCTGTTGTAGTAATCCAAATTAGTTCAATAGCAAGAGTACTTGGCTCATTTGTATGCAACAGTAACTCCTAGTCTATGATTGGCCAGTGACTGGAGTCTTTCTCAGGAAAAACTCCTTTCACTTAAAAGCAAATTAAGGCTCCTCATTCTGTGGACTGAAGAACAAAAACGCAGGTACAGATACTCAACCTGATTTGTTGCCTCTGTTATCAGAACAGCTGTCTTCATAAGAACAGAATGTACAGCTGAAAGTAGCAACATCTTAAAACCCATGCGATAATATGCACCTGAGCTCTTCAGTTAGAGCTGTTCTGTAATAAAGTTCTACTGATGCTTTGTTTTTTTCTTTGTCGATATTAGTTCTGTATCAATAGGCCTCCTGCATATGGACTGTGTCTTAATTGTTCAGCACTTACTAAGCATCCTAAATTATTGGTCTGTGTGCAAAAATAAGATCACAGTGGAAAAAATAAATGTTTGATTGAATCACATCTGAGGAAGAACAGATATAGTCTAGCACATATAATCTTTGAATGCAAAGATTACCTAGAAAGGAAAAATATTGCACATCTGATTAAGCTACATTCCTACTAGGTTTATTTAATTACTTCTTTAATACTTATAGCTGGCAGTCTAAGTCATGAAACTGTAACATCTATTTACAAATTTCTTTGCATTTTATATATAACATTTAAATTAAATGCTTGCTATAGACTTTTTTAATACCTAGCAGTTATTCATTCTTTAGACATGGCTGAAACATTGGTATGGTTATAACATACTTTCACAGCTTTCAGGAAAATATCCTAAGATAGTTTCACACTGCTTTAAATTACAATGTGACATTGAGTAACAGTGTGGTGAGCTCTAATAATAGGTCTTCAATTATTAGTCACTTACACCACAGTCAAAAGCAGAGTGAAACAGATTAAGATATTTCTAATAGGAAACTGGGACACAGGATACAATCAGAAACAAATGAAAAGACCAGGATCATCCATAGCAAGAGAAGAGAGTTTACATGAAAAGGTATAATTTCCAATGTAAGTAAATTAATTAAAGCAAGAGATTCTTCGTAATCATTGGAGTGACATATAAAAAGGTATAAATCAGAAAGAACTGTGAATGTTAAAAGCTCTAAATATACTTTGAATCAACGGAATAAGTGAAAATAAATGTATTGATGAATCCGTTGAAATAAAAATGTGATAGACCAGTTATTATTTGTATCAGAGTAGTGACTCATGGCTTCAGTCAGAATTAGAGCCCAATTTTCTAAATACTTAGTAAGGAACTGTCCTTTCTTTGAAGAATTTACAATATAGATGAAATATTTTATCATCGATTTGTCAGATTTTAGAAATGGGGGAAGATTTTCAAAAAGACTCAGCACTGGATTAACAGATCACCTCATCTCCATGCTAGAGCTAAAACTGGTTTGGGTTTCTTAAAGCAGTGACATTATCCTATTTGACTTCAATGCAGATGAATGAAAAATCATAGTAATATTTCCATTCAAAATTCACAGCTTTTACCATTTCAATGCATACAGGTATCTTTCATACACCTTAGTAAAAAGTTTTGAAAAAAGTTACTCTCCTGTTTAATAGCTTAATAAAGTGATCACCACTTTGAAGGAATATTGAAATAGCAAGCTCCTCCCATTATTGCTTGTTAAAACATGAAGTAAACTGGATTATACTAAACTTGGATCTTCAATGGATCCACCTAGTTATCATTTTATAACCATATAATTGAGCATATAATTAGTACATGGTTAAAAGTCTTATTTAATTAAAAAGTAATTCAAAAGAGAAGAATAATGTGGTTAGAAAAAAATGTTAAAAAGACTAAAAAGAAAAGAAAGATAAAAAGACTGCTTATGTAATAAACACTTCCATGTTTTCAAGAACATTTAGAATTGATGAAATCCAGTGACTCTGGGGGAACACTTTTAAATCTTTTATTTCAGACTGTAGGCATCCCCACAGTCACAGAAAGATGAGAATTTTGCAGATAGACTATTCCTAGTAACAAATCTTGCACCTTCCTCTTGAAGCATCTGCTACTGGCCACACTCGGTGATAACGGACCGGATGAGTGCTGGATTCAAGTGTTCTTAAAATCGCTGTGTCTTCTGCACTAAATATTTTTTATTTTTTTATATACTACAAATACTACTCGCTATTTAAAAGCTGCACAGATTCCCCACAAATGTACATGGGCTAAACTGGAAAGAATTCCTACTACATTGTTATGTAGATAAGGAGCAAGTTGAGATAATTTTGTAACATTTTGCAGACTTTTAAAGTTTCTCATGAAGCTGCATATATGAGGATTTCTAATGCAGTAATATAAAAGATATAGCTCAAAATATATCATGCCTGCATAGGTGCTACTTGAAGTACCTTTGTGTTACTTCTCTTTCAGTATTTTCCTATTGAAGATCAAGACATGTTGACATTCTAACATTTTAACGACAAAAATTTAGCTAACTTGTGAAATTTCTTAGCAGTTACATCAGGAAGAGCAGGAAGCTGAACAGATGGTTAATTAAGAGAACAGAATTTTCACGTGTATCAAAGTGTTTCAAAACATACCTATCTAAAAGGTGACCTACAAAAGTTTTTATAAACTATAAGTATTCATTTGCAAATGACCCACAAAAAAGGTACATTTAAGTGCCTGCTGCATCACAAATGTCCTTTTTACCAATGATATTTAAGCATATTAAATATATTTAGCTTTTTCTAGAAATAATAGATCATTTTTTACTTTTTCTGGCTTACTCTGTATAAAGTGTTCAGGTAACAGCTCACCATCTTGTGCATTCTTGCAAAATACTTCTGTGAAATATTGAGGAAGGCAATGATTTTGCTAGGTCACAGCACAACTAGAAAAACAAAGTGGCCACTTGGGAAGCGAAGAGCTATATACTGGCTGGGGACAGCAGCTATGGAGAGCTCCCAGTAATTTTTATGACAGCCACATGATCTAGGATGTTTCCTTCTGCTACTGAAACAAAAGCATATGTCTGAGAAACAAAAACCTCACTCTCCTCAAGCATAATTAAAAACTTCTATCTTTTCCTTGTGATTCTGTTTCTCCGGTACTAGGTTAAGGATGATTCTCTTGCAGGGATTAATATTCAGAGCAGAACATATACAGGTAATAATGGGGCAGAGAACAAGACCAGTAAATAAGTCTAACCTAAACCTCCTCTGGTACAACTTGCGGCCATTTCCTCAGATCCTACTATTTGCCTGGGAGAAGAGGCCAGACCCTTTTTCATCACAGCCTCCCTTCAGGAAGTTGTAGAGTGCGATGAGGTCTCCCCTGAGCCTCCTCTTCTCCAGACTAAACAATCCCAGCTCCCTCAGCCGCTCCTCATAAGCCTTGTGCTCCAGACCCCTCACCAGTTTCATTGCCCTTCTCTGGACACGCTCCAGGGCCTCAATGTCTTTCCTGTAGTGAGGGCCCAAAACTGAACACAGTGCTCGAGGTGCAGCCTCACCAGTGCTGAGTACACGGGGGTGATCACCTCCCTGCTCCTGCTGGCCACTCTATTTCTAGTGCAGACCAGGATGGTGTTGGCCCTCTTGGCCACCTGGGCACACTGTCGGCTCATGTTCAGCCAAGCATCAACCAACACCCCCAGGTCCCTTTCCTCTTCACAGCCATCCAGCCACTCGTCCCCAAGCCTGTAATGCTGCATGGGGTTGTTATGGCCAAAGTGCAGGACCCAGCATTTGGCCCTGTTGAACCTCATCCCATTCACCCCAGCCCAGTGATCCAGCTTATCTAAGTCCCTCTGCAGGGCCTCCCTACCCTCAGGCAGATCCACACCACCTCCCAACTCGGTGTCATCTTTTATTACTACGCCCTTTTGTATGAATCTGAGAAAGCATAACCAGTTAATAAAGTACTAGTGCTGGAATCCCTGTACACCTCATAATATGTCTCTTATTTCTTCTCAGTAACTAAATTAAAACCAATTCCAGGAAATGAGCTATTTGAGTTTTACCACATGATTCATATCAGAAAAAATTCCAGGTCACATAACACAGCGCTAGTTCCTGGGACAGTAAGGGTTATCTCTTACTAATTTAGTGATATGTGTGGAAGCAAGCTGCATTTTTAGTTCATCAGCTCAAAAAAATCATTATGTCGATTAAAGTGTTTGTTCATTAAGGAAAGCTTAGAAAAGTTCCAACATCTGCTCCTAAAGAAGAGCAGTTGGGATCAAGAAAATAGGTTTGTGTCTTTTCCTCTTTTTTTCGTGGCTCCTACTTTTCAAATCATTCATTTGTATCTGGCCTGTCACTGAATCTGTTGCTTTAGCCAGGCTCTGGACACACTGAGAAGTAAAGCTGTGTGTTTGAGGCACTAGATCCAGTGCTATAGGAATGATAAACTGATAAGAAAGCACAGTTGCCAGATTCAAGCAAGTAATTCTTTGGAAGTGTTTAAGTTAATTTGCATGTTGTTAGGATGTTACCATCTTTAATGACTAAAAGCTTCTGAGCAGTTCATACAGTGCCAGACAGACTTTGGGTAGCATCCATCTATCTTCAGCTTATACAGTGACAATTTTTACCAAAATTGGTATAGGCAATCCATTCTTCCTTCAGTTGCCAACATCCTTCCTCCATATCACATTCCCAGGTATATGCCACTGTAATGACATTTTAAATAACTACAGTTGTCAATCTAAGTTCACTGATATTTTTTTACTCTCATAAATTCCACAAATCTTTCTTTCAGTTGCTAATATATGCCTTGATCTGACTTCAGAAGTTTCTTTGTTATCATTTGCCTGCAGGAGACATTCTGTGGAGGTTCTGTGAATTGCATCAGGCAGGTAAAAGCTAGCACTTGAATAATTGATGTCAGCAGCATATTTTCAGTAAGCAACTTGGCCATGAGCGGCAGAACAGCATCTCAACAAAGATGTAGATAATATGGAAGAATTTTAAAGAAAACTTTTTGATTATTCATCACGCAAAATGAACACATTAACACCAATGGCAGTAGCTAAGCCGTAGTAGTATCAGCTTTTAACATACAGATTACATACTGAATATAATGCTTCTTTTACCCATTTCTGTAAAATTATTCTCAGGTAGCAGATTGATTTTTTTATTGACAACAGCATGAGTTGCTGAGCTGGCATGTGAATTAAAAGATGTCCGACACAAAGTGAAAAATGAGACTGCCACTGATCAGCCACAGAGGAACGTACTGCTCCTTCATGAGGACCTCGCTGATTCAGCTTTGTGAAAATGTAATTGATTACCTTTCACTGACTTCCAAACCCGATGTTACATGGACAAAGAATAACTGAAAAATATCATGATTACTAGACATAAAAAATGAAGCTATGTACTGTTGGGTCAGAACTTGCTTGCTCACATACAATTACAATATATGTGAATGCAGCACTGTTGATGATGAAGACAGTAAACCTAACTGCAAATTAACATAAAAAAACTGTAAGGCCTTGTCTAAAATGCAATTTGATTCTTTTTTTTTTTTTTTTTTTTTTTTTAATTTGCAAGGTAGGGAAGACAATATGTTGCGTGTTAGCCACTACTTGGCTATGCCTGATAGGATATACTGCATCATAGTGTAAATAAGGGGAACATAATTTCTTCTAAAGTATATGTAGATATTTCTCTTTCATCTGTTGTTCAAAGTGAAAACTTAATTCTAAAATCAGAAATTCTAATAGAGGGGAAAAAAACCTTGCAAGAGGGTAGAGATAGAAGAAAAGATAGTAGTGTATTTTTTTTTTTAGTATGATTCAATGTGATGATAATAGGAGGCTGATTATATTTCTCATTTTGGAAGAGCTTCTGTGCATTCCTACTGTTACAATAACAGCAGCACTTCCTTTCAACAATATTTTTCAAAGAGCTTTACAAAGAATGTTAGGTCCTTATCCCGACTTTACTGAAAAGAAAATCAAGAAACAGATCACTGAATAAATAATAGCTGAATGTCACTTGGCAGACAAGTGACTGAGTGGAAACACAAAATTTCAGGTTCCAGTACCCTAATCTGTTGACAAGACCACGGTGATGCTTTCAAATGTCTGAGCCACTTTCTAACCAGGTGAGTGTTCACAGAATTTACAAAGGCATTGACTGTGGTTTTCTGACAAGGCTAGCTTCTAAGTATCTAATAAATATTACAGCCAGGAGCCATTTGTAAATATTAAAAGGCTCTCCTTTAGCAAAGCCATCCAGTTGTTAATGGCTGGCAGGAGTTCAAAATCCCAGTTTAAGACAGTCTGTCTTTTTTAATTGACCTTGAAGTCTTAGTCTTTCCCAGCTGCGGTATCTATGGTAGGAATGAGAAGCATAGGCAGCAATTCTTCTGCTCTAGCACTTTTCCTATGATTTCACATCAGAAGGAAAACTTGTAAAGTATCAGTACTTCCCCATGTCTGTTATGTCCTTAGCCATATGATAGCACTACGTTTTTAAAATAAATAGTTTTGAGAGAGGACAACTCAAGCAAACTTTTCTGTTGAGAGAAGAAAACATTCACAAGCTTTACCAGACATGAAATTAAATGCAAAAACCTTCTGCTTTCTCACAGTTAGAATAAACAGCTGGTTACCGAACCCAAATATGCAAGTGTTATGTAGGTACAGAAGGAGAGAATGTATTTTTTACCCTTACACAATCTCTGCTTGCATCCATTAGAAACTATTGGCCGACTGTCCCATAAGGCAGCTGCTCTATCACTAATATAACCCAAAGTTACCCTTGCCAAAATAAAATTCAGCCAGGCCACAGCTGCCTGATTTTGGCCTCTTCATACAACATTGCCTATATGTTTGTCCACCAAAGAACAGTTTCCCATTTCAGATTTGTAGTAGAGGGCCACTTATTTCTTTCCTTTGTGTTTTTGTTTTGTTGTGCTTTGTTTTAGCAAAAGAAAGTCATTTGTACAAGGACTAAAAACTGTTCATTTATTTTGTTTGAGCACCGATTTCCTGATTCCTGTTTTTTTCTAGCCCACTCAATGTTCAACTGCCATTGTACAATGGCAATACTCAAAATACAGGAAGGATATGAGCAGTGGGCTTGATTTCAAAGACATGGAACTACCACTGAATTAGATCTGACTGAGCTTAAACAGGCCCTGGGCACTGCATTGCCTTGGGATAGCTTTACGAGTCCAACCATTCAAGCACAAAGATACAACTTCTGGTTGTATAAAAGCATCCCACAAGCCCTTGCTAGTTAAAGATACAGAGGCATACACAATATTTCTACAGCTACCTAAAATGCTAGAGACCCATTCAACTATTTTTGTTTCAAAATTAAACACTTTTGCAGTCATTCATTACTAACCTGGCTGTTAAAGTTGGAGAAACCACAACAGAGGTAAAAATCTCAACCATAGCCATTTTGCAAAGATCAGCTGCAGATCCTACGAAAGAAAGTGATCTGCTTTCAGTTTAAAGCATGCAAAAGGAAAGCTGTTTTATGGCATAGAAATGAAAAACATCTGAAGATTATGAATTATAAGAATTTGCAAAACTAATGAATTCAGTTGATGTAATATGTGAAACAGATTAATAAATAACAAACTACTACATGTTAATTAGAAACAGAAAACAGAAATTATATAGAATCATAGAATTGCTCAGCTTGGAAAAAACCTTAAAGATCAGCAAGTTCAACCTAACCATACAACCTATCTGAAATGATCTAAATTAAATTGAAAATGATCTGAATTAAAATTTACCTATAAATTAATTAAAAAGTAATGTAAAGGGCAGAATTTTGTTTTAGAGACATATTTTCATTTGGTAATTTAATTCATGATTTTTCTTAACTCAGTGGGTATGTAATGCATATTCATTACGTTATAGAGTAGTTATGCTACGTTATAGAGCAGTGTTGCAGAAACAGTGTCATGTTGTGTAATGGATTAGGTATTTCTAATAAAGAGACAGAGTGATTCTCTAGACTTGCAGTTTGGTGAAACAGCCTGGTGAACCACGCAACAGGATTGAGTGCATTTTTACAGAGAGATTTATCAGAAAAAGTACAGAAATAATCCTTTAACTAAGGACCAGGAGCAATAATTCTTGCCCCATCCAATATCTTAAAAATACCAAACCATACACATTTTCATTTTTGAACCCTCACTTCAGTAAATCTTGAATTCTTTCTTTCAAATAGTCCAACATCAAGAGATAAAGATTATCCAGTTAGGCAAATAGCAAGGGTACTCTCCTGGGAGGTAAAAGAATATCTGAGAGATTGAGGAGATTATTATGTCTCAATAACCCAATAGGGGAAAGACTTAATACCTCTTCCTGGTTTTCTATAACAAACTGCCTTCCTCTGAATCTCATGCTGAGACTCTCTTTTATTCATTAACTATATCAAGTGCAGATTCTCAGCTGGTTTTTGAGATGCCTATGTCTAATGGAAAATTTAGTCCCAAATATACTTCTTGTTTTTCTGTTCAAATACTGTCTCACACTGACTAAATACAACACAACACAGGATGCATAGATATAGAAACTAAGAAAAGATGTTTCATCACAAGTTAAGTAGTCAGACAGATTATGAGAATAAATTTATATAACTATTTTATTCCTCACAATACATATGTGTAAAGTGCAGTTGTAGCAAGTTAAAGCTGGAACTCCGCACATTCCTCTTAATATTGCAATGCAACAGAAGAAATCATCTAATATCCGCTTCTGTTACCATTTTCAAAATGCAAATTGCTCATATTATTAGCCTATTATCACAGAATCATAGCATCATTAAGATTGGAAAAGACCTCCATGATCATCTAGTCCAACCATCCACCTACCACCAATATTTCCCCTCTAAACCATGTCCCTTAGTAGCACATCTAAACATCTCTTGAACACCTCCAGGAATGGTGACTCAACTGCCTCCCTGGGCAACCTATTCCAGTGCCTCACCACTCCTTTGGAGAATAAATATTTTCTAATATTGAACCTGAACCTCCCTTGATGCAACTTAAGGCCATTCCCTCTGGTCCTACCACTAGTTATGCAGGAGAAGAGGCTGACTGCCACCTCACCACAACCTCCTTTCTGGGAGTTGTAGAGAGTGATAAGGGTCTCCCATGAGCCTCCTCCAGATTAAACAATCCCAGTTCCCTCAGCTGCTCCTCATAAGATTTGTGCTCCAGACTCCTCACCAGCTTCACTGCCCTTCTCTGGACACGCTAGAGCGCTTCGATGTCTTCCTTGTACTGAGGGGCCCCAAAGTGAACATATTACTTAAGATGTGCCCTCACCAGAGCTGAGTACACGGGGACAATCAATTCCCTGCTCCTGATGGCAACACTATTTCTGATGCAAGCCAGAATGCCATTGGCCTCCTTGACCTCCTGAGCACCCTGCTGGCTCATGTTTAGCTGAGCGTCAACCAACACCCCCAGGTCCTTTTTTTCCACACACTCTTCCAGAGACCCTGCCCCAAGCTTGTAGCGTTGCCTGGGGTTGTTGTGGCCAAAGTGCAGGACCTGGCACTTGGTCTTTTTGAACTTCATCCTGATGGCCTCAGCCCAGTGATCCAGTCTGTCCAGAATCCTTTGTAGAGCCTTCCTACCCCCAGGCAGATTGACACTTCCTCTCAACTTGATGTAATCTGCTAACTTACTAAGGGTGCACTCAATCCCCTTGGCCAGGTCATCAGTAACAATATTGAACTGGACAGGCCCCAGTAGCGGCCTCCAGGAAGCACCACACATGATCAGTCCCCAGCTGGATTTAACTCCGTTCAGCACTACTCTCTGGGCCTGGCTCTCCAGCCAGTTCTTTACCCAGCAAAGAGTGTACCTGCCCAAGCCACAGACTGCCAGCTTCTCTAGGAGAATACTGTGGGAGACAGTGTCAAGCTTTGCTGAAGTCTAGGTAGACTACATCAACAGCCTTTCCCTCATCCACTGGGTGGGTCACTCGATCATTGTAGCAGATCAAGTTTGTCAAGCAGGATCTGCCTTTCATGAACTCATGTTGTCTTGGCTTGATCCACTGGTTATCCTGCACATGTTGTGTGATCTCACTCAAGATGATCTGTTCCATAACCTTCCCTGGCACCAAGCTCAGATTGACAGGCCTGTAGTTCTCTGAATCCTCCTTATGAGCCCTCTTGTAGATGGGAATCACAGATATATAAACATAAAACACATTATTTGCAGTTTAGTACATTAACTCTAATGCTCTAACTAAAAATGCTTTAGTATATCATAGAAAGATTTTACAGCATTTAAATATTTTCTCAGAGATGAAATACTGCAGTTAAAAAAAAAAACTTAGAGTCTAGAGCAAATTTTCTAATAAAATCTAGAATTACTGACTATGTTAAAGTTTTTAATCCTTGTTTCACCTTATCTTCCAATATTACATGTTTTGAATAATAGTTACAACTTTTTTTTCAGATACCTCCTCCAGCATTATTTGAACAGACAATTAAATATATTAATCTTATTAATGTAAGAGAATTTCACAAGAAGTCCTGTGATGGTGTTGTAAGCATGCTAACCATGGTTCCACAGTTGGACTAGATGATCTTAGTGGTCTTTTCCAAACTTAATGATTCTATGATTCTATCCTATGATTCAGCCTTGCCTCAGCTCCAAGCTCTTAGGACAGATGGGCACAAGCAAGCGGTGCTACAAGGGCAGTGTAGCTTTATTAACGTTATCCCATACTCTCAGCAGGACCCACTGTATTAGCTCAAGCATTGTGTCTTCAGCTGCAGAGGGCTGCTGTTCAGTGGGATGAAACTGAAGTGAAATGAACACAAGTCTCTAGAAAAGCTTGTGTAGGTATTCCCAGATGTACAAACATACAAGCTTTGCTGCAGATGTTATAAGGATATTTTAAAATCATAGAACCATAAAATCTTAAAACTGCTCAGGTTGGAGAAGACCTTAAAGATCATCAAGTCTAACCGCAACCTGACCATATTAGCCTAACTCTAACAACCCTCTGCAAAAATTCTGCATTTGAGAGCCTCATACAGCAAGGCAGTTATCACTTGAGCACAATTGTTACTCAAGCAGCAGGGTATATATTAGAATTCTAGATCTGTACATGTTCTTGTAGAGATAGTACTAAATTCAGTTACTGATTATATGGAATGTCAAACATGACATAATTACTTAAGTCATTTTTAAAATTAAACATTAACATGAATAATATTTGGAGGAAAAAAAAAAAAAGAAACCAAACGATCCTTTCAAAAAGAAAATTCAAATGACTCTATAAAAAGCACTCCATCACTGTATTTAGAAAGCAGTTTTTGCTCGTCTGTAAATTGTACACGTCCAATATAGCTTAATGAAAGCCTTGTCAGTGTCTTCCAAACAAAGAAATAATGTCTCTGAGGTTTGGTAGGATGGATCTCAGCTTTGGACTGCCAGCTCAGTTTCTATTTGTTCCTTATGTGGTTAATTCTATACAAGACTTGGGTCCAAACAACTTATACAGAAATATATTAATATACCTATTACTAATATTTTTGTATTTTTGTGCTGATTTTTACATTTCCAATTTATATAGTAATTTTCCAATGTTTTTCTCTGAAGAAACACACTTATTTTCACCCTTCAGAGAATTATTTTCAAATGTTCCTTATGAAGAGTTGGGTTTCAAAACAAAATATAATAAGGTAAGAGTGCATATTTCTTAAACTAAAGCTGAGTGACAAAAAAAAAAAGCCAGAAACTGTAAGCGTAAAAATCACAGAAGCACTTTGAAAGAAACTTTCAAAGAAACCAGAAAGGAAAATATTTTAGACAACCACGCGTTCAAGCCTTGAAATCTTATGTTTTCACCATATGTATTTAGCATCTACACCTATATTTAACAGTGACAGAGAGCTCTACTGTATTAATACACTGTGTTTATCTGAAGTTTCCAAGGGACCTAGAATAAATATTTTAAACTTCTGTTTTTATAATAAAACTCATGCCTCAGTAGCTTACTTTAACAGACTATGAGAATACTCATTTTTTTGAGAGCAAAAGTGATGTCGTTTGTTAGAGTTAAGATAGATAGATGGTAGGTAAGTAGGTGGGTACATAGGTGAGTTTTTACCTTGAACAACAAAATTGACAGCTTGTCTCTCTGCTTGAGTGCGTAGTTTGTAATCCTGTGAATTGATATTAGCAAGCAGTCTCTTGCGTCCCATAATGGAAACCACATAACCTTGTAGGATTTAAGTAGAAATCAGCATTTCTAGAGCAATTAGAAGTTAAACTTCAAAAATTATTTTTGAAGATAATGCAGATTTTTTGTAATTGTGTACTGCTTGAGATAATTTGGTATTTTGCCCTCAGAAAGTATTCAGAGCTTATTGCATTGTTAGCTTCAGCATTATTTTATTCAGAGAATTGATACATGTTATACAATAAAAACTTATGTTCATTAAAGCTGTATTTTCATTAGGATTATCTGCTAATATGCTGGTAAAATAGCAAACTCTCAGTGGGAGATGAAACTATAAATACCTAGCAGAATTAGCTATCTATTACTAGCCATAATTAGAGCTTTCCATGCAATGAATAGTTTACTTGGGAATAGCAAAAAAATCAATTTGCACAGCAATTAAACCATTAATAAATCATTCCCAAAATTGTCAAATAATTTTGGGGGATTTTTTTTTTTCCTGATTTTCTTAATGCAATCGTTTCATGTCCCTTCCACAACCAACCTTTCTTACCTCCAGTTAAGTAAATAATTTAAAAGAAAAATAGTTAAACATTTATTTTTAGCCCAATGAAGTATTTTGCTATCATCACTGTTTTTTTTTTTTTTTTTGGAGGACAAGTGAGAGGAACAGAGAGAGAAAGAGAGATCATGTGGTCCTCCTGTCCAAAAAACACTTGTAAAGTCTTGCTTCAGCTTATCTCCCAAAACTAAGCCTTGTCCTACAAAATGTTTTCTGTTACACTTCTGATCACTCTGACTACCCATAGGCCATCACTGGATACCACTGAAGCTCAGACTACACACCATAATTTAATCTCAAGCGCAATAAAACCTCTAAAAACACAGAGTTCTGACTTTACTATGTACAACACAAACCCAATATTATGCACATTATATTATTAGTTCTGCTGAAATAATAAAGCTTTCTGTTAATTTCTATATTACCAACAGCACTGACATGAAAAGCTCAATTTTTAGAACAGGGAACTGTGTGGAGGTTGGGATACTCTTTGGCAAATCAGACTTCCCAATTCAACTAAGACTTTCTGCGAAGAACAGTAAGAAGCAAGTATTTTTAAAACACTAAACACTCAATGAGAAATAGATTTAATGTAATAATCCTATTTCTCTATGGTATGTTTATTGTAAATTAAGTACTGAACATTTGTAAAACCTAAATAAAATTAGTTGGTCAGATGCCATTCATCTTTGAACCGCAGATAAGTAAAAATGAGCTCTCTAGGTTGGAAGAGTTTTTTAATCTGAGATGGATGAACAAGAAAAGTACAAAACAATGTTTGTCTGCTGCAAAATTTTTTTAGCTTATATAACTGAAATAAACAGTTCAGAGTGAGAGGAGTACTAATTAGAGTGTACTATGTTTTAACCACAATCAAGGACATTAGTTATGGCACTCTTGTCTACTCAGCACAATAAAACATTCTTGAGCACAGAGTCTTGATTACGGAAACTCATTTATTTTTAAGAGAAGAAAACACTGCTATTTTAAGTAAATCAAAACAAATACATCATAATTGTGTAATATTTTACAGTATGTATTTTGTTGTTGAGCTTCATTCCTTAAAGGGAAGCTTCTGAAAACTATGTTTTCTTCAGCAATATTAATGAATAAAGGAATGTAATTCCATGACACAACAAAAGTTCATGCTCCCAGTAGAATTTTAAGGTCTACAAAACTAAAAGAAGTCTGAATCAGTTACTTGTTTCTACCATTATGTTCACTTCAACAATTATAGGCAATATTATATCGCAAATTTACTATTTATTTCTACAGTATTCCTAGTATGCTATACCGTACCATATAGTGTACTAGGAAATCCATCTTGACAGTTCTTCTAGTAAACTTTTACAATATTTCTAGCAACTGTTCTTTCTCTTCTGTAATTGCTGCGCTCCTAGGATTCTCTAAATGTAAATGAATATGTAGACTAACAACAAATTCAATGCTAAAAGGGTTTGCAGCTACTGGCTTCAAGAAGCACTCTGCACACATCTGTCATAACAGATACCACCTGAGCTTGAAGAACAGAAATTCTGACTAGTGCAACAAAGAAATACATATTTAAAAATTATTTCTGTAAACTGGTTCTTTGACTAAATGGCTGGACTTTCATGGTTCGGCAGTGATGTAAAATATTCCCTGGATTTGTGTTAGAGTACATTTTATGTTGAAATGATGTAGTGTAGCTTGACATTAAGTAGAGGTCAGCCTGAGAACAGAAATATTACTTTGCTAGCATCTTTCTTAGAAAAGGCAGAGAAGCTTAACCAGTTTGTCTTAGGAGTAAAAAAGAAAAAAAACCTGACTCACAAAGAGATGATATTACGTATTATCTCTTGTTCTGTAAGTATGTGAATTTAGGTTCTTCATCATTGTGACACAATGAAAATTAAAAAAAAAATGCTTGTCAATTTGGATTACCTTTATTTTGGCATTGTCCAATGGTTTTCTTTGTAAATTCATGTACTTTCTTGTATTTTTGCATAAAACTCTCTATAAAGTGACTAGCTTCAAGAGGAGTAATTCCCAAGCATTCAGCAAGACGTTCTTTACCTGGTACACAAAGAAAAAAAAAAAAGAAAAACAGAACAGAAATCCATTACAGACAATAACACTGTACGTTCACAATTACTGAAATTGGTAAATACGCTCATCTCCATGAAACAGGATGGATCTGATATACCATAATCATATTTCAATGATGCAAATGTTATCCTTAAGCTTGAATGTTTCATTGAAGTTGAAATCTGCAGACTCTAAGGAGGAGATGTAGAACCTACAAATTATGTAAAAAAGAAATGGAGATATGGCTAGTTGAGTTTAGCCAGAAGCTTTTGGTATGGTGTAGAAGTCATAAAAAAAAAAAAAACCTAACAGAAGTAAACAGACCAAGTGGCCTGATTTAAAAAATACAGTTAGGAGTGTGAATCCCACAGATTTCAAACAGTCTTGGACTCCTCAATTTCTACAGAAATCTAAGTCCAAGTTGTGAGATGAAAGGGCTGGAAAAAAAAATGCAGAATAGAAAAGTGTTTCAGCAGACATGGAAAGGAGTACTGCATTTTGGATAAGATATAGATGAACAATATATATTATTATTATATATTTCACAAACATATAATATTATACCAAAGTACTAAAATATTATCTAAGAGCTTCAGTTTAAATACATTTATAAATTAAATATTTTCATTAAAAATAACACACACATCAACTTTAGTCAGATGAGGTTTGAAAGACGGATATATTTGTCTGCACGGCATCACAAAACCAACACTGCGTCTGGAAACAACATAAGCTGAGAGGCAAAGTCTCAAGGCACTAAAAGCATAGAATAGTTACTGTCATGGTAATACTGTCAAGAAAAATTATCCAGCATTCCTAAAGAGAAGGAATTTCAGCCACCTAAATACCATCCCTGTCAGTCTGATACGCATTCAGACTTCTGAATACAGAATAATGTAGCATTTTGTTCTGTCATGCTGGGATCCGCACTGAGCTACAGGAACACCAGTCCAGACAAGGTGCTAGAACAGGAAATGCACATCTAACATGACTCCTAGCTGAGCTGTTACTGGCCTGGGAATCTATTTTACATCTAAATAACTTGTTCTTAATTTCTTGGTCAGAAAATGACAAATCTATCTGCAAAAGCATGTGTTGTTAATAGCTAGAAGAGTGCTGAGGCTTCCTTGGAGAACTGCAACATCTATATTTGTCCATGTTACCCTTCTAAAGAACTACTGCTGTACAGAACAAACTATTACATACAAGAGAAGGAAAACTAAGCCACAATAACAACAAGGGAGTCTGAGAAGTTCCAGCAAAATGCAATTCCTGGAAAGCAAAAAGAGAAGACTCTACAGCCACTTAAGCTCATGTTTGACTACATGGGAGCACAGGCCATGCTAAGCAACTCCCAGGAGTGGGCTGAAGCTTCCTTGAGCACTCCCCTTTTTTTATCCATGCCAGGGGAACTGTTACTAATAGCATGTGCGTTCTAGCATTTTCCAGTCTATAATATCATATTTCAAAACTGAAAATAACACTTCTAACCAGCTTCTCTGGTTTTCATTTAAACACTTTGACACGCCTCTGTGCTCCGTGTAAGTCAAGGCTTGAACACTGGACTAGTTCCATTGAAGAGAATTGATTCTTTCTTTCACAGAAGTTTAAGTTGCCTTTTCTGTAGGTTCACAGGATGACTGAGGCATAAACAGATGAATATAACTGCTCCACATTAGGCAAAATGTCTGAAATTCTGCTCTCTCTCTCAATAGATGGTATATTAATTAAGGTACCAACTCCTAGATCTAGTAAAACATTTCTGTATTATAGTCTTTTCTGTCCTCCAAGATTATAGGAAAGATTTTAAAAATACGAACCAAGAGTAACGTAAAGCTAAGAAAGCATAAACCAAAAAAAGATCACTACATGAAAGTAGTAGACTTCCACTGACTCCAGTAAGCATAATACCAGCAATCTCTACCAGAGGTCCTTTCCAGTCTTAACATTCCGTGATTATAAGAATGCGTCTTGAGTTAATATCTGAGTTAGAGACAGTATCTGAGTTCTTCTAATTTAATTAGAGCTGTTCTCATCTCTGTCTAAAGATCAACAGAAAAAAAAGTTTCCTAGAAATTATACCTATTTTAGTTGAAGACAAATGCATCCCTTACATCCACAGCAAATAAATCTGACATCTGAGTAATTTTTACGTAGGTCAACGCAGGTATATTAATTTGATAATTTTAATTATTTAACAATACTTGATGAAAATCAAAACATAATACACTGACAAAATTTAACTCATCTTCAGACATTTGTTATATTTGCATAAGTTACATATATGGTATGAACTTACTGTAGCAATTTGTTTTATAAGAATGCCTACCTGCTCCATAAACCACTGAGTAAACAATACGCTTTGCTTGCTCTCTATCAGTTTGTTTCACTTGTCCACTTGGAATGCCCTTCCTAAACAAACAAACAAAAATAATTTTCAGTTAAAATCAATTTACATTTTTATCCTCACAGAAACATATTTAACTACGGATTAACAAGACATAAACAGAAGAAATTAGGAGCTTTTACCTTAGGCACAATGAACACACAGCTTGTTTACAAATTTTGGTGGTGACAGACCTCAGAAAATGTAGCTCTTTAATCCTCATTTTGTTTTTTGTTTGATTTTTTTAATCAAATCCTTGACTAGGAAAATTCCTCCTACTATATTATTAATTCCTTAGGATGAAGAAGTTCTAATACTGACCCATGAGAAAAGTTAAACCTTCCCAGCATCAACATTTCTTCAAGACACAAAGTATACAGAAACACTAAGAAAAGTTTGACCTCAAGCTTATTTAAACAAATGTTATATAAATTTCATTAGTAAGAATATCTGACCCTTCATCAAGAATAATTGCTGATAAAAGCATGCACTGAATCTCTTATATGTTTTACAGAGCTCTGAAATGGAGATACATCATAAAACAGCAGCAGGAGCAGAGACTGTAGCTAGTTTACTTGCAACAAGCATTGTCCTTCCTGCTTCTCATTCACACACCAAGGATGTAGACTGTCCTATAAAAGGGCTAATGGATTTAGTAATTTGTAAATTAAAAGCTAGGACTCTGCAATCACCAATTATGTGCTATCTATGCTTTCTCTTATCTAAACATAGCTTCAGGAAGAATGCTGACATTACTGACCATTTATAGCACTGAAGCATATTGGTAATATGGTTTAAATGGAAGCTTATTGGAAGAAATCTCTACCTAATTGGCTCACACTTTGAATATTAGTATCTACACAAACTGTTTTTGGGAAGTTAAAGATGGACTGCAATCAGAGATGCTTGATGCCATATGAACAGCTTGTGAAAAAGTTCTCGTGAGTCCATTGATGACGATTCAATCGCATTTTAAGAACCAGTTTGGTATACTTTGTTAAGCTCCTTTATGTTATATGTAGATACAAGGGTTGCTCCAAAAACAATGTATCCACAATGTCAAAGGCAGGTATTGGTGAAGTTGAACTTTCCCACCAATATTCCATTACATATTGTTGCTGTGATACAGATGGCAGCAGAGGAGCAGTCTGACAAAATGGCAGCTGACAGAGAAGCAGAGGTGTGCTCCTTGATATGAAAAAAATTGCATCCATTGACATTCATTGACTCTTGCTGAATGATAATAGAGACCAAACAGCAGATGTGAGGATAAGGAAACAGAATGGTGTATTTCAGCAGTGGCACCAATGCTGTGAAAGACAAGCTGTGTTTCAGATGGCCATGCACAGCCGTTGCACAACAAAATGAAGAGTCTCAATGAGCTCACCTGTGTGAAGTGGCAGAATACAAACATGGAACTGCACATAGAGCTGAATGTTGGCTTTGATTCACTGGAAATGAGGGTAGCAATACTGGAATAATACAAAGTTTGCACCAGGTGGACCCCACAGGTGCTCACACAAGAACAGAAAACAACACAAGCAAGCTTCTCAGAAGTTTTTGAACCAATACAAGGCTGAAAGTGACAGTTTCCCAGACTTTATCATTACTGGTGACAAGAAATGGTGTCACCACAACAAGACAGAATCAAAATGGCAGTGCATACAGTGGCAACAAGTGCACTTACCACCAAAGAAGAGTTCAAGACACAGTCCTCAGTGGCTAAAGTGACGTGCACTATCTTTTAGGATAGGAAAGGGTTAAGCCTTCTGGATTTCCTGGAACCTAGACAAACCATCAACTCTGACCACTACATCGTGACACTGACTACATTGAAGATTTTAACTTGCTCAATTAGGCCAGAGAAATAGACAGTCTTTCTCATGCAACACAATAACACTAGGCACCATATCAGTTTGAAGATCATGGAACATGTTGCCAGTCTTAGCAGGACTGTCCTACCACACCCTCTATGTAGCCTGGATTTGGCACCTTCTATCTATTCAGGCCAATAGAGGATGGAAAGGTAAGATACTTTCTAAAATAGGAAAGAAGCATCTGAAACACAGACTTCCATCTTTTCAAAAGGGAAACAGCAGGTAACATAAAGGAAGATGTTTCTGAGATAACCTAAGTATACACTGATTAAAAGTTTGCAACACTTCATATTTTATTTCACTCCGTTTTGCTTTTTTTTTTTTAAATAAAAAGCTTTCACCTTGGATAACCATGTTCAACATCTTTGGAAGAAAGACTACATCAGTCAGCTCGATATCATCTTTTCTATAGCACATCTTTGTCATTTTATCTCTTTTCCTCTTTGTATGCCACCTCATCAAAATGCATCTTAATTTGTTTTATGCTCTTTTAGCGTGAGGAAAAGCTTTACAACTCCTATAAAGCTCTTTTTCAAGATTCCAAAAGCACTTTACGATTTTTCAAATCCTTCCAGTGGTTCATTATAAAATAAATTATTTTGTCTGAGTAGCCCCTGTAGTCCATTGCATGAAGATTTATTTCATTCATCCTAAACCTTCTACAGAAGAGGATATCTAGCTTTCAAGCACACTACAGGTGATAAAGACATATCTTTGCAGTTTTCTCCATGGGCCTGGAGTCTCCTGCTGCTACACTTTGAAGTACCAGGGGCCCAGCTATAGAGATTGCAACAAGGACATGTCATAAACTATACCTGTCATCAGTAACAATTTGTTGAAGGATTCACACGGGGGTAAACCAATCCATTATCTTTACTAAGATATTGATCTCCCATATACTTGATATTGAGAAGACAAATTAGATAGCAGTTGTTTTCAATGCTCTTGACAAAAAAAATTCACAGATTTCTCTTAAAAAAAAACAACAAAACAATTCTGGACTTCATTCAGTTAGAATAGGAAGTGTTTGATATCAATGGAAGAGTATGAGAGAGGACACACTCCTCTGGAACCTTCACCTCTTCTCCCCTTCATAAAAGTGCTTTTCTATCAGATTTGTATTTCTCTCATGCAGTGAGTTACCCAGACAGGTGATGTTTATTTCTGAGCCGTGATTGTTGAAAGAATTAATCAACTAGACAACACTCATCTTGGGGTCTTCAGCTTTGGAAATAGAGAATAAAAGAGTCAGGCTAACTAATACCCACCATCAGGTGCCACTGTGAACATCAGTGGTGATGGCTATCAGTAATGAATAAATAAATTTAAACAGATTAAGAGAGCTACACAAGCCAAGATGACCACTTGTTTTAAACTACATGTCAGGGAATTAATGGTCTGAGAGTTTGTTCTTCACTTTTCACTTTTTTTCTGAAAGAAGTTTCAAAAAGGAACGGAAGCCATGTTGAGAGATGATAGAGGTAGTTGCAGCAATGTTTCAAATAATTAGTAATCCTGATTTAGTCAGGAGTCTCAAAACCTCATAAAGAAATAGATGGATCCTCAGAGCAACCTAAGATACATATCAGAAAAAAGTTCTCTGCACATAACACCAAATGGTGATATAACTTCTGTCAGTCACCATATCAAACCATCAGCAAACAATGTGCATGTTGCTTGGAAAAAACAAACTGGGGAAAAGGGAAGATCACATTTGATCAAACTGCCTCTATGCAGTTAAGAAAGAGGTAAGATACAGACATCTAAATATTTTGGCAGGGCACTCAAAAGAGGAAGAAAATACAATGAGGATCTTCTGCAGAGAAGGATGATATTCTGAACAAAACATCTCTTCACTGAAAACATCTCTCACACCTTAATTTTCTATTATGCTTATTAAATGTAATCATATTTAATACATTACATTAAATGTGATTATATTTAATTAAAAGCAAAATTAATACTGAAGAGTCTTTTTGTTTCGTTTGTTTTACAACAATCAGTGGACATGAAATTCTGTTTCAAAAGCAAGGAGGTCTTAACTTTTGCATAAAGATGTTTGACCTCAGCCTAAGAAAAAGTTTCCAGACAAGATGGACTCTCAGTTCTCAAAGTTGATATGACAAGATGTTCCTCTGTTTTCCACAATCTTTACTTGACTTCCTTGGCACCTACTAATTGTATTCACAGTACTATTTCACAAAATGCATCCACTGTTTCATTATTTCTTTACTGTAAAAGTTTCATCAATGTAAATCTAACTACTATTGTGACATTCAATCCTGTTTATAAACTGTGTCAAAATGTGCTGTAGCACCTCAAAACATTTTGAAAATGGTGTAGATTTGCAATACCTGCCTTTACATTCTTAATTTCATCAGGATTTATATTGAGACTCAAGTTAATTGAGTTGAATGAAATAAATATTTCATGATGAAGATGACTACTTGAAGATAACTCTTCATACACAAGACATTTCTTCACAAAATCAGAAAAGTTAAGCACTGTCAAACAGTGAAACAACTCAGAACTGCACAACATTACAGTGCTTGTTTTTCACTAGTTGATGTGTTAGTTGTGTTGATAAAAGTTATGAAACTTTTTTTTTAGTTATTCTAGAATGTTAAGAAAACATCTGAGGTGCAATAATATTAAGCTTCCAATCTAATATAAAATTAAGCTGCCTGGTTAAGCTTGTCGTTAACAACCTGGTTTATTTAAAGCATTTGTGTAACTCTAAAACCAAAATGCTTTCTCAAACCATTATGCTTCCTAAAGACAGTTGCCTCTGCCTTACTAGTTGTCAGCCTAAACAAATGTCACAGTTGCACTTCTGCAAGGAACTGTATACTATAAGGTGAAATAAGTTACCATATAGACAATCTGTCAGAGTGTAAAGTAAATAGACTGTTGAATTGCATTAATATTAACTACTGCAAAGTCAGCTTTCAAAACATACTTTGCTACAGAAGTAAAACTGTTAAAATATTCAACATCAGCAGCCATGAGCTGAGTTTAATTCAGACCCTATGATGTTTTAAAATGCTGATTTGAGAAGGCAAACTGAACCTCTTCCCTGTTACTGAATTTCAAGATGAAGGGGTCATGGGTGGAAAGAATGGACACCAGAGAGGGTGAAGAGAAGTGACAGCAAATTAAATCACTGCATCAATGCTTTTTGAAAAAAACATACTGCAATACCAGAAGGCAAGATCTAGATTGAGCACCTATATATCAATAGAATATACATATTTACACTCTAATTTATGGATGCTGCTCTGTTTAATGCAAAGGCAAAACAAGCATTACAGCTATTGTGAACATTAAATTTGCAAACGCCAGTTTCCAAGAGTTTTCCTGTCAAAATCTTTTGAGTATGATTTATTTTGTAAAAATTTAACAGTTACTACAATTATTCATTAATGAACAGACATTTTCACAAATAATGTCTGTTGTAAGAAGAAAATCTCAATCTAGAACTAATGCGTTTTGCCTAAGGCAAGCAAGCTTGATTTTAAATGATGACAATTATTCAGAACAATGATTTAATCTGTTACTCTCACAAAAATCTAGGTGAAAGTAATCAACTTCATCATTAATGATATTCCTGTCCCCTATGCCAACACTGGAGACATAAATTGAGGATTCAATTACAGCTGATATCACAGTGTTTTCAGGTAGATACGAGACTGACTAATCCCAAACAAAGAATATTAGCACAGAAAAGAAAAAGTGAAATGAAGTATGCAGAGAACATGGAGGTTGTGTTTCAAGCTACTCACAACAAACTGATGCCCAACACATCATGTAGGAACAAAATTAGAATACTGATTCTATTTCACCCACTCTAGATTTTAGTAATTGCAAAGCTATCCCTACACAGCTGGAGAAATATACCATATCATGGAGTCTAAAGAAGAAAAAAAGACTCCTGCTCTTCTGCAATAAAAAGAATTATTAAAGCATATATTTTTGCATAAAGTAGGGGCTGAGCAAGTAGAAAGAGAGGAAAAGATGTAGTATTTGATCATGAGATGACAAGGAAACAATAGTTTGGCAGTGGAAAGACAAATACAATTTCAATAGATAAGTGGATTACT
Organism: Phasianus colchicus; assembly: GCF_987193195.1. Lineage (NCBI taxonomy): Eukaryota > Metazoa > Chordata > Aves > Galliformes > Phasianidae > Phasianus > Phasianus colchicus. The sequence goes on along the minus strand of NC_143439.1, from coordinate 64,304,112 downwards.
TCCAATAGCAATTAGGCAATATTAGTTTTGCTATGAAGTGCGCTGGGGAGATTTTATCCAAGGCATTTAATTTCATTTGGCTACCAGGTACAAGAAACTTTAATTTTAATTAAATTTCAATTTAATTTGAAACAGGTATGGAGGTAGTTTATTAGAATTTTGAATAGACAAAATACCCAAACTGTATGAAGTGAGGCCATTCTATGATTCTGTGAGGCACTGACTATATCAATTAAAATAACCATTCATCTCCTGAAGCAGCGAGGTTAACTAGAAAACATCAGACATCCATACTTTAAAACTTTTACCACTTATACATGGCACTGCAATTCAACAGCCTGGTGGAAATAATTCATGGCCCACACTAAGTGAGTAATTGCGCCCAATGATTCTCCAGCCCAGAGCTACAGCCATGATGGTATCTGCACTGCTGAATTGGTCACTGAGTGACAACAACCAGAAACATTTACTAGCACTAAATTTATTAAAATAAAGGCAGCCTCTTGCATCATTATTTCTTTAATTCACCATAATGTTAACCCTATTTCATGACCAAAATTAACTCATATTTCTTGACCATGATACCAATATACCTCAGACTGTGTTGTGGCACAGAGATTTCAGAGCTAGCTTTAAAGAAAAAAAACTAACTAGCTTTGCTAACTAAAACTGTTTAGTTAAACAGTGCCACTGATGTTGTAGTGCAGTACAACAGCTGCAGGAGCTGCTAACAGTACACCCTCATTCACAAATGATCTAAAATCTAAGTTACTGTTAAATACCAGCTTCATAATAAATGGCATCTCAACAGGTAGACATTGGGCCACAGCACATCTGATCCTGAATGTGATTTGATTTGGAATGCATGCCTTCCCATTTAAATTGAACCTACTGGCTAATTGGGATGAGAGGACTGGTAAAGTGGTACTTATTTCCTTGATAGAAGTCCACCTTGATCAACATAATCACTTTGTTGTTCTTTAACAACCTGACAAAAACCCAGCTGATGTGTCTCTATTAATGAAGACTTCTTTAAAAGTTTGCTGATAATACTCTCCAAAAAAATACAACCATAAATAAGAAGCATTTGGACAACACTCAGACTTACGGTGTAACTTCTAGGTAGTCCTGTGTGGAGCCAGGAGTTGGAAATGGTGATCATTGTGGGTCCTTTTCAACTAAGGATATACTAGGACTTTAATCATAACTGTTTAAAAAGAATTTAGCTACAGATGTTGGTTTTACCTCTGATAAGTCTATTCATCTCATTGATGTTTTACTGGATTTTCTTGTTATTTGACATTAACCTTGAATTTAAGTCCTAGAATTAATACTAATATTTTAAGGTTTTTTTTTTTTTCATTTCAAGCCTGATGTCTGCAGTTGTAAGTAATAGTAATCTAAGGGAGTAGGCAGCTTAACTGAACTCAGTGTTTGCAATAGAATATATTTACACCAAGTAACCTAAACATGATAGTGTTTTGCTAACACTAGATGTTTAATCCATCTGATTCAAAAAATGCATTTTAAACAAAGCCGTATGAAATGGGTACAGGCAAGTGCATATATATTTAGTTACCATCAAGCATTTGTGCATGCTCAACTTAATCTTTTTCAAATAGATCCAGCACACTATCTTTTTGTACATTTCAGCCTACAATGACTTATTTAGATTTATTTCAAGAATATCCAAAATCCCTTTGCTTATTTCCTGTGTTCTTCACAACCAGCAGGGCATCAACAGATAGAACCACTGTCGCTCTATGTCTTGAATTTCCAAGTGGCTGGAAAAACAAGTCCTTATTTCACCATAGTTCCTGATGGACCAAATGCCAATGCACAAAAGTTGGACTCACATTAACATTATTTGATATAATCAGTTCCTTGAGTCCCCTTGCTTGGCAGACTGTAATTCAATAAAATTTCCTTATCTTCCTAAAGAAAGACAGTCTCTAAAGAACAAAACAAACCTTCCTGTACTGTGTTCTTTTTATTCAAATCTGGTTGAACTTCTCTGCCCTTTTTAAAGAGAAAATGAAAGACTTTTGTTTCTCTGATATGGTAATCCCAAATAATTCTGTGATTTGCTTCTCTCTGGGCTTTTTCTTGAGTCATTTCCAAAATTAGCATGTCCCTCTTTTACCAAAGCAGTTCGCTATATATTACCATCATCCCACACACACATCAGCTGAGGAAACAGACTTTTATATTCAGTACATTTTGTTAACAGCCTGCAGTTCCCAAGATCATTTGAAATTAAGTGTTCAGATTCCTCTGATTCTCACAGATGATACAACGTAAATGAATAACTCTTCAAGTGTCAGCCACACAAGACTACATTATAAAATTGGAACTTTTTCAGAATGATTAGTGGAAAATAATTTCTCTTATTACTCTTATTTTAGGTATTAGCTGCCCTTGCTACAAAGAAATAAGTTAGTTACAACCTAGATAGGGCAAGCTATTTTCCTAAATCCGTTAGGACTTATGACAAACTCATCTATGTAGAAACAAAGATGATGAATGGTTGCAAACATATCTGTAATAACTTGTTGATGCCTGCCATTGTGTGCCTTAGGAATAACTTACTAGATAAAAGCATGAATCAATAAAGAATTTTCTACAGACTTGAACATAAAGCAGGGACCTGATCACTAGGATGATGCTCATCTCAGAGAAGCAACCCTGCACTTATATTTTGATCAGCTCTCTAGTACACAGTCCCAGTGAAAGACCAACTCTTATCCTGGCAATTCCACAGGAAACTATGCAATCTAGACTACAATGTGGAAAACAGGAATGAAATGGATGTGGATGCCCTTATTCAAATCTGTGAACCAACCCATTTCCCACCATGAAGTGGCCTCTGAATCCTGAATATCCTTCAATTTTCTTCTGAAGACATCTCCTGAACGTTCAGTAGGCTTCTGAAACTCTCCACTGTGCACATGTTCACCAGAACTCTTCTGAGCACACCTGATCTCTTCTGTGATGCCTGACCCAATCTAGCAGATGTAATCTAATTACTTCATTATACGCACACAGTCTCTGGTTCTCACATATAGCTTTTTTGCTTTTTTATTTTGTTAGTATGAGGTGGAGAGGGTACCACTTTGAAACACTTGCTCAGGTACTGAGGGCCAGCAACTCAGTTGCTCTTCACTTAAGGGGTTTCACAGACCACTGTTTCCCAACAGAGTTCTTTAAGCAATCCACTCAGGATCATAAGGTCATAAAATCGTAGTTGTGAGGGAGACTGAAAAGTCACCCACTATTCTTCAAATTACCTGTCTGATTGACTCATTCCTCCTCAAGATGAATATTCCACAGCTTTCATAGCTAACTCATCTTCATATTTATCAACCTTTACCATTTAAAACCTCTATTTAACATAAACTGAAACCCCTCTTATAACAGCATATACTCATTCATTATGCTTTGTTCACACTGCAGCCAACTCTGCTACAAACTTTTATATATTTGAAGAGCTTTTTCATGTTTTGTTTTTTGTTTTTTCTAAATCATATCTTCTCTCGGCTAAACAAATCTAATTATTTCAGCCTTATAATCTTGGTGAACAGCATCTCAGCTGCAACAGGAGAGGGTCATGGTTTGGAGAAGTTTTCTTACACAGTATAACCTTACTCCATAATTTTCTGGAAGCAAGCATACAGATTTGAATACTAAGGTTAAAAAAAAGTTCACCTGATGTCCCCAAAAATCTAGCCATTAGATAAAAGCTAGGCACTGTAGCCACTTGAAAAGAATGCTATCTATCTGGCAGGTATTTGTTTAGACCACATGGGAGTGATTGTCCTTGTAATTCAGTTCCAGCTTTTAAAGAGAAGTTCAAACAAACTACTGAGATTAGAATCTCTCTTTAGCTTCTCTTAGATGGCTTTGGTCTGCAAATAACCTTTTTTTTTTTTTTTCCCTCACCCTTTGAGTTGCACACTTTGGCACTAAACAATGAACTTGGCAACACAATTCTGGGTTTTGTATTCTATTTCAGGTTCTGGAACCTAAAACATTGCAAGTAAGTCTGACTTCCAGATATCAGAGATGTCATGTTAAAACATCAGAACACAGTGATGAGTCTTTCAAGCTTAAAATGACTAAGCAAGTTCCAGAGCCATAAATAATGTAGTTACATTTGATGAAGTAGCACTATCCTGTGATGCATACAGTTCTGAGAAATCTCCAGTTCTCTAAACTCTGAAAAAGGAAAGCAGGAAAAAGAACTTATTCACATATTTGAAAACATCAAGAAGCAGAGAAGAAATTGCTCGAGTCATAGGAACTCTAAAGCAGTACTATCCCCAGTTAAAAAAGCATGCAAGCAGGAAAGCAGGACAAAAATCACATTTATGCAGTATGTTCTCAGCTACATCAAGACCCTCTTCCTGGATTTTGATGCAGTATGGCCAATACCAGTATATACTATGACAGAGGAACACCAGCCTACTGAGAAGAGTGACAAATGAACAATTTGAAAGAGATTGGCAGAATCAGAGTCATTTAGATTCAGAAAGACCTTCAAGATCATACAAGTCCACCGCTACATCCCTTACCACACTCACACATCTTTTTAAGCACCTTCAGAGATGGCAACTTTGCCATCTGCCAGGGTAGTCTGTTTCAGTGGCTAACCACTCTTTCCATGAAGAAACTCCCCCTGATATCCAATCAAAATCTCCCTCGACACTTAATGTCGCAGCCTGCATTCTGTTACTTGTAATCTGAGAATAAGGACTGGAATCCTCCTTGCTACAACCTCCATTTAGGTAGTTTCAGATAGCAATAAGCACTCCCCCCCCTCGCCCACATCCTCTTCTCCATATTAAACAGCCACAGTTTCATTAGCTGCTCCTCACACGCTTTGGCCTTTCACCATCTTCATTGCAGTTATTGTACCTCTAATAAAAAAATAAAAATCACAGAAACTATCTAAAAAATTGATTTTTTTTCAGTTTCCATCTTTGAAATTTATTTTAAAATATGTCAATTAACAGCATTTTTAACACTTTTTTAAAATACATTTTGGAAATGCTAGATTAAAGAAGCGAGATAAATTTCATTCAGGAATTTGTTCTCATTTGCACGGCAGTTAGTCTTGGGTGGTCAGACAGCTGCCAAGGCAGTTCTCATCTTCAGCACTGTGGTAATAGTTTGACATTTCCAAAACACTATCACTGTCAGAGAACATCATCACAAAGCAGCACAAGGTGATCTTCTAGACAGCTGGAGTTAGTTATGTCAAGAGTTTTCAAAAGTAGAGGCAAGCTTTGAAACTTTGCTTTCAGTTCAGTAGCAGATAGATCATTAATATAATGCACTCTGTGTTGTACTAGGTGGTATTGAATTGACATTTAAAACTTACTTTTAAGTAGGCCACAACATCGTACGACCCTGTAAGATAATGCAGGTAACATCATGTTCTAATCGTTACAGACGGGATAAAAGTAGGAAGAGTACTTAGCATATACAAGTGAATATTAAAATCTAGTGATATCATCTTAGTTTAAGCTGAGGCATCTGTTAGAAGATTAGAAGATATACTGGGTGTACAAGGCAGAGATAAGTCTGGGCTTTGCACTGACAAAAAAAACCAAGAGAAGAAAACCTATTGAAAAGTGGCCAACAGACATCTTTATTTTACTCCTTAGTTTCCATGGAATTAAATTCCATGAATATTATTTCCATGTCTGAAAAGCAAAACATGAGACTAAGCAACAGATTACCCATAAGCTCATGAAAGAAAGCAGTTAACACCAACCTTTGAAATTTTTTTATCTGAATAGCAATTTCAAAACAGTTGCATCAAAAGGAACACACGATACTTAAAAACAACAACTACTATCTAGAGCAAACAACATCTACAGCAAACTGCAGGGAATTCCAAATCAGCAGAGGCTCCATTACTTCTGAAATGAGCTCTCTTGCTAAGTTAGCCACAGGAATACAAGATTACAGTCTCATCTTGAAGAAAAGATTGCTTCTCAGCTAGGTCTATTGCACATCACACTGAACTTCAGCCTCTGAGTTAGTACATTCATCCAGTCCTTTACCATGATGCACAGACATGGTTTGGGTTGACACATGCTTCTGCATCTCTAGACTGCACTGTCAACAAGTGTAAAGATGGCATAAGAATAGATGATTAACAGAAACATCAATTCAACAGCTTTCAAAGGCACACATCTATAAGGTCCCTGAAACAGACGGAATCCTGATAGACCATGCTTAACAAAATTAAGACAGGAAAGCTTCTATACATAAGAGATCTTAATTAAATAGTAAACTCATACGGCTAACCTCTTTACAGAAACTACCCACCACAGTTGCCAAATGCTATTAAGACCCTATATGGTTTTACTAAAAGATTGGATTTCAGATAGAAGGCTTTATCCTGAAGGACAGGTAAGGAATAAGAGAAAGGTTTAGGTGCAGAAGTCATAAAGCTTAAAATATATAAGTGAAAAAATAGTATGAATCTTTGACTCTGGGATGTGGTTTGGGTTTTATATTGTCCAATAATATAATATTTACTATTTATGCTTCTTATTACTTTATTATTTTTATGTTTTTATTTACTATTTATATTATGAAATGTATTTATTATATTCATATTTATGAATCTTCGAAGGTTGGTGGCCCTGCCTGTAGCAGGGAGGTTGGAACCTGATGATCCTCAGGGCCCGCTCCAACCCAAGCCATTCTATGATTTATTAGTCTAAGGATTTTTAGAAACAGAACACCTGAAGAGATACCAGCTGATATATATTCAGAAGATGGAATGCTGTTAGACATTGTTATTAACTACCTATAATAGCTGTTTCTTCTGAGAGGAAACTTCAAAAACTAACTTATTCTTTATATATTTCTTTCAGAAAAAGAATTTTTGTCAAGGTTTTCAGATTGTCTGGTATGTGTCAAAAAATATTTACAAACACCAACAATGTCAAATTCCTTCAAAAAGAATAAAATATTTGGTATATCATTTGGTATATCCCTTGCACAGATTTTAAAGCCTCAGGATCAAGATCTAATGTAAGTCAGGTGACCAAGAGTTAAAATGTTTCTCATTTACTTTGCTCTTCCTTCACTAAACTTGATTTAAATGGCAATGAATGGGGTGTTGGGGGGTAAAGAGCTGGTATTTCATGCAAACTACAAAATTTCTTTCCTAAAAACATGTGAATATCATTATTTATTATGTTTTTAAAGCAACATAGGTTTGTATAGCTACTATGTTACAATAGGTAAATTCTGTTTCTTCAGACTTTTTAAAATAAGTTCAGATAACTGGATAATTATTACTTAGTAAATATTTTTGTTCTCATAACATCCTAGCAGTGGCTACATCTGAAACAAGAATAGAAAGTTGTTTTTCTGAACTGCTTTTGTCTTTGTAGATCATAATATTAAATCTAGTGTTGGTTTTTTCCCCTCAGGGGTTGAATAAGTACATAAGATACATATCTATAGAGATAAATTAGGTATTAAGTAAAGAGTCTCTATATGCATTCAGTTGCCCAGTCCATATGTGAAAATTACTAAAAAATTAAAAAGTAAATTTCAAAACTATGTTGTGTTAACCATACAGTCAACTTTTCTCTGAGATTTGAATTTGTACTGCCATATCACAATTTCCCTAGCAACTAGTCACATTCCACTGGTTTAAAATTTGCATTATGAAAGATGAAGAAGCATCCAGAATGGGAAGATAACTGATTTTGTGTCTTCTCCCTGGTGATAAATAAGGACAAACTCCCAAAAGGTGAGTTCAGTAGGAAGTGACCCAATAAGAGGAATTAAATTTGTCAGAACAAATGAACATCTACAGGAAGCTGGTCACCCTGGACCTACTTTGTTCTCAATAGTGAGAAATCAACACATCAGGTACATAACAGACATCCAAGGACAGAACAGATGAAACTCAACTTTCACTCTTCTGTATTTATTAAGAGTCACAAAATAGATTCAATAGTTCAAGTATCAGCCTTCCTGAAGTTTAAAGGAAGAGTCAGCAGAATCATTACATAATAATTTTGTAGACACACTATGACACTTCTGTCTGATAAAAATATTTGCCTGTAATATTTCATTAAATGTAAAGTTACTGTGTAGCAACTGTAAGAGGTTGACGGCTGCCAAGAGCTGTGAGGTTGTTGAATAGAATAGTATTTCTGGAGCTGTGCCCAGAGTTGAGGCAAAATTTGACTCATCCTCACACATACATTTGCAGTATATCTCTAAACTAAAATAAGGATTTAACTCCATCACGAGGTTCTAATGATATCATGTCAGAGCTAGGAATTGATGATAATATCAATAGAGGCCAAGGGACTCTAAAGAAACAGGCAATCTTGCCATAGCTATATTCACTGAGACACCTGTGACCTTGAGTTGTGTTGTCCCAGACTGTACATGTACATGTTAGCAAATTATAATTTGATCACCGTTTTATTTTTATTACTTCAGAGTATATTATCAAATAGCACAGTGGGGAGAATTTTAGGAACTGTAGAACAGGGATTATCTAAATCAGGACTGATTAATTCACATCTATTTTTGCTTTCATGTTTTTCAGCTAGCAATCTTCCAACAAAAACAGTGAAAAAAATTAAAGACTGAGAAGCAAGGGAAATATAGAAATTGCATGATATTTACATGACAATTCTGTTCTATCTGCTTGCATTTTAATATATACTTATTGGATCTTCACCTGTCTTGCATGTTCAAACTGTAAGCTTCTTTAGATCTATCCTGTCACTTATTGTACTAAAAAAATACATGAGAGTTCAATGTGAATCCCAGTCTCAACTAAGATTTTAGGCATCATTATGATAAAAGCAATAATAAGAACTATCTTCATGTAGATATGTAACTAATATTTCACTGCTTGGATAGTTAATGATTTGGTCTGCATGATGAAAAGATCAATAAATAATCTGGAAATTGAAGTTAGTGGGTTTTTTTTGTTTTTTGTTTTTTTTTTTTTTAGATAACCACTTTCTCAAAGGATCACAGGATCTACCAGAATTGCTCCAAGCAAGCCCACAAGCTCTAGAGACTGTTTCTTGCATATATGTAACTTGATGCCAATATTGCTCTTCTAATCAACCAGGTTTAGAAAATGTTTTTACTTTTACTGAGAAAATATGTACTCTAATTTTTCAGTTACCCTGTTTAACTGCTACTCTGGAATTTTAAGAAGTACTGATGAACAATAACGCAGTGAGAAATTTACCAACACGTGCTCTTCACAATATGTTATTGCATGGGCTTTAGTTACAAGGCTTAAATTAGCCAGCTGAATTACAATATGGTGGCGTATAGCAACAGACAGCAATGGAGAAGAAAAGGCTCATTAGGAGATGGAAGTTTATAGTTTCCAGCATTAAAACAGCATTAGGGTAACAATAGATATTGTGGCTATTGTGGCAAAATACTTTCTTTTATTATCACTACACAGGAAAAACAACAGTTTGAAGGGTTCTTTTTTTGGACGGTAAATAACCCAAAATGCAACATTTGCTCTTACCACTGAGAAGCCAATGAGGTAAATATATCAGTGGTTTCAGGCTCTTGGAATAGTTTCAACAGTTCTGGTTCAGCTGATAAGTCAGCAAGGATCCTTAATTCAATTTGTGAAAAATCTAGAAAAAGTGTCAGAATAAATCAGTTGCTCTAAAATAAAAATATCCAAACTCTAAATGTATATATACACATTATATATATTATATACTATATATAAAATAGAAATAACCAAACTACTACAAAACAAAAATCATTTTTTCTTGCTCAAAAACAACAAAAAAAAAAAGCACCAAAAAACCATAAAAGCAAACAGCTGTAGAAAGTGCATTCTTTAAAAGTTACAGTCCAGCTGCAGATTACAAAGTACCTGGCTCCATAATTACCTTCAGGTGTCAATTCATTTTATTAGCTCTTTGTTGCTACTGACAAGCATTACAAATAACCCACTTCCAAACCACTAAAGAGCATATATCATATAACAATATTAATTGATGCTAAGGGATTTTATAGCCTTTTAAAATAAAAAGTCACACAAAGAAGATGGGAAGAAAAGATCACAGAATGGAGAATATTAATGAGAATATTAATATGTATGAGAATAATACTACATATTATCTTACCTGCTGCTAAAAACGAATATCCTTTCTTTGAAACAAATAGTGCTCGTGGGGAAATGGTTAGTATTTCCTCTTCTTTTCCTAGAGAGGAAGTAGACAAGTGTACCAGATCCCAATCCAAAAATAGCATTGCAAACCACAGGTTGTAAATGCCTCACCCAACACACAATAAAAAAAATACACAAATGACAATGTAAATATCCTACCAACTTCCAGCAACACAATTATTTTACTCATCATTCATGTACAGCATCTTTATCTCTACCATCCTTGCATTACCACTCATTTCTTTTTCCCTCCCTTCCTCCCCCCCAAACAAACCCTTCCCAAAACTCCAGCTAACAAGCAACTGCAATAAATAACATAATTCAGAGGTCACTTAGTAAAAGAGGCATGCAAGTAAGAAAGGTTCTATAGAGCTGATCTACTTACAAAAAGTGTTTTATCTTTGGACATGCTGCTTCAATGTGTTAATAAACAAATTCTGAGTTACAGGAGGTAAAGGAGTACAGTACTAAGAGCATACAGCTGATACAGGCATCCAAGTGCAAATGAATTAAGCTCTCTACAATATAACAAAGCAATAATATACATTGACAGGGCATTAAAACAGCGTATTCTCTGAAAACTACTTACTTGTCTTTGTGTAAAAAGCAATTATTTATTTCCAACAACCATAACTCATCTGATCAGAGATTACTGACAGCTGATAGTACGAAAGTGAGGGAAATAAATGCCTCAATATAGAAATGAAATACACAGAATGTTTTTTGAGAAGCGCAAATAAGAGCACTAACAAATTTGATTGAATTATTTCCAAAAAAGCCTACGTGCCACTGTTAAGCACTATGCCACAGATTTAAATAGCTACTGTTCACACTTTTAAAAAACAATTAAAAACCCAACAACTTATAAAAATAAACCAGGGAGATAAAATAGAAGCACTGTTGAAGTCCTACACTGTTTCTAACAAACTCCTATCTTACAATTTATATAATATCAATTGGTGGGACAAACTAGCTGGGAAAAGGAAAGCCTGCTCTTATCTATGCAACAAACAAACAACATTTCCTAGCTATTACTATAAGTGCTCAAGATGTGGCAAATCTCTCCTATTAGAGTCTACTTACATGACTTTTTGACTTCAGCACTTATGTCATGCTTTTCTACACTCTGAATCATCTCCCTTAAATCCAATTCCATTACCAAAACCAACAGATCTGAATAACTACTGGCGATTAGTTGTCAGCTTGATTAAAATACCCAAGCTTTAGCATCTCCTTGGGAAAAACCCTATGAGCCAAATGCACACATCATCACTCCTAGAATGTTTAATGAAGATGTGTAATTTTCAACTGGAACAGAAGGAATAGTGAGATTGTCCAGGGAAAGAAAATTCGAAATGTTTAAGACTATTCAGATCGGTGCTGAAACAGCAAACTTTTCTCAAGCAGAATGAGCAAAAAGCAAATGTTTAGGTATGTTATGTACCTTAAATGTTAAGGTACAAGTGTCCAATAATCCATTCTACTCTTTCGTGTTGGAGCTTTTGGTCTGCCTCACAATAAAATATAACCCAGTAAGATAAAGAGATGAAATGAACTTTTCATGTTTATATTAACATAGTTTACCTTTTATGTACTGTTTCTTTGTAATTCTCACTGGATGTTTAGAGATACCTTGAATGTTCTACAAATAAGAACAAAAATTGCTTAGTAGATGAAGTTTATAAACTGCTCATAAATGTTGTTATAAGAAACATGTAAACATTCGTGATACTAATGCCAACAAGTTTTTTGTCATAAGATTAAACATTTTGTCTTTCAAAGGAATCTTCCCTTTTCTGTACCAAGTTCTTTTGAATATTTGACCTTCCTTGACAATTGGGATTGTGTAAGATCAATTTCTCACCAGCAAATTTTACAAATACTAATTTCTGGGCACAGGATAGAACATAATCAGTAACACTTTTAAATTATTTTTTCAATTTTACCCTGCATTTTTCAATATGGAGCATTACTTTCAAAAAGAAAATACATACAAACTCTGCCTTAAGCTAAGCAAAGGTATTCTCCTCCAGCCCCTAAACATTTTCCTAACTTCTATTCTCACTGTTTTGAAAAGTATAACAAAATAAGAAGCAGCTGTGTATTAAGTACCACATATCAGTCAAAGTTAAAAATGAGCAGTAAGTTTCTCAACAAGCATAGTTCAGGACAGAAGATTACTAGATCTTTGTTTAAAGATTCATGCTCACACATCTACAGTAAAGTATGAAATACTTCACATAACAGCTTCTGTTATGTCACTATGCTTCTTCATCTAGAAAAGTAACATACAACAGGAGAAAATGTGTATGAATCTCAATTTTCCTAATTCCAAGTAATTCATTTGCAAGTGGTTCAGGAATTAGACGAAAATATTATGTAATAATGTAAATTCAGACGAAGGGAATAGTGCTATATAATTTCCTAATAAGCAAACTATACTTGCTATATAATTTTAGCTCAAAATCATTATACATCCTTAAGAGGGATGTAATCAAACTGCAAAAGTTATTAAAATTTGAGGTTGAAGTAAAAGAACAAGGCCCCAGATTGGAACATGATCATTTCTAGTCTATCACCCTTAAAGAACCACAGTCAATGTATTGAAGTTGAACCTCCACCATCACACCATACACAAAGAGGAAACTATTACATAATTCACATAATATTTTCATAGTGAAGGTCAAGTAGGAACACAGCTCTAAACCCATCAACATGAAGCCTGATGCAGAAGAAACACTTGCTACCTTTAATATTCTTCAGTTTCAGTTGTGTTAATGCTTGCAATGTTATATGATTACATATACATATATGTATACAAAATGTACACATATACATTTGGAAAGGAAGAGTTACTTGCTTAGTGCATAATACCACCATTTATATTGATGATAACTGATCTCCAAAAAAAAAAAAAAAAACATGAGGAGGATCAGTGCTTGCTTGTATGAAAAACATGAAAAATAAGTGGCCATGAAAGCAAGTGGATCCTCGGGAATTTAGAAAATTAAGTCTTCCCTTTATGCACCCAGATTTGAATGTGGGAACCTAATTTCTCCACATTTAAAAACAACTAAAAGCACTGAAGTTATAAAAAATTAATTTTGACTTCAATCATCTTAATGCACGTTATGGAGCACATTATGGAGTTTTCATCAGGGTTTATACTGGTAATAAAAATTGCTTACGATAGCTTCCAGCGCAGAGCTGTTTATGGTTACAGTCACTGATTATTTTCTTTAGCTCATCAGATTCAAAATTCTTAACAAGGTGAAGTGAGGATTTATTTCAAAATCTTATAATAGCAAAATAAATCACTGTACTGCCATTTTGATTTCACTGAAAGCATATGCAGGAAGTCTGCTTTTAAAGCAGTTTTAGATGTGTTACAAATAATTCTGAAAAACATAATTGCAAGTGCAAAATGTACTTTCACTTGTAAATTAGTTAACAACTCAAAATTTGAATAAATCTTCAGAGAAAAATAAGCTCGGGAAACATGAAAGTGGCAACGATCACCTCTAAGATACTGGAACAGCTTAATAGATGCCTCTCACCTAAGTTTAAGCATCTTTAAGTTAGTCTTTGGTTTAAACTAGCTGTCTAGAATCCATCTATAGTCAGTAGACAAATACAGGAATCTCTGGAGGGTGATTCAATCTACCTGTATGAGACACATTTATAACAGCTTGATCTAAGACTTGCCTCAAAGTGATGTTTTCTAAGATTTTAGATTATCAAAGTTCACAAGATACATTTATTATAGATATTTTAAATGATGGACTAATAAGGAGACAATCTTCCAAAACGAAAACCTTGAGTTGATGATTATTATAATCAAAAGCAGAAGATTGATGTGGCTTTGGTAAATGACTATTACAACCCTGGACTACATAACAAAACCTGTATTTATGCTTTATGTATTTATTTCAAGTGAAAATAAGAAAGAAATATTTCTGAAAAACTTCACGGATCCAATCTGAGATGCGACTGCTAGCCATATTACAAAAGTGACCACGCATATTGTTAGAAGTTACACAGAAACAAAGTTGTCCTCCTGACTGATTATGCTCCATAGAGAAGAAATGTACTTGAAAGACTGGTAGGAAAGATGTCTGTGACATAACTGTTAATACTTCACTATTTCTGGGTGACTAACATATACAAAATAAAAGCAAACTATTCTAGTGGATGATTAATAAGGAACCCCTAGCAATAGTTAAAAATAAAAACCAATAGTTGCGAACAAGTTGATTCTCCTGACTCAGGAGAATCATCTCAAAATTTTCAAAAACATTTTCAGAGGTTCCAATAGATGGAAGGATAAATGAGACTAAGATTATAGATTTACAGGATCACAGAATGGGTTGGATCAGAAAGGACCTTAGAAAACACCCAGTTCTAACCATTTTCCTGTGGGCAGCGTTGCCCAGGTTTGAAGGGTCTTGGTGATCAGAGGACATTCCTGAATACTGAATGAAAGCAAGTGCCACATCCACCTTCCAAGGAGGCCAGAAAAGAGTAAGCAGAAAACTACAGGCTAGACAGATCTTCCTCAATTACTCAATCCTGAAAACTATCTGCGAACACATTAAAGTCAAGATGATCCAGAGTAGTCAGCATGAGGGAAATCATGCTTATGCATTGATAACCTCTGTGATGAAATGACTAACTTAGTGGATGAAGGGAGAGCAGCAGATGTTGTTTACCTTGATGTTAGCACAGCTTTCAAAACAGGCTCTCATAAAAGCCTCGTAGACACACAGATGAAGTACCAGCTAGATAAGCAGACAGTGAGGTGGACTGAAAACTGGTTGAAGTGTCAGGCTCAAAGGCTGTGACAGGCAGCACACAGTCCAGCTGGAGGCCAGGTACTAGTAGAGTGCCCCAGCACCAATACTGCTCAACACCTTCGTTAGTGACCTATTTAACAGGACAGAGCAATCTCAGCAAAATGGTAGACAACACAGAACTGAGAGGGGTGCTGATGCAGAAGATGGCTGCACTGCTATACAGAAGAACCTCAACTGACTGGAGAAATGGGCCACAAAGTAGAAAAGAATTCAACAAAATGCAAATTTCTGCATGCAGGGAGGAATAACACCATGTACTAGGGTACTTTGGGAACTGACAGCCTGAAAAACAGCTTTGGAGAACAGGACCTGAGGATTCTGGTGAAAAGCAAGTTGAACATGAGCCAGCAGCAAGCCTTCGTGCTTAGGAAAACCAGCAGCAAATTGGAGTTCATCAGGAAAAACATTGCCAGCAGGTAAAGACAGGTGAGCCTTCCCTCTGCTTAGCACTAGTAAGATATATCTGCATTGCTGGGTTCAGTTCTGGGCTCCCCAGTAGAAGATAGACATGGACATACTGGAGAGAGTCCAGTCAAAGCACCACTAATTCAGGGCCTAGACTATATGTCATATGAACAGAGGCTGACAGAGGTATTTATCCTTGAGAAGAGAAGGCTCAAAGGACATTATCCATACAAATGCCTGCTCAATTGCAAGGTCTAAAGAAGGTGGAGCCAGATCCTCCTCACTGGTATCATGCAATGGCAGAAAAAGAGACAGTGGGAAGACAAATACAGGAAATGCCACTTAAAGTGTGCTCAAAACAAGTACGGGCTGCCTAGAGGGGCTGTGCTACCTCCAGCCCTGGAGACATTCAAACCATGACCTGAGAAATCTACTTTAGTGGATTAGCCTAGCACATGGGGGGTTGGACTAGATAATCTCTAGAAGTTTGATCCAAAGTCAGTGATGCTGTGATTCTATGATTTTGTTTTTATAATATCAGTGTTATTGATTAATCTTCATAAACTAGTGCCGAATAGCGGAGAGAGTCTCCTTTTCACGTGATTTCCTGCTGAGCTACAATTGAGGCCTTCAATTAAATGAGACAGTGGAAAAACATAGGACTCTGTTTTAACCCCTAGGCCTTTTTTTAAGCATATAGAGTACATTTGTATTTTAATGCTGAAACACACCAAATATTAAAAAAATACTTTGCAGAAATTATCAGTTTTGACACTGCATCTTAAAATGCAACTGAGAAAAAAGGTAGATATTTTCTTGATTATGAAAAATATATTTAAAAGTATTTTGAACTTCCAAAATAATTTTGGTAAAACTACAATGAACAACTTAACTGAATACATGGAAACTTCCATTTTTTAAAATGGTTTTGATCAAGAATAGAAAGCTGAAAAGGCACAGCCTTACAACAGCACACTTTTCATCCAGACTTGAACTCCCCAAAAGAAAAAAAACAAGCAGCAGAAGCAGGGAACAGATAAGTGGCAAAAAATAAAAACTAAAAAATAATTTGTCACTATAGACACTAGATAAAAACTGTACATGCCACTGTTGATTTCTTTCCTCCTAACTCCTTCATCTGTTTTCATTGCTACTATAATCTATCCTGACTACTTGTCCTGAGGCATTCCTTACGCTTTTGGTATAGCACAGGTTAGAAATCTGTTTTCATGGTCCTCAGAATACCTCTATTAAAAGCTGCTATACTTTAGTCTATTGCTTCAGGTGAAGATGTTGTAGACTCTTGCCTCTGCTGTTAGGCTCTGCATGAAGAGGCATTCAGAAAGAATGGCAGTCTCTCCTCCAGCAAGGAGGCTCAGAATTGATGGACTCTTGGTCTCTGCTACAGCCTAAAATACACAACTTTTTCCATACAGTTTTCAACCAGGAGGTTAGAAAACTCTGAATCACAGAGGTACATTTTAATTATTTCATACTCTTCTTCAATTTCAACTCTTTGGTTGTTGCTCATTTCTCATGTTATATTCCCCTTTCAGTTATTTCTATCAATGCAGCTAGCCTCTATCATACACACTTATAGCAGCATAAATTGTTGTTGCTTTTATCTGTTTTTTTTTTTTTTTAAATAATCCAGCAACCTTCATCAACACAGGTAACTCCCTAGAAATGTGTATGTGAATACAGTGCTATCTATATTCATGCATATATTTTTAATAGAAAATTGCTAGTCATCTATCAGCATTCATCTACTAACTGCTCAGATCTGCATGTTTTTAAAGTACGCAACAGAAAAAAAGCTAATAAGTTATTAAAATAAATGGGAATCAACAGAAATGCTGGTAGAATATGGACATTTGATTCTGATTAATTTTTGCACTCATCTAAGGACATAATTAAAAATAAGAACAGAGACTGAACTTACTCAGTGAGATAAAATTATCCATTCATAAATTAACATGGTGTGGTTGTCA
The DNA here is from genome assembly GCF_987193195.1 of Phasianus colchicus. Taxonomy (NCBI): domain Eukaryota; kingdom Metazoa; phylum Chordata; class Aves; order Galliformes; family Phasianidae; genus Phasianus; species Phasianus colchicus. The sequence goes on along the minus strand of NC_143439.1, from coordinate 64,286,656 downwards.
TGAGTGAAGACCAAAGGCTGCCAAGGAGTCAGATGGAGCAGATCTGGGGAAGCAACCTTTTCTCACAGCTGTCAGTCAGGTCGGTTAAAGTTATTACTTGCAATGCAGTTCACCAAAACTTTCTGGCAAGTGTCTCACTGAGAAGTTACACAGCAAAAAAACTGCTATACTTAAATACTTCTATGTGCAATAATTATTATTGCACAGAAATAATTATCTTCCTAACTTCTGTATGAGACAATTTTAAGATACTCTGAAGATCTAATTTTTTAAAATACACATCTCAATAAATAGAGAAAATACGAAAATGAAAAAGGCCACAAAAGCAATATTATTCTGCGTACATTCATTCCTAAGCAAGTCTTGACTTATCTGCAATTGCCACCTAGTGGCTAGTTAAAAACCAAACACATTCATTTTCCTGATTAAAAAACATTTAATCATACAAGCTTCCAGCAAAGGATTCTTAACTTTTGGTATTAGTTATTGTTTTCATCAAAGGTCAATCATTCAAAGGTGATGCATCGATTCCCTCCTGCTTTTACCAGCAGCACAGAATTATCAAGGGTTGATCCGTTGGTCAAGTTAGAGACTTGGAAATAATTCAATACCTTTCCACAAGCTTAAGAAGCTTTCAGAGTAAATAAAAAGGAAGAAGAAAATAACTACCAAAAATACCCAATTCTCACTTTATTGAGTTGACCATAAGACAATATTGAATTTGAAAGTTAGATAACCATTGACTCTTGTTTTCCTCACAAAGAGGAAAAGATATTTCTTGATTTGGTAGAAGTGGTACTTAACTATGATTTCCTACCAGCCACAGCCAGCAGATGCTAATGGTTAACAGAGGAGAACTAAGGACAGCAAGACTGCACAGAAGTCAGCAAGATGATCTCTGTCCTATTCCATCTTCAGTGATCCTCACATGAGGCATTATTTATTTTTTGTTCCAAACCTGAGAGAACACATCTGTCCCCAAAACTCTGGGGGAAATTTCTTGACATTTCATGAAAGGATATTGACAGCTGGCAAGTTTTCCACTCATTCACACAGGAAAAAACAAACTGTCAACTGAGAAAAACCACTGTAAAAGGGATGTAGATTTACAGAGATCACTGGTTTCCTTAAGAATTTCAGAAAATGACAAAGCTTTCAAAAAGCAACAGTCTGAAAACTCAGTCATCCAAGAGAAGTGCCTCTTGCTATATCTAACTTTTGATCTTCCCCTATAAATCTATTCTTTCTATCATTCTTCATTTCTCCCTTTTTCATTTTTTTCTTGTCAGAAATCAAAGCTTTTGAAGAATTTTTTTTTTTTGAGTGAGAAACAGGAAGAATGCACGATACTTTTGTTGTATTAGACCAATGAAGCTTAATGAAGCTTATTTTGACATCAGAATTACATTACATACTGCCCTTGCAAATAGTAATTCACCAGAAAAGAACATGCTAATACTTCTACCTTTTGAGAGCCTACAAGACAAGATGTAATCTGTGCACTTGAATTACATTTAAATTATTATTATTGCCTTCTCATAACAAGAGTCTCCAAAGTTTGAATGATTTATACAAATATATTCCTAGAAATCCCACTGTTGGAATATTTCATGCAAAGAACAGAACATCTTCAAGCAGGACTTCAAAATTTTCATCAATACACAGACAGGTATCAACAGACAGCTTCCTAAAAAAACCAGGCACACACATTTACATTAATGTGCAAATTGATAGAGACTCAATTATTTGAGCAATTAACTTACAGACGAGGACAGTGAAAATGAACTCAGTAGGTCATGAGCTCAATTAGACTCCTCAGTGTGGATGTGGAGGTACAGTAACTGACCATAGTCTGCAACTCGACGATGTTAACAGATGCCAACAACAGAAAGCATAACGTGCCCTTACAGGAGTTGAAGCGTGTATGAGTAAACAGTGGAAAGCTGCAGCAGCTTAGAGGTGAACAGCACTATTTGTCCCTTGTAATGAAAATATCATGCTAACATTGCTCTTTAGTTACTATGACATTGCATGGAATAAGACTTTACAGAGTTTCAAGAGGCACAACACAGAATACAGATAAACTTCTATAGCACAGTACTCTCATTTATTATTATTACTATAACTACTTCAAAAAACAACTTGTAATTTGTATCGGAAACTACAAAGCTGAAAAACTACTGATGTAAACAAAGATGAAGTTAAGTTCTTGCTGTCACCCACAAGCTTCTGCCATATTCATATTAGGAAAAAAAACACAGCTAATTCTTCTGACTGTGTTCCAACACAGATTACTAAAAGGCAATCAGTGCATAGCTTGGGAACCTGCAGCCATTCTAAAACATCACTGGCAAAAGCCACTCAAATGATCAAAATGATTGAGCACACATCCAACTGCCTGAACAAAACCCAGTCAATAACAGCAGGCACTTAAAAGTTGACAATTTTTACTGAGTATAATTGAAATCCAGTACCTTGGGGATTTAACAGAACCAATGGAGGTATGCAATGCCATAATCTCCCAAGCAAAGAGACACTGAACAGGAACTTCATCATCTAAACCTGTCTGAGGGGCTTTTTGGCAGAAACTAAAGGAGAGTGAAGGAGGAATCAGGCCTCTCAGTCAATTTTTCCACAATGTACTAAAAATATTTTAGCTGATGTTACTCTGAGTTGTACAGAATCCTATGTTTTCTTGCACTGTTAATTTTAATGCTCTGTTTTTATGCTTATATTTAGTTTGCAGAAGGAGTAACGACAGGCTCTCTTTCCCTGCATTTTTAAAATAGAATTTTAATTTTAATAGAATTTTTTGCATGTATTACTGTATAGAAGCAGATTTATACTGGCTACGCATTATCTTTCTTTAAATACCACACAAAACACAATTATACACACAAAGACAATCCTAAATAAAAGATAAGTAATCTACACAATCGCTTCCATTACTGCAAAATTACAGCCCAGATGATATCCCAAGCTTTACTGAGCCAGATGGAAAACATTATCATATCAAATGTTATCTATGCATCGGATACACTACACCCACAACGAGATGCATACACAGATCAGAAGCCTTTCCACAGAGATCACCAAAGACATGAATAAACTGTGTAAAAGGGTACTAGGAGTACATGTGATGCTGAGAGAACAAAGGTTTATGATGCAGAACCATTATTTGTACAGTTTGATATTGAATCAATGTGATTATCTGAAACATCAGGCATCAGTGTTATACTACTACTGACAGTGACTTCATGCTGTTGTTGTCACACTCATAAATAACTAAGAGTGTCTTATTGCAATGTTAACATAATGTAAATTCTTATCACAAAAGCAACTGAACTAGCCTTTATAACATGCTTATTCTTTCAAGTATCTTTCTCTGTCAAAACAAAAAAACAGCTGAGGAGTAAGAAAGAACAAACTGAGAACTGTCTCCAATGCTGTAAATTCAGCTCATTTAATTGCTGAATCCTGGGCCTAACACACATTTCTAAAAATAAAGCAGCGGTAAGAGATTGTAAGAACTCTAAACACATAAAATGAGATACTATTTTAGTACTGTTAGTGCAGTCATAACCAGCATGCAACTCAAGAGCATTGAAACAAACTGAAATACTGAAAATAAACATGACAAAAGGAAAATATATTTTGAATGCAAGATACTCAGAGAACACAGACTAACTGTAAGAAATGGCATGAATGCTCTGACTTTATCAGTATATCTGAGTGATAAATGTTTGTACCTAGTAGAAAATATGACACTGAATTCCTTTGATGCAAAGGTCCAAGAGAGCAAACAGACTCACCTCAAAACAACCATTCCTTTTTAGTGAAATCAATGTCAGAGCATAATTGCCTAAAAATGATTTTGTTAGTTCAAACGGCACTGAAAGAAACTTTTGGAAAGATGTTCTACATAAACCTTGAACATACCCCCCTATCCTCAAGGCATTCCAATAAACATACTTTTAAAAAAAGAAAAGATGAGAAAATGCACTCAAGTAAGACCAAGGCAAGTGTAAGATCCACACTACCTGCCCATTTGAAGAAATCATTCATGTTACTAGATCAGGATATGAAAAGATGCTTACAAAACTGAATACATAATAGTGTAATTTGAAAAGTAGACCAAGGCTTTACATTTTACTCTTAGCATCAGCTCTGTCAAAACCTTCTATGAATCATGGAAGAAAGAGACAAAAGTAGGATGCTTGAGAAGAGGTGAGCTGCCATACAAACCTGAAGTACCAAGTTGAAATTCTGTTTATGCTGGGATCTAAACTTTCAGGAAAAGAATAACAAAATTGGTAGTGTCACAGATTGTAACACAGTGAGACCTGGAACGAAACGCCTGAAATTCAAGAGCTGTCCCAATAGTTTTGATTGCCTGATTCTCACAGTCTGTCTTGCACAGTGTGTATGTGTGTGGGTATGTAAGGACAAAAACCTATTGAAGTAGTGTTAAAGGAGAGAGATAAATATGCAGCATCTCATCCATGCTGTCCAAAAGCCACGGGACAAACTATCCCAAAACTACACTTGAGTTCTAAATGACTCCATTCATTTCTTCACTCCAGAAGACAGCCCAGAAGAAATACGCTCAGCGTGGGTACACATACAGTGTCTTTACTTCAAGAGATTTTCCATTTTATCAGAACTAAAACCAGACAGGTGATTTATTATTCATATTCCAGACACTGATAGTAACACATGACTTCTGATAAACAACCAAGCAACTCTATAATGCATTCAATAACAGGAGACATTACTAGAGAGACTGAAATATATCCATATCCAGTATTTTAGGTTTCCTGTGGCTCTTCTTTGAGAACATTAACTTGGGTATGTTGAATATTAATTTCTTTTTCTAATGACATTTCAAATTTCCAAACTAAAAGCCACTGTGCATTTTGATAAGTTATTTTATTTTATTTCTTGGTCCGTTTGGACAAGTTGGTAGGACTATTTTTCCTAGAGGAAAATAGCAATGTTTTTATTTCACTACTTTTTTTCTCCAACTGCTCTAAGGAGATAAAGAATTTTACTCATCTCCAGCATAACTTTGTGGTACTCAAAGGAAGAAAACATCCCCAAAGCCCATTGCTATATGTTTTTTAATTTAAAGATACAAACATATTCTGAAGTATAGAAGTATGAATTTCTTAGTAACAGTTCTCTTTGATGCAGAAGACTGGAGGGAAAAATCTTAATACAGAATATCTAATTCTAGTACTGAAGTTTATATCTCAAAAAAAATCATAGCACACAAATATATGCAGTCTTCTACAGCAGTAGTCTACAATATCAAATGTGAGTCTCTTTTGTGAGGTACTGTATTACATGAGGCATACATTATATAACACTTGTGACAAAAGTTTTAGTTATGCAACACACTTTGAAGAAGGAGAAATAAAATGAGAGAAAAGAATGCGCAGTTAAACTAAAATAGATGCACACATGGAAAACCACTGAATTCAAGTTCTACCAAGAAACCTTCTCTAAGTTGCTGCAACAGAAATGTAAAAAAAACAAATGTGAATATGCTTATCTTTTGACAGAAACCCACTTAAAGGCAAATGTATACATCATCCATACATGGATTCATCTGAAAGAAGAGAACAGAGTTTATTTGAAAAAGAAATCCTGTTCTGCGCCTCATGTCTGGTCATTTCCCCTGCAATTAAAAACTTTAAAACATTAAATGGAGTAAAAGAGGGAAGGAGACAGATATAGCCACTTCCTTTACAAAAGAAATAATATACACCTAAAGAAACCTTTGTTTGGAACATAAGCAACCAAAACTGCATGTGAGATGCAGCATAGAGATGTTTTTCTATTTGAACTTACACAAAAGCAAAGCTTCTAGTAGTTGAGAACATTAAAAGTCATTTCAGCCACAAGTATACATGGAAAAAATTATAGCACAAAGAGCAATAAGACGACCTGGAAAGACTTCCAGTACAACAGGGTGATTCTATACTGAAAGGCCTGAAGTCAAATTCCAGAAGAGAAGGGCTTCTTGTGCTCCTCCTTCTCTGTAATCCCCTGGGTATATCCTAGGGTTCACCAGTCCTTTACAGGGAAGGGTTTATGAACACCAGGAATTCATTATTAAAAAGTTATTCAGTAGCAATCTAGAATGCATGGCAATTACAATTCTCACTTTCTACATCAATTTAAGGTTTAAAAAAATATAAGTTTCTGATGAAATGATCATGGAAATTATTCATCAAAATAACTGTTCTAGAGTATATTACTCATTAATAAATTTTTCTGTCTCCCATTTACATACAGTATGGGAATTGCCAGACTTACTAGAATATTTCCTAAGTCAAAGTATGTAGCAAGGTATGTAGATGACATTATTTTAAAATTTTTAATTTAAATTTTAAAAGGCTCACTTACTGGATGTTTGGATGAAAGTCTGCCAGTCACAGTTCCTGTCTGATTCCACGTAGGGCAAATAAATCCCTGCAGTCAAATAAAATAATACCCCCCACCATCGCCCCCAAAAGAGGGTGATTACATACATCTAAAAAGGACATATTTCTCTAGTTTAGTTAATATAAACTTAATTAAAACTCACTGCAATTAGGATTACAAATTTAAAGAGAAATACTTCCTAATTATATATACATTAAAATTCTTGAACTGTAAATACTGCAATCATTTCATAACTTCAATTTATTTTAAATACCATGTTTTAGAGTTGTTTTTAATATATATTACCTTTCTCATGCATGTTCTTAGTCCATCTACGTAGGTTGATTTCATCTTACGAACCTGAATTACATAAGAGCGTTAGACAAATGCTCATACATAACAATAAGATTTACACATCAAAACCTTAATCTCAAGTGCATGAGTTTGTTTCATAGACTCTTTTAAAAGACAGTTTTTCCCTAGGAAAAGATGATATATACTCACTATTGACCTACTAGGATAAGTTAGTGAAGTGCTAACGTATAGACTAAAGCAGGTCTATGTATATACTAGCAAAAGTCCTATTGGAATCTTTTACACCTTACATCTCTCAATCAATGAACCACACAAAAAAGCAGCACAAAAATAGAAGTGTGGATTTTATTTATTTATCTATATCGGAATCTGATGTACTGAATACCTAAACGTTAAGCATAAGAGCTAACTAGGTAATTTTGGATTTTCAGGAGGCTCTTGTCACCTTGTTTGTTTAGCTGCTAATAAGTTATATTTGTTTGCTAATTTTGCTTGAGTACGACTACATCACATAACAGCTCACCTGCCGGTATTCTAACATAAGCTTAGGCAAAGGATGAAGATCTTGCAACTTACTTAGCTGTAAGATAAAGAATCTGAATTACTGTTATGTTTTTCTGTTAAGTGGTGTTATTTAACTACCTTAACTTCCCCATTTGAACAGTGATTAGTATTTGATATTTAACTGTTAAGTAAAATATAGCAGAAGTTCTGCTGGATGAAATTCACTTGTCAAGATGAAAGAGGATGAAATGTTTGTTTGAAGGACATAACAGTTTAGCAAACTCATCACAGGCCCAGAAGAGCCTTTATTCACCCCTGCGCTCAGCAGGAGGGCTGGAGATTATCCCCTTGCATTTTGTTTCCCTTCCCATTTCAGACAGAGACAAGATAAGTAGACTTGAAACTTTTCCACAAGAACATAGGAAACAATAAGGCACATGGAGTGAGAGGATTGTCTATGGTCCTTTGTTTCATTTTTGTACTAGACAGCATCTAAGCAAGAGAGAACATGGAAAACATGTAATACATAGTTATACACGCATACATGAGTGGATAATAAATAAATATATATATATAAAATATATATTATATTGAAGTGTGTATTCATACAATCAAAATCTAAGAGCAGAGCTCCCATTTGTCCCATCATACAAGTCCAGGAGATTTCAAGATTACTTAGATCATAGATTGACATAAAAATTTGCACAGAAAAAGAATCAAATAAGATTATAAATGTAGAAGTACCACAAAAATTTCCAGAACTACACATTCAGGTTAAAAAAAAATTATGCAATTCTATCAGAATAAAGATTTTCAATTGCAATTCTTTTCTTACTATCAGCATAGATGATTTATTAACCTGTCTATAGTTATGTAGATTTGACATGTAGAGTCAATACAAAGTGCTACAAGGTACCATGAATTTCAGATCAGGAAACTACAAAGTATTTCCCTTGTTTCTGACAAATGTGTATTCAGTACAAAGTTGTTTTTTCCTATCTTAAGCAGCAGAATTCTCTTTCCATTCTTGGTCCCTCTCAGTCATTTCTGGCATAAGTAAATCAAGTGTGATTAACATAACAAAAATAAATGAAGATTGGAAAGAAAACTAGACAAATGACAGCTTCACTGACATACAACTTAGATTTTTTATATAAGGCAGATTGTTTAATAATCTCATCTCACCACAACTTCTGAGGTGGATGCAACTTGCTGTCTTTCAGTTCTGGGAATTTTTTCACACAGCATATGCAGTTTTAACTTTTCAAACAGTACCTACATTAAGAAAAACACTTCAATGCTTCAAGTGATGAAAAAGAATAGAAAATGATTAGATTACTGAACTCCAGTCTACAAGAGATTCCAAGCAAAATAGAGTACACTGCAGAAAAGAGAGAAATAGCACAGGAGTAAAAAAGAGTCTAATCTTTACTTTTAACATGTTATTTCTAAAAAAAGTGCACTTGCTAAAATAAAATGCATTATTTAAATTCATTCAAATACAGATTAGCCAAATTGTCAGGTTTATGAGTTAACTGAGATGTCTTCCATTATAATCAGAAAAGATAATTCGAACTTAGGAAAGCAGCAAAGAATCAGAAGTTGTAAGAACAAATTTACATGCTTTATAATTCTCCCACATCATTAACAGTTTACAAAACAGTAAACTAACAGACAAGTAATAACAACAGCATGAATATACTTCTCTAAGTTGACTACTGCTAGTCAAAAGGAATCGTTCTCCAGCAATCTGATGGGCTTCCTCTTCAAGTTCTTTGAGTCTCAACTATAAATTAGAACAGAATTATTCCTTTTATACTATTTTCTTCAATATTCTGTTACTTCCTAGATTAATAAGTATCTATTTGATATTCTGTTACTTCCTATATTATTAAGTATATTGGACTACAACTTACAAATGTGATACCTCACTATTGGCTATCAGCTGGTCTAATGGATTGCTTGCATATCTTCAATCTACATTTCTTTGTGAACTAGGAAGGGGTCTTACTGTAGAAAAAAGCACTAACATTTGTGGGAAAAAATAAAGATAAAATTTACCCCCAGAATCTCTGATGTTTTTTTCAGTTCTTGTTTGTCCACATGTATTTTGTGAGTTTCCATCACTGCAAATACAATTAAATACTGAGAACACTTACAATTGACAAGTTTAATCTTGCATGCTACAAAATGGAAATTCTAGCTGATGTAGATATTCCTGAGCATTATAAGGATAATGTAATATTTAGTTATACTGAAGTAAAAGGTTATAATAATAAATAGCTGCATGAAAATGGTAAAAAGTCATATTTTTGGCTGAACTTTCATACCTGCCAGAACTTTGATCAGTGGAAGCTCTAATGTGCAAAATAATTTCCACAAACCTTGAACCTGTAAAGTAAGATACAAATAAACACCAGTATTAGCAAACCTTATTCTAAAAACTGTATGATAGTATCATTATGTAGATCAGTTTTTCAATAAGCAGTATTTCACTTTATGCATCATTTATTTTTATAAAAACAAGGCTGTATGGAGCATGAAATACTAGTTAGTGTGAATTATAGCATCTAAACACTACATTCAATTATCAGATTGTTTTATAAGGAAAGGTACAGTAATGGTAATAAAGAAATTTGCACACCATTTTTCTCATTATTTTTAGAGTAAGATCCACTATAAGAGAACGCTTCTTCATTCGTTTTTCTTATTCACTTGAGCAACTAAGCAACCACTTCTATACTTTATTTTCATTAGGAAGATTTAGAAAGGTGGGACCTATGTACCCATTTTAGTTGCAAAGAACAGGATGGTTTTTATCTTCTGACCACTGCAGCAATCAGACAACAATAGTTCTCTCAGAATTTCTGTAGGCTTGTGGTTGGTGTTTCTGTTGCCTTCATTCACAGATAGAGCAATTGCTGGGCCACTTAAAGAATCCAGCCTAACATGGCTCCATCAGCTAATTTTACACTATATTTTAAATCAGTTTCAAGGAAAGCCTCTAGTATCTCATTATACAGGACAAGTTTAGATGAAATGTTATGAAGAAATTCTCTACCATGAGAGTGGTAGGGGTCTGGAAGAAGTTGGTCAGAAAAGCTGCAGATACCCCATGTCTGGAAATATTCAAGGCCAGGACGGATGGGGTTTTGGGCAACCCCATCTAGTGGGAGGTGTCCCTCTCATGGCAGGGAGGTTGCAACTAAGTGATTTTTAAGGTCTCTTCCCAACTAAACTATTCCATGAATCTATGTAACTTTCACCAGAACCCAAGCATATCCCTAAAGTTTGAAATCTTTTCAGATATATAATCACAAGAAAACAAAACAGAACATTAAAAACTCCTAAGAATTCTTGAGATGTATACTGAACTTCACCAAGGACTAATACAACATCCAGTAACAAATATGCTAAGTTTTTGGGCTCAACAAAGACAATCTCTAAACATGTCTATCAAGGTAAGTCAATGACACTGCTTCAACTCTAACAGTTTTTGGATTGTTCATATACCTTTAAAATATAGAATGAAGAAGCACTACTTTCTGAATTTTTTCCTGTTCTTAGGATCTTCTCCTAAATATTTAACTCTTGTAGAGGAAACTTCTTCAACATTTGCTTTGAGTAAACATTTCATTCTTCTGAAAACAATAGTAAATTTAATGGACCGCTTCATCTTACATGTTGTCTAGTACTATAAATCAGTGAAGTTTGAAACCTTCTACTTTATTTCCATAAGAGATTCTGATTTGAATGAGAAGCACACCACGTTGCGATAACACCTCAGAAGTTATTGCTGAGTAACTACTTATCAACTCTTACCTGTAAGTCATGAGCGAGGCCCATCATTATAGTATAAAGTTTTTGCAAATTCACAACCAAGTTTTGACGCTGATAAAAAAAAGACTTTTAATATTAGTATTAAAATATTCAGAACACTATTTTTAAAGTGATTAAGCTATTAAAATATATTTCCTGCATTTCCCTCTAGTAATGTTAAATACGATAGGAACATTTTAAGACCTCCAACTGTTGTGACTTGACTCTGAGCTACCAAAACCAAAAGTTACAAGCACAGGAGTAAAGATAATCAGCATTTAAGATTTTACTTGTTCCTCTACTTACATTTTGTACAGACTGTGTGTGATGTTGAATTCAGAATTCTATTATTAACTTCTAAAACTGCAATGAATTTAAGTGCTATCAGTATTGCCTTTCTTTTGTGTCAAATTATTCACCTCCTTCTTCTGCACAGGTGTTTCATACAGAGTCATACTATCTTATTTGGATGACTAAAAGATTTGTTTTGATATGCATACAGAGAATACAACCAAAAGCCACATGCTGAACCAACAGAAAACTTCAAAATTATTCTAAGATGTCTTTCTAAGCTGAAACTTGTCTAGATACATTACATTCAATTTATCTACATGGAAGTTCATCTGCTCAGGGCAACAAAGATGGTGAAGGATTTAGAGGGGAAGACGCATAAAGAGCGTCCGAGACCCCTTAGTTTTTTCAGCCCATAGAAGATGGGGTTGAGGGAGGCCCTACAATGGACTGCAGCCTTCTCACAAGGAGAGCACAGGGGCAGTTCCTGATTCTCTCTTCCCGCTGTAGACCAGCTATCCAGAAAGGTAGATGTGAGAATCACTTGGCATGAGGCATTAATAATCCAGGAAGGAAAAACCAGCCTGAGGAAAGTCGGAAAGGGAATACCTACATTATATCCCATAAAACTATGGAATTTTGGGCAAGTATAGACATCCAAAACGCAAGATGAGTATGCTAGACACAGTGCAGTACCGACTGTAGATTCCTGTCAATAATAGTCTGGAAAAAAATCCGTAGCATATAGCTGCAGAATGCTCAGGCTTAGTAATTCTTGTTTGACATCAGTAAAATGCATATCAGATGGAAGACTCAGAGCAGGAAGGAATTTTGGGACCATTAGAACCCTATCTTCTTTAGAAGATAAACAGATCACATTCAATGCTTCCTCCTCAATGCCTACATAGCTGGAGACTGACTTAGATTTGGCTACATTTTTTGTGAGCAGGGTATTCCAAGATCATTTTTACTAAATTAATATATATAGTCAGTGTTCCAACTAAATTTAAAATCCATCTCCAAAGTGAGAGAAAGACATCTTTCTGTCAAGAATAGTAGGTAGACTGATGGACGGTGGCTATGAAATCATTTGAAGGCTTCTCACTTAAAAAACACTGACAGGGCTCCTTGGGCATTTTGCAAATAATGTATCTTCAGATACACTATTCATCCTATTTGTACATTAGAAGACTCCTAATTATTCTGTGCTCATTCTATTATTTGCATCCCTAGTGGAACACTAAGAGTGGCTCTTTTGCTATGACATGCAGAAATTTCTCTACAGACCTGCAGATAGTCTATGATCTTGTTACCACCTTACTGCTGTTGTAAAATAACTAGAGTTGGAAAAAAAATCTGGAAACAAATGTTCTACTTTTTCCACTCAAACTGAGCTGGAAAATGGTTTTATTACCAGACTAAGTTCCCACAAATTATTGTACCAAATATGGCTGCTCCAGTTCCAGTTCCATGGTTTACACTTGATGTATACAGAAGATTTCCTTCGGTCCCTCTGGGATGAGAATGCAAAAGCATTTTACTTGCTATCAGATTTACATTATGCTCTAAGATTGCGCAGAAAAATGAAGTTAATGTTTCAGTTTGAATGAAAAATTCCCAGTAAGTAATAAAAACAAGATTATATGCAGTGCAACCAGACGCAATATCACTGGACATAGTACTCAACTGAATGTCATTAAGCCATAAATTATGATGTAAAACAGAAAGATTATCACTGATGGTTGCCAAGAATATTTTCTTACAGGTCTGATGTCAGAACACTGTGGTCCTGTAGAACTTTTCATCTGTCTAGCCAGAAATGTAATTCTTTTCAAGCAAAAGCAGGCGAGAATAATCAAAGTGGTTGAGCAAACTTCAACATCTTCCTGAAGAAAAATATGTACAGACTAAATAGATCTTTAAATAAGCGGGGGAAGGATCACTATCTTCCCCTCTCTCTCTAGGAAGCTAAGGACCTTCCTGACTTTGAGAAAACGTAGCTCCAGATAGCTTTTTCTTTTTGAGCAGTCCTTAGTAGGAATTGCTCCCTGAACTGCATATATTACTATTCTGCTGTGTTCAGGTGGACTCTCAGAAACCCCTGGTTGTGTTTCTACACAGACTTAGATATCAATATATTTAAACACGTGTTCCTATGCCTTTGCAGTGCGAGAGTCAGCTATCAATGAAAAGGTAAACAATCAATCCCCCATACAGCATATAAAAACCTGCCTCAATTACAGAACTCCCAGTTTTGGCCTACTGTCTGCAAAAGAGCCCTATCTTTACGTGAAGAAAAAGAGAAGTCTGGAATTGAGGCATTACTGCAGACGTAGTCTATCAGCAACGCTTCATCTATTATTTGATATAAAGAGAAAGAAGGAGGAATCCAAATTACTTGTAGGTGCACAAATACAAAGTCAGAATTGATCAAAAATAGTTTATATTAGAACAAATTGTAACAAATCGCAGAGGAAAGCATTCTGAACACAGACAAAAAAGAACCACCACAAGGTCTTTATTACACCAATCTAACTCAGATTTTTAAGAAAAGTGTTGAGCCAAGAGTAACAGAAGTGCGGAAGACATTTAGCTGCAGGAAGTTTTAGTTCATTCTAATTGAGTTTGACATTGACATTTCAATTGAGTTTGACAAGTCAGTTAGCAGAAAGATGGCAAAACAAAATACAGAAACTGTAAAGAGAAAAATCACACATATGCCAAGTGTGTTATGGCAATTCTGTATATGTACATCCTTCTACTACAGAACTTGAGATACTCTTTGTTCACCCTACTTCACTCTTAATGTCAGCTACACAGGAATCCCATTACTTATTACCTTACTGCCACTTATGCTTTCCTAGACCAAGACTGTTGCAAGAGACTATTGCTTCTTTTAGATTTCATATCCAACTGCAATTGCACTTCTTCATGAATATTCTGGATACTAACTTCAAATGGTTTGACTTAATTATTTGCTAAGGATTACAAAGCTGAGAAGTGAAAACTCAGAATAGATGTGATTCCCAAAATGCAAACACATCTTTAACAAAATGCAAAACAGTCTTTAACACTTGGTAAATAAACCTCAGTAGACAGTAAAACATTTCCATAGTACTGGGAATAACTTCAGGAAATTCATTGAGCATTCACTCTCACTGAGAATAAAAACTCACATACATCATACTTGTGATTTGAAGGTTCATATTTTACTCCCTACTATTCCTCAGTATCACTATTAACACGTGATACCTTTACCAGAACGTTGTAAGATTCAGCAACAATATTAATAACAGCTAGCTAAAACAGGCTAAAAGTTCCCAGGAATTAGGGAGCAAGACTTCAGCCATTTTGGAAATAAAAGCTGGAAATTAGTTTGCAGACAACTGAAAAGACCAATTTTTCTACTAATTAACACTGCTACTGAACTTCAGGGTTTGGATACAGAATTTTGCAACTTTTCCTGGCGATTTAGGTGCCACATTAGTAGAATTCAGTGAATCCTTTCTTTGCCCCCCTTTTTAAAATTAGATTTCTAACAAGACTCATTAATATAATCACTTTCTACTCAAAAGGTATAACCTGTAATTTTTCAATATTCTTAAAAGCATCATTTTCAAAATCTCCTTCCTCTTTTAAGTCAGACATAAAAAAAAACTAAAACAAACTACTTACCGAAGAATTTCTGAAAGCACCTGTATCTGTATTTACTGTTTCCACTGAATGAGATTTTTCAAAATACTGCATTAGGCATTCAAAAGAGGGAACTGTGTCACTGGAGTTTATCAACCATGCTGCAATCCTTGGATCCAACATGATGCTATCAGCAACTACAAAAATCAGTTATTTCTGACAATTAAAATATTTAAGTTGCCTCCCAGGTAGATAAATACTTCCAAAATTTTGTCCATCTCTCCTGTAGACACACATTATAAATAGACCTAAAATGATAAATACCTTCTAGCAATCACTTTCAAGATCTGCAACATACAAATATATGAATTCACACGAGTACATAATGCTTTGATCTCAAAAATCAAACACTTTTGTCCTGCAGAACCTTGTGTGTTTATGCTGCACTTTCTCTTAGATCCACATAAATACATAGGATTGAACAAACCTAGTGCTGTTTAGTGTCATATGCACTGTAGTACCACGAAGAAGAGGGGGGAGAAGCTAATAACTGGAATTTTTAGATATAACCAAAGATAGATGTAAGCACCCTCTTAAGGAATCTCTACGTAATTAAGTTCAAACTACAACCTATAGGTACATACTTAAATAAATTAAACAATTCCCAGCTATACAACCTTCAGACTCAATTAGCTGGAAGAATGTTTAACATCCATTACATATGTGACAGCTACGAGACTAGTCTGATGAGACCCAGGCTTGTTCATCTCTGCTGATTTAACTGCTGCTGAAAAGCACTTTATGTTGCTGCTTACCGGATGACAGGGAACAAGACCTTTTTCCCCTGGTCTGTGCTGGAGCAGCCAGATAACTGAGATACTTCAGCTGAATGGTTTCATACAAAGATTTTATGTAGCTCACTACTCCTTTCTTCAAATACAAACAGCTCTTCACCTTGGAAGCTAACAAATGCTAAGGAGCAGCCACAGAAATTGTCTCAAGGACACCCTGCTGAGACTCCTTCTCTTTTTTGGAGGACTATCTTGATTTGAATCATGCAGCTTAAGAAAGTAGATGAAGCCCTGAATTCATTTGAAAAATAAAATTTAGGCATGTCCATAGGACTTCTACTATTCTTTCAGCAGAAATTAATCCCTACAGTCATTAAATACAACTGTACTGAACAGGCTTGCCATCAACTTAAATGATGCACTGTGAAGAGGCAGACTAAGCAACACAGCCTCACTGAGGGGCAGTAACACTGCAGGCAGCTGATGGCTGCTGGAAAGATGTCCAGAGGATGCAGGAAGGCATCGTCCAATGAGATGCTGGACATTTTCAAGTTCAGGTGAGAACTGCTTGTAATATGCACTGATTTTTTAATAAAAATCTGAATTCTATCCAGTAAGCATGGAAAAGAGGATCCTGCTACCAAACAGTATTTGTGAGCTATCAGAGATCCTCTGCTAGTTCTCTATTTACAATGTGCACAAGAGTTTCCAGTTTAATAGTGATGAAGAATCAAACATCCCAACCATTCCCTCTTTCTTTCTCAAATAAGATTTTCACTAAGTCAGCTCGGTAGTAAAGAGTTGCAATCAACAACTCAGTCCTTGGAAGGGTACAACATCTGCAAGTTTAGGAGTAAGATACGTAACTAGGACAGAGGCAACCTGAAAGGACTGCAGCAAAACCATTGTCAGGCTAAGATAAAAATGATCAGAAGAGATGGTGCAGATTAAAGCACAATTATTGGCAGATTGTGAAATGGTAGTCAAGGCTCAAGTCCTGTATATCTCCTCCAGAAACCTTAATGAATCCCAATGGCAAAGCATGCTATACTTTACCAGTTAGAATTAACGTAACTATGTATTCCACTGGTTGGTACACGGCAGATTAAGGAGTTTCAATGGGGAACATGAAACTCAAGGCAATTTAACCTTCTCAGGATTGTGTTGAACGCTTTTGTTTCCACTGGAAAGCATCCTTAAACTTCTCAGTGTTTCAGCAATTCCTACTCTAAGAAATACATCACTTCAACGTGCCATGTCTCTCTTCAGAAACTCCCCAAGAAAGATATTACTTTCTATTGTATTAGAATTGTTTTCCAGTATTTAACTAACCACTAATCTAATCGCTTCTACACCTCATAATTTTAATGCCACGGGCACACATTATAGGATTAAGTCATAGATTAGACAGTTACCTTGTTTCCAGCTAATTCCATTACCATAAATTTGAAGTACTGTCTTCAGGAAATCTTTTGCATTGAAGCAGATAACTGGAACTTTGCAACGTAGTATTTGAAACAACACTTGCCTGCACAGAGAAAGTTTTTGAATATGCACTATACTGCTATTAGATTAAGTTAAGCCATTTAATTTATATTTTTAATTAGCAAGTTTTACTAAACTGAACAGCTAATACAAGGCATTTATTTTAATAAGAATTTAGTATTGTATTTGAATATTAATTTTTCAATTCAATACCTGAATCTTCATTCTGTACTTAAAACAAACTAACAGATGGCTTACCATGCATGCATAAAGAAATCTTGACACTTAGAAATAAGCACAATCTTAATCCAAAAGAGCAACTTGCATCCCTATAATACTTTAATATGCCTAAATGAGATCGTAGAATCTTCTAAAGTTACTAGACAATCTAAATTGCTCTTATTGCCTACTGTTCAAAGGCTGCTTAAAACTAGTATACTCTCTCATTTTTCCATGTTTTCCCATTCTTTTTTGAAAGCATCTATAGCTTCTGTACCAACGACATTTGAAATAGAAGTATGTATAGATTTCACTAATCATGTGTGTTATTTTTAATAAGCTTTATTTTAGACAGCATAAAAAGATAATTGCTTATAGGGCTTTCATGTTGATTTATCGTTAATGAAATGAAACCACAGTTCTTGGACAGGTTTAAAATCTTTCTTTGAAATTTTTAGGTCATAAAGTATTTCTGTGTATATTGTAGAACCACTATTAAGCCACCTCACCATTCAGGGAAGATATAAGCATTTAGAAAAAGTCTATAGGTAGAACACTTATTTAACTTCTTTATTCTTGATTTTTTGTTGTTCTGAAGTACTTTAAATCTTAAAATTCAGTTGTTTACAATAAATCAGTTGTTACTGAAAATCATAAAGCATTATGAAAAAGTTTTATCATGTGACTATTATAGTGAAAAATCAATCAATTCCTCCCATAACGGGATACTATTTCAAAGTTAGTAAGAATAAAAATGGATTTTCGTAATTTGGATGTCTCACTGTTACTGGATCACAAGAAAGTTTCATTCAACATCTCAAAAGTCATCTCAAAAGCCTACTGCTCTCTGTGCTCTGAAATTAAAAATATCATCAGATATTACTATGTAAGAAATGCAGGGCAGGAAATGAAGATTAGATACAGAAAAGAAAAATCTTGTGAGATATATGGTTTTTTGAGCCATATCACTGAAGGGTGTTCATACAGCATTTCTAGGTGAATATATTAATATTATAAATTCATATAATACTTAAAGATTGTTTATTAGTATATTAAATGAATGTTATCACAACCCCAGCCTCCTCCTGCAAAGAAATCAAGTCATCAATATCACTGCTTCCAAAAACATACATAAAGCAGAATGTTGCTATATCTTACATACTCTTACCGGGCAAACTTGTTGTGAGCCTGTTCTTCTTGCTCCCAAAGGGAAGAGCATTCAGTTTCCAAATAAATGAATTTATCACTTTGATTAGCAGTGCTCCAAGTACTAGCAGTTGAAGAGAAACTGAGAGAGCAAAGGCGATCTGTTCGACTCTTCACTAATACAACAATTCCTTTTACTGATGAGGCTAAGGTCTGTTAAGCACAATTACAACAGTGTTTCCTCTGAGATCTTTTATGCAATGCCAAAAAATCTCCCAAGTATTTTACAATATGAAAACTACAAGGTACAATACTGTATACACCATTGACACAATAAAGGAGTTTGCAAATGCTTCATCCTTAAAAAAAAAAAAACAAACTACTGTGACAGCCATGGTAGAAAGAAGAAATATTTGAAGTCTTGCTTGATCTGTGCTAGTGAGTGCTTAGCCCAAGAGGTTCCAATTTTTTTAGATTTTACTTGGTAACTAAGAATAAAAGGCAGCCAGAAGTATGAAGGTTTATTTCATTATAAATTAGTATTTTGGTAAGCAAGAATATTTGAAACGGCTCCAGATTCTACCCTCCCAGTGAACATGGTTTATATATTAACCAGCCACATGCACAGTTCGAATAATTCAGCAAAAGCATCACAAAAAACCCACAATTCACTAACCTGCTCTGAGTTGAGCTGTGAAGAACCATCTAGAAATATCATGGTAGTTACAAAAGCTGCTGCTTCTTTAATATTTGCAATCAATTCACTTTTTTCTTCATATCCTAAACTCCTGATATCACAAAAATCATTTCCAGAATGCTCTGCTTGTCTGGAAGTCCAGTTATCTCTCCTCTCATGTGAAATGTGTTTCTTAACAAATAATCTTTTTTTTCCCAAACAATACGTAGGTACCTCTTGCTTTCTTTTAAAGGGGATAACTAAATTCTTTTCACCATCTCCCATGTTTCTTTCTTCTACTGTAAGGTTTCTTTTTCTATATCCCCATTTAGTAGAGTCTAATTCCTGGTAGAAGCTCAGTATTTTGGTATCTTGACAGCAAAGTATTTCTTTGGTATGTGCCATCCTGACTATCTCACCAGCACTACTTTTTTCAGAGCTGGCAGATGATTTTAATAAGGCAACTGTGGAATCACTGATCTCCTGGAAAAAAAATCAGAAAATGTTCAGTGAACCAAGTGTTCAACTTAATAGGAGTCAAAAATAAACATACATGAGTTCATTCAGCTTCACTTTTCAGGATGTGATGCTCTACAGAAAAAAATGTTAATGATAACATCAAAAAAGAGCCAGTTTAAGGAAAACATAGGCCCAAAAAGCGCGCATATATATATATATACATATATAAATTATTTTATACTTGTATCCTTAGGTGGAAAAATATCAGCTCAGAAGGACTGAATGTGTAAGAATTGTAGACAGACAGCTAATGCACTCGAGTGTATTCTCCAGTCGAATTGCAAAAAGTTTTTATTGTTTAACACATAGTAGAATTTGAATTAGGACATCAAAGTAATTATAGAATCAGCAGTAAGTAATTATCTTTTAAAACTTCAAAAATGGGAACAAAACAAATTTAATTATCAAGTCAGAATAATAGAGTTGAACAATGATTAACTACAAAGCAGCAGCAGCAGCTTCTGGGAAGAACCAATCATCTATTAGAAATAATGACATAGCTGGAAGTAAATAACAGGCTTTCAAAGTCAGAAGATGTAGTTCCATAATTTATGTAGAATAATCTTGCTAAATGCGGTGAGTCAAAATTTATCCCCTCAACATTACAGGATGGGTTTCCACTACTATTTACATTCATCTATGGCTTAAGTCATTCTCATCAAGCCCACCTAAGAGCCAATTAAATTTGCAGTTAGCTACCCCATGCCAAAACTCCATGCAAGATGGACTTGCAGAAGTGTGCAATAATCACCAGAGTTGGAGTAAGAAAGGCTGTGGGGTTTGCAGCTGGGATAGGGCTTCAGTTTTAATACCTGAAAATCATTTGACCAACTCAATAGACCTCAACCTCAAACCAAGTTGGGACTGTTCCAGTTAGCTATTTCCATTCTTGGACCTAGAAACAGAGTTGGAAGGGATTTTTAAAGGCCATCTAGTCCAACTCCCCTGCAATGAACAGGGACATCTTCAGCTACATCAGGTTGCTCAGAGCCTGGTCCAGCCTGACCTTGAGTCTCCAGGGATCTGGCATCTCTGGGCAATCTGTGCAAGGGTCTCACCACCCTCACTGTAAAAGATTTCTTCCTTATGTGTACCTACACACACATTAAATAAATTCAGGGAGATGATTCAACAGAAAAAATAAACTTGCCAATTTGCAGGCATTTTTCTTGTGAACCAGCTCACTTTGTTGTGAAACACCTAGTAGCAGCCTACGGAAGCACCAGAGATGGATAGTAAAATAATATTTTAATCTTCACTCACACAGCTGCTCTAAGGACATTCAGTAGACAGAATGATGCGTTAATTTAGAACAGCTTATAGAGAGGATATAATATCTAATGGTTCTGTTCTAGACCACATGGGAATTATATGGGCTGGTTATGGATGAGAGGATAATTTACAAAACATAAACCACTTCACTACTGCTACAAAAAGCTTTTTCCAGCATTTTGCAAGGTATTTTCAGATGCTAGCGATTATTCAGTCATAGAGGTTTGAGAACATTTTAAAACTACATTAACTACCCAAATTTGGCAACATTCTACATTTATTTCTCATCAATCTGTCAGAAAAGACTGTATAACCAGAACAAGGGGGGGCCAAGACTCTCTAAGGCAAATAAATAGCAAGTGCAAAATAAGATTAAAGAGGAAAGTTATTTAAACCACAAATGTATGCAATGTACTGAACACAGTTTCTTATGGAAGAACTAGTCAATAACAAAGCCTTCTATAAAACCAGTGGCTTTTCTTAGTGGTATATTAATTTACAATGTGCTTGCCTTTTCATTTTTCAGACCTGCATCCTTATCACCTAGTTTATCTTCCTTTGTCTTCTCTTTACCTTTAAAACAAAGAAAATATTTTATAGCCCAAATGAATCTGACCAGAGCATATAGTTTAGCTTACAGAGTGCTAGGTGCTAGATTACCAACCCTGTTACTAAAGTTAAAATAATTGCTATCAAGTTTTCTGTGGCAACTGTTTTCCTCAGACTAACACAATTCATGTTTAAAATGGCCCTGCAGGTTCTGAAACATGCATACACAGAGGTATGCTGTCTCCCTTAAAAAAAAAAACACAACAGGATATTCAACTTTGCTACAAAGTAGAAAACATTTTCTAAGGTACTCAGAAGGCACTTTACTGTAATACGTAAGCATGCACACTGCCATCCTTAAAAACACATTCAATTTTTGTCAAAGCAAAGCTAGGGGCACATACAATAAAAACAACAAAAAAGATACAATATACCACAGTTTACACAAAATCAGGGGAGCTGGAAGGGACCTCCAAGAAATCATGAAGTCCAAACCTGTGCTAAGGCATGTTGCAGAGATAGACATCCAGATCTTGAATATCTCCAGAGAAGGAGACTCCACCACCCCTCTGGACAGCATGTTCAAATGCTCTGTCACTCTCACAGTGAAGTTCTTCCTCAAATCTCTGTGGAACTTCCTGTGTAACAACTTTTGCCTATTGCCCCTTATCCTGACACTGAACAGCTGCAAAGAGCACAGCCCCATCCATTTGACTTCCACATGTCAGATACTTACAAACAATGATATTTGTAAATAGTTAACGCGTTGTTAGGTTGTACTATTCTCAGAAATACTCTTCAATAAAATATTTTATTTGCATCTGGCCTAGAAGAAAAATTGACCACGCTCCATTGAGAAGTTACTTCTTATCACATTGCTCATCCTTGCAAGAGAATGAGTATTTTAAGACCAGACAAGAAGAAAAAGCAAGGAAAACGCAGACTGATCAAACTGACAGAAAGGTGAGTCATGACCAGCATAACAGCACAGAGTAGGATGGCTGTCAGTAGGATGGCTGTCAGTGTTGGGTTTAAAGACAGAACACCAGGCCACAGCATAGTTGCTAACCTGAGCCCACCTCTGAGCTACCAGTGATATTTTAGCCTAGAATTCTTCTGAAAGTTTAAGGAAGGCTTTGTAATATCAGGACTTCGCACAATTTTGAATGAAAAGGTTAAGATGTGCCTTCTCCTTTTCTTCCCTCAATACCACCCAGGAGCCCAAGAAGAAGAGAAGGAAATGAAGGCTGGAATAAAAGAACGAAGGGTAATAGGCAAGCAGTACTTGAAATTTCAGTGAGCGCAGTAAAAGAACTCTCCTGAAATATGTGCCTCTGCAGACTGTAATTAGAAGTCTTAACTTTAGATCCTTCTATTGCCTAGCAATTAAAAAAGAAACCAAAAAACATTCATGAGCAAAATACATATTCCTTTCTAACTGCTGGTCCAAAAATCCTGCTGATTTCTGCTACAAAACTTGCATTACCAGCAGCAAGAAATTCTGAACATAACATGCTGCTGTTCAGTAACAAAGCATGAAGAAATCTACTTCCTTTCACTAAAACTGTTTGATTATTAGAATAACGTTTTGACTAGGCAAACCAGGATCCTGTATTTAAAATGCTTTTTTAGTCTTTTAAAAAGACAACTACTTTCCCCAGAAGAAACTAAGCACATTACTTCATAATATTATAGGTATCTCACTGTATAATTTGTTATTTATCTTCATTAAAGTCCCTTAACTGGTGGGATGCATCGAGAAAACCAAAGCTAAAATTCACTCTTCCACAATAAGATTATAATTTAACAATGACAGTAACATGATTTTGCGTTCAGTGCTCTTAAGTGCTTAAAGTATCTAGATATTTTTTCTTAACAAGTTCACCCTCCTGAGAAAATAAGGTTTATTTTTTCTCCTTCAGCACACAGTATTCAGTATGATATATGTAAGTGGCTACACAACTTTCAGTTCCTGCCTTATGTTAGGAACTATCACCAGATGGCAGTAGAAAGCCATCCTAGCCTTCAAACTTCGCAAAAGCTGGAGTCTAGAAGTGCTGACACAGCATTAACATTATCTACCTCGCTCTACCTCTGGAACTTACATTCACTTTTTCTCCTAGAATTGCACAGAGCGAGTTGGTAATGAGTATGTTTTGGAAGAAAAGACACGAGCCTGGAGAGCTCACAGGGCTTTCTTGCAATTTTCCAGCACCTCTACTGCAAGTATCTAGTGAAAATTCAAGTTAATGCACATTTACAGTGTTAATTAATGGTTAGAAATTCTCATCTATATTACTACAGGTTAGGAAGGAAAAAAACATAGTAAAATTCAGGCTAACAGCAACATCCCAGTTTCTTGCACTCACACAGTGATATTCAAACAGGAAAGACACATCAAATGCTATAGTTATTTCTTAATTCCTGAAGTTCAGTGTTGAGTGCTTGCATTTCAGTTTTTCAACTAAAAAGAGAGAAACTTAATAAGGCCAAGACTTACTCTGATTATTTTTTCTGCTAGCCTCAACTCCTGTAGGAATAGACTGCAAAGCTGACATAATCCTCTGAGCAGTATCAGATAAAGGCACCTCAGAAATCCCACATCCTATGTATGATGTATAATGCTCCATTTTTACGATTAAACCTAAACATAGAATACACATATGAATTATGCATTATATCAGAGTCAGAAACCAGTCTGCATTTGAATTCTGTTTAAGTTAAAGACAAAACACAATGACTGTGTTCAGCCATCCATTTTCCTTAATAGATTTTCTCCCTGACACCCTAAAGTACTCTAAAGTATTAGAGATAAAAATTAGTAAAACTCGTCATTTACAAAACCTACAAAGGGAAATATCTTTAAATACAGTGTTTTAGTACACTGAAAAATTATCACAGAATTGCCAAGGTTGGAAGGGGCCTCAAGGATTATGAATCTCCAACCCCCTGCCACATGCAGGGCCACCTTCAATACAGGTCTCCACATTCACTAGACCAGGCTGCCCAAGGCCCCATCCAGTCTGGCCTTGAACACCTCCAGGGACGGGGCATCCACAACCTCTCCAGGCAGCCTGTTCAGTACCTCACCGCTCTCTCTGTAAAGAATTTTCCTCCTGACATCCAACCTCAATCTTCCCTCCCTCAACTTAAAACCATTTCCCCTTGTCCTGCTAAAAATTATGCAATCTTAAGCACAGTCAACTTCTAATAAGAGAATGACAAACAAGGATTACTCTATGTTGAAAATACCCTCCCAATATGTTCAATCTAGCCTATATTTAGCATATACACAACTTCACCGTTGTTAGTACTCAAGTTTTAATTCATGGATGTTTTTCTTGATCTAACTGTCAAAACAGCACCATCATGTGATGAAAGAAGTGTTACTATCATCATACACAAAAATCAGTTTTAGAAAACACATATATAAAAAACTTCCATTTCGTAAGTTCTATGTAATTTACATAGTCAAGTATTAGCATGACTACATTTGTCAGTGTAAAATAAGTCACGTCAAAAGCCTCTACAAGTTTTAAACACAGCTACTGATGTTCAATTTTACTCCTTCTTTCCTCCCCTCTCCAAAAGCAGCTGCTTTTCCACTTGTAGAATATGGCTACAGGACAATACATACAAAATACTTGGAACCACTAGATAAAATGCATTTGGGAGAACTAGAGACAAGGCATCCATACTGATAGACTGCTTGACTGTATACAGTTAGGTCAGTACAAAGCATAGAACTTACCACAAACACTAGGTATGCATGCAACATTTTCAAAGGATTCAAGAAAACAGCAATTCTTAGTGGAGAATGTACTAAGTAATTTAATTCCTATACAAATATGTTACTCTGATCTTCTTTTACTAAATCCTGTGCATAGACTTGGCCTTTCAGGTCAAGTCTAACTACCAACAATACACCCTTTTCTTTACACAGAAATATTTTTCTTAGTTCAAGATCACAAGCAGATTCTAACTTGTACACGAAATTACTTACAAATACAAAAAACTATCAAAGAGGAATAGCCATCAAGCCACATTAAGTTTTGGCTTGTAGCTATCTAGTTCAAAAGAGGTAATCCTGTTTCAATTTGTGTATACAATAATCTAAAGCTTTCATATAGCTTGAATTGTAGATGTTGTAGAAGACAAAGAGCATCTCTAAACTCGTTTGTGAGAAAGAAAAATGAAAACACCACATGACCAACCTCCAGCATAGTGCTCAAGAACCTTAAGCAGAGTAAAACAGTGAGGCATTTTTGAAGTCACAGGATACTTCTGGTCTTAACCTTGCAAATTAAGTACTGCCATACTGCATGATGCAAAGCTATAAAAAAAATCTAACTGACTTTCAAGGAATCTAACGAAAGATATCAGGAAAAAAATAAATCACTATTTTGTCAAACAAAATAATGCACTATACAGTGAAAGCTGGTTTGCAAGAAGATAGCAGAAAGATTTTCCTTTTCCAGACATTCCACAAGCCAGGAACAGAGTCTTCTCCTAACTTTTAAAATTAACTTTTTTTTTTTATTATTTGTATCATTGTTTTCTTACAGAAGATAAAAATATTTCCTAACTTCCCATAGAGGGAAGCAGCAGTCTTCAGATTCAAACTCTGGAGCCTATCAAAATGAGAACCTAGAAGATTAAAAATAAACAAGACACCATTCATGAGCATATACTAACTTACAGATATGCCATAAATATTGACAGTAATGAACTGAATTTAATAACAAACAACATATGGATCTAAACAGCATGAAAAGTAGACATAAAAACATCAAACCAATAAACTAAAAATTATACATTTAAGAATAAGTTACATAAGTGTAGAAATTAAAAGCATTAAGTCAAAATATTTTTTGAAATACCACTTCTGAAGTTGAAGCTAATTTACTAGCCTTCATCAATATGTGCAACATTTGAAAACAAGTACAGCTGATCTCATCAGAAAACAAGAGCCTGGAATACTTTTATACTACAAAAGCATATTTAGTGCCATTGGTCTATTAGGAAGCCTACACAAAAATTTAATAAGCAGTCTTAATACCAGTCTATACAGGAGTACGATGACATCATTCAAATGCCTTGCAACACAAATCAGAGAGTAAATACTTTGTAAAGATATCCCCAAAATGTCCAAGTCCAAAAGGTAAATTAAAAGTTCTCTCTTGGAAAAGTTTGCTATAAGTAGGGACTAATTTCTATAGAGAAGACATAAATGAAGCGATGACATGGTGGTCAAACAGCCAACAGATTCTGGTACATATTCCAATTCATTTCCATATAATAAAAATAAATCTTAGAGGAACTGTAAAGCAGAAATCATATTATTTCTGCCTTGGAGAACTTTCCTCTACAAAAGGAAGCACGTTACCATTTATGTTCCAAAATCTGGAATCCTTCTTCATGTTTTGAAAGTTTCTTACCACGCAAGAAAGCTAATCTCAAAGGTGTGAAGCTTTCCTTTCCTCTATGCTGCACAAAGTGGAAATCAACATGCAGCCTAGTAAAAGAGCGGTGTGTATATAACTCATTAAAGAAACCAATGCGTTAATTAATATTGAAGAACTAGAACTGAATGACCAAATGCCAAAGCCATGAAGCAGAATATAACCCAAACATGTTAACTGTGGCAGCTAAGCACACATTGCAATGATAGATAAACGTTCACCTTGATAAGCTAATACTTATCATTCCATAAACTTGTGGACAGTTTACATTAACGTGTTTCTTTATCTTAAGAATACACTGAAGGTTAAGTATTAAAGAATTCACTGGTGGTGAAATTCTCATCTTCCAGACCACTGGCTTTAGCCTCTGACTGCTGTTCAAGCTTCTCCACCATCTCCTTCAAGTGGTTCTCATCTTTGAAAAAATACACATACAAGTTTCTTTCCATCTGATGCAGCTTATTGGATGCTAAGAAGTTTCTCTTTGACTTCACGTCAGCAATAAGATCCATAATTAGTTGATTTAGTTTATTTAAATCACCTTCCAGTTGATGAAACTGCTCAGTAAGTTCCTAATAAAAGATACACAACACAAAAATGTTATTTTTGTATTATTAAAACAACAGCTGAACTAGAAATATGAAAGTATTTTGCTTTTGGAAGCCTTTGTTTTAATAAGTGAAAAATCATTAAAAACAATAACATATGATAAATCCTGTATATGTAGCTGTCAAGCTGCATGCACCTGCATCAGGTTATGAAAATGTAATTTAATTTCCTTCCTTACTAAAACAAATGAATTAAGACTGTGAGAACCTGTCCTCCAACTATACAGATGGTTGAACAACATTGTCTAGAGTCTTCATTACTAGTCAAAAGAGAACAAAATCAAACAGAAAAGCAATTCAATTTTAATATGAAATAATTACAAAATACAGTTCTCCTAATTGTCATTCTTATGATAGTTCAGTGTAGGCAAGCTAGTTACCTACTTGCACATTACTTCCTTATAAGAACTCTTTTTCCTCAGAAACAGTACCAATAGAAAAATGTGTCACTGTTTTAAGTAACTTGGACCACTAAAGAGTACACTGATGGAGGCAATAACCTTTAATCCCTAAGAAGGCACTGTTCTAATCACAAAGAATAATTTCTTTGTATGACTGTTCTGTATGTTGTGAATAGTCAAATATTATTAATTATATATTATTCAACATATTTTCTAATGCATGTAAGTAAGGATTGTGGAACAAGTGAAGACTTCTGTTGCATTTTTCAGATATTTATAGTTGCTCACTGTAACAAAATTATATTTAACCCTATTCCCCTTCAAAAGCGGCTGCAAAAGCCATCCAGGAGCTCTGCCTAGAGTTGTGCTACTAAAACTATCCTTCAAAAATCCCAACATTCTTATTTCCTACAAATGAGCCAACACAGCCAGACCATTTTAAGGGGCCAGACCATACTATTCAGGTGAATGTTTATATGAATTTTCCTGTGACATCGTAGCCAAAAGACATTTTCCACACCATAAACCTATACATGACTGTAACTGCCTTTGAAAGAAATTAAGAGTTAGATGCCACTATTGCTTCAAAACCAATAAATTATTACCTACCAACGTATGACAAAATCCCACACTTGCTAAGAACAACACAACTACGTGCCCATCATCATTACACTACTAAGTTTGTTGATGACATGTTGTGGCCACTTCGTGCCTACAACCATTATATCTGTCTGAGTAAAAGAGCACAAAAGGCATGGATACAATCATTTAATAACGACATAAGGACATACCCGACTAGTGAGTAGTATCTGATTTCCTCCACAATACAGAGCATCACGAAGAGCATTTACATCACTGTCTAGTTTGGACAACAGGAGAGACTGCTCCTGAGAAGACACTGCTAGCTGCTCTTGTGCTGTTACACAATCCTGATTTAATTTCTGAGCCATCTGTTCCAGGTTTTTGTATGTTTTAAACAGTTGTTTTTTGTTTTCTCCTTCCAAAAGCTGGTAGAGCCTGGAACAAATGAAGTTAGACACAAGCATTTTTAAGTTATTTCAGCATTCCTGGCATTATTAGTCAAGAGAAGATCTTTATGTTGAGAAGTTCAAGAAATACGTAGATATGGTACTAGAGAATACGGTCTAATGGACAATACTGGTGGTACGTGGATGGTTGGTTTAGATGATCTTAGAGGTCTTTTCCAACCTTAATAGTTATACGATTCTAAATTAGAATGTGGACCAGCAAAGTACAGAAATAGTGAGAGTACTGCTGATATAATGCTGCATCTCCCACTGATTCCATAATTCTATATGTATATAGGTCATGAGTGATCCACAAGACTCCAAAATATTCCAAATGGCAAGAAACAGCAGTGAAATATGTTCTTACTAACTGTGACTTTAATAACAAATGCCAACTCATTCAAGAGTATGACAACATATGCTTTTGCAAACTACTTTCCTACCCTTTAAGGATAGCAGTGATGAGAAAACGCCAGAATTCCATGGCCAGTGAGAAATAAAAAAAAACTTTATGAAATTTTAAAGCTTACTGTTTTTTATCTATGGAAAGACTTCTAAGGAATTCTACATTGGGTTATGAGTCATGCAAAAGACAACAATATTTCGCTATAACTAAACAGAACCATAACTTAACACTACATCAGGAACAGTCACTGATCTCACTGCTGCTAACTTGATCAGTTGCTACTGCCACCTCTGCATGTTAAAGTCTCCAGAATTTGGAGAATCATTGAGCCCAAATGAGGTATCAGAGTGCTTTTAGGGAAGAGAAGCACTATTTCAAAAGTAACTGATTTTATTTCATCTACTGCTCATAAATCATTCAGGGTTTACAACTCTGTCATGAGCAACAAGGCCTGCCTTTTTAAAGACTAAAAAAAGTGAATTAGCAGTCAGTAAGCACTGTTACTTAGTCACAAAGAAACTCAATAATAAAATGTTACAGTTTTTCAAAATAGACACAACGTGGGTAAAACGAATCCTACCTGATTCTGTCATTCATTGCTCAAGACTGAATTATCGCTTAATGTAATAGCTATTAAAAAAAACACTTCAACAGTTTAAAGAAGGGGTAAAAGCTTAATATCACCTGTAATTACAGAACACACCTAATGAAAAAGTTCAGTACCTCGAAGCAACCACAAGACAGTGCACACTCCTGCTGTACCTGAGATACAGGAAGACTGAATCACTTAGATGGTGAAAAAAATCCTATATGGGCAATAGGATGCAGATAGCAAGTCAGGCAGTACCAATGAGCTAAACACATTTCTTACATTCCAGGAGTTGTTCCTCTCCTCCATCACATACAGGGTTTCGTAGGCTGAGCAGATGAGGCCGTAGCTATTGCCTGGGATATTACTGCTACTAACAGCTCTCTGCACCTGCACTTCTTGAAAGCTTTTCCAGATGTCTGATTTTGCTAAACATTCGTTACATTCTCAATATTGCTTAGGAATGTTTTGGCAATGTTAACATCTCATATCTTGGAAGCCTCAATTCTGGGGAATTTCAAACATAATTAGGTATGGCAAGTAACTAATAACAACTGAGACAGTTTCACTTACCTACGTCTTTATCTTCCCAACTTAATTTCAAAAAAAAGTCAAAGTTCAGCAGTGACTTTAACACTTACCTACAAGAGAAATCATCGTTTGAACTAATAGCGTTCCTTGGCTTCTCAAGTTCAGTTTGCTTAGATAACACCTCTAGTCTCTGTTGCATCTCATTACTGCTCTGTTTCAGAGATTCTATCAAATTCTCAAGTTGACAGTGGATGTCTTTGTGTTTCTTCAATTCAATGTCATAGGCTAGCTGAATAAGTTCAAATGATGCTTTCTGTCTTATCAGATGGCTGCAGATCTCATCCTGTTTAGAAGTGAAATGGTCCTGCTGAGCAATCTCACGATCCAGGTCTGCCATTACCACTGGTGCAGTGAACATCTGTGCATGCTCTTTCAGAAGGGAAGGCAGATCTTTGTTATTTATTTCAGCTATCTGTTGCTTAATTGTCGAGATTTCATCATTTAAACTAGATATTTTGGCCTCGATGTCTTCTTGCTTTTCAATACCCTGCATAAAGCAAAACATATCAATCCCTTCACAGTTCCCTCAGATTTTTGTTCACGTTTCTTCATTCAGCTTCCCTAACGCATTTCTTCAGGTCACAGAAGAATCATGCGCTTGCATGAAAATCAAAGCATCATTAAAATTAAATGAGAACTCTGCAAGTGGCTTTACAGAGCTTCACAACATACAAGGCAAATACAGATTTAAGATGGTAGGTATCGTATATGTTTCAAGAAATAATTAAATCGTTTCACAGCTCTGCAGTAGAACAACTTCATTACAGAAAAATTGTAGGAGCTGTATTTTAGTTCACACCTAGATTTCAAACAGATCTGAAATCTCACATGCAAAAAAGTCTACATTCAGCCAGATGACTATCAATACTGCCCATCAGAACTAACCTTTTTCAAATGACTCTAATCAATCCAGCACTATATGCCTGTCCACAAACGAAAACATACCAACATAATGCCTCAAGTTAGCCTTCATGACTGCATAATAAGCTATTTTCTTCCTTCTGTTACAAATCCCTCACATTCTTAAATATCACATCTGCCCATCACTCGATGAGAGATCTGTGGGATTTCAACTACACAATTCATTACTTTGATACCTGAAACATATCAACACTATGTCTCCACATTATAAATTCCCAAGTCATTGAACTAAAACCTGGAGGTTTTTTCCTATAGGAAATATAAACAAGACTATATATAACGTTCACCCCCATATGCAAAATTTAAAGTTAATGTTTTGATTATTGTACAAACAATGGAGACAGTTACAACTTGAAATTGCAGAGTTTAACATAATTAGAAAGGTACAACCAAGAACCAGTTTTTTAATGAAACAAGCTCCAGAATGTAGAATTCAAGGTACTCTGCCATACTGAAAAAACTCCTAACCTAGCTCCTAGTCACTGGAGCTACTTCACAAGAATAAGACTAAAATCTCAATAAGCGCAATTCCACTATGTCAAAATAGTAGTACTAATAATTCAAAGCATGCCTGTCTCTGTTTCAAACTCCACAACATTATAAAGCCATTTGCCGCTTACCTTGCTCTTTGGGGATCGCAGCATGCTCTCTGCACACTCTATAGCTGAATTCAAGCTCTCTTCTTCAGCTTGCAATTCAATTAGCTGACGCTGAGCACAAATGTACGCTGCCTGGAGGCTGGCAATCTCCTGGCTCTTTCCACAAGCTTCAGTAGTCTCAGCACAAGTGACACGTTTGCTAATATCTGCAAGCTCAAAGTTGTCTTCGTGCAAATTTTCAGCCAATTCTGACATACCCTGATAAAAATACTTTTTTGCATACGAGGCAAGTGCTGCAGTGCAGCACTCTTCCTGAGACAAATACTTGTCCAAGGAAAGCTGGGAAAAAAACACTGGATGCAAACCTGATCCTTGTTCTGAAGCTGAAGCAGTGAAGAAAGAGGCCAAATTCTTAACTCTATCCACAAGGGAGAGCAGTTCGTTATTAAGCTTATTATTTGCTGCAGTGAACCGTTCCAGACCTTCTTTCACATCTTTCTGCGTTTCTTCCTCTTTGATTTTTAGTGTCTGTAACATGCTGCTGTTTTCAGAAATGATCATCTGAAGCTTATTATGCCGATGGATTGTAAGATTTTTCATTTTCTGAAGAGTTTGAAACTCATCCTCTAATTTCTTAAGTTCCTCCTCCTTCTCTTGGCTGCTGTTCCCTGAATCTTCTGGCTTACAGGTTTTAAGGACTTCAACCAATGCATTTCCTTCTAATACGGGCTTTCCAGACTCGAGAAGACTATTAAAATCTTGCAGTTCTTTTTCAGATAATACATGCTGCTCATTTACAGTTCCACAAAACCACTCCAGAAATGATTTGTCTTCTGAAGACTCAAACAGCCAGTCAAAATCCTCTCCATTGAGCTCATCGGCTTTTGGATATCCAATTTTCTTAAGAATTTCCACAAACTCCTTCCCACAGCTCATGATATTTTTGAAAGCAGAAAAGATTCAAATGGAAGATTTCTAGGGGATTATTCTAGTGTGGGCATTTTTGGTCATTTTAAGGGAATATTCAGTATTCTAACACAGAAGTGTCTGCACAGGAAAGTGAAAGTAGCAGATCACACCACAGAACTGAACGCTACCATGGGCTACAATTGTTAGTAAGACCAGGAAGCAATTTTTATTTCAGGGATGCCTTAAGGCATTCCTGTCCCGATCTGATAACCAAGACGTTTCTTGACAACAATTACATCCCAAATATTTACAAAAAATATATCGTTTTGCACAGCCAAGGTGACTTTAACACTAAAATCGAATTTCACCATGAATTCTGAACTAACAGACCCAAACAGATAGCGAGCACGTCGTTACCCTGCCGGAGCGTTTTACTTTGATCGCATCCCACACCCGAAATTTAAAAATCTTTTTAACTCCTTCAAAACGAAGGAAGGTCTCAGTCTACCCTAAAAATAAAGCTAGAAGACACCACACAAGAACTCAAACTCTCGTTTGTATCTTTTACTTCGGCAGCGAGCAGAATCTTGTCTTCTAAGGCTCCGTTCTTATATTTCCCTCTGCAAACAGAGCAAGAAGTCCTTTACCATACAAATGCCAAAGCAATGACAAGAAGATCACTCGGAGCAAGCACTCTGTGGTGCAACAGGGCACCAAAGGGCAGCGCTCAGCCCAACAGCCGCGATGGGACGCCGGGGGCCGCTTCCCCCAGGACGAGGAGCGGGCAGGGTTACTCACCACGGCACGGTGCCCTTAGAGGCGGGAGGGACGGGCCGCGGCACTGAGAGGCGCTCGGGCAGCCCTCCGCGAGGCGAGGGAGCGGCGGCGGGCCGTGAGGAGAAGCGGGAGGGGCGGACGGCCGTTATGGCGCCAACGGTCAAAACGCCCGCCGCGCGCCGCTCTCGCGCAGCCTCCCTCCACAGGAGCCCACTGCGCACGCGCGCCTCTCCTCCCCGCGAGCCGCCAGCCTGTCGAAGAGGCGCGTGCGCGCTGCGGCGCTCCTGCGGGGCGGGCCTGGGCGGGACTTGGCCAGAAGCCGCCGTGACGTCATGTGGGCGGGCTGCCCGCGCGCCGCGGCCGTTGGGCGCCCGCTGTGGGGTTCTGTCAGCGCGGGCGGCGCGCTCGGCTCTCGTTGTGGCCGCTCGTGAGCAGCCCTGTGCCGCAGCCTGTGGCTTTCCTGCTATCTTCCAGCATAAAAGGAGGGCAGCGGTGTCTGCCATTTAACACGGCTCGGTGCCGAGCAAGCCATCGGCACCAGACTGCGGTGTTCGGTGCGCTGCCTGAAGCTGAGCAGTGCGGAGGAGGGCCTGGCGTTTGCCTGTTGAGGCTTCGTGTTTGCAGTGGGATTGGCCTGTGAAGCTGCTCTCAGAAAACAAACAAACAAAAACCCTGCAACTAAATCTTTATACTTTTGTAGTGTTTTAAATAGGGAAAATGATACTGAGGCAGGTGGTGATGTGAATATGCAGTAAGTGCTGGGCAGAGAACACTGGGAATGCCTGGCTGGGTCAGCAGCACTGCTGACAGGTGCTTTGTGGCAGCAGAGGATTGCTCAGCACAGACCTGGCCACCTATAAAGCCCATAGGCACTGTGTTGGTGCTTTGCCCATGCCTGCTGCTTTCATTTCTTCATGCTCTTGATGACCACCAATTTGTCTAATCCCTTTTTGAACCTGATGCCATCCAAAGCTTTGCAGGACAATGGATGCTAGAACTTCACTAGCTGCTGCTTTAAAAATACACTTTCTTTGGTGTTTTTTTTTTAAACTTTTGCCTCCTTCATTTCATCAAATGACCATTGGCTCTAGCACTGCAGGATTTGGTGAACACCAGCTCTGCATTTACCTTGCCTCTCGTCTTCCTAAAAATTGAGAAATCACAAGTAAATATCCCATCAGCTTTGTCCTCTGCAATGTAAAGAATAGCAAAATTTGACCTTTGCAAGCAAGTCGTTGATTACTTCAGTTGTCTTTTTTCTGCACCTTCTGCACATTGTTGCTGTGCATTTCTTCATAGGATCATAGCATGGCTTGGTTTGGAAGGGACCTCAAAGCCCATCCAGCCCTAGCCCCCTGCTGTGGGCTGGTTGCCCCCACCACATCAGGCTGCCCAGGACCCCATCCAACTTGGCCTTGAGCACATCCAGGGATGGGGCACCCACAGCTGGGCAGCCTGTGCCAGGGCATCACCACTATCTGAGCGAAAAGAATTCCTCCTGACGTGTAATCTAAATCTCTCCTCTTTTAGTATAAAACCATTCCCCCTTGTCCTGTCACTATCAACCTGTGTAAAAAGTTGATTTTCCTCCTGCAAATGTTGTTTTCCCCTCTCATTTCTTGAGATGAAGAGACAAGATGCACAACAGGCCTTAGGGCATGGATGCGCCAAGGGATTTTGTGGCAGCAAAACCCCACCTTCTGCTGTGGTTCCAGTGCAGTTCCTCATGATGCTTGCTTTTCTTGGCTTTTTGGCTCACACTGCCTGTTGAGGCAACAAACATCTCTTAGCAATGATTGCAGGACCTCTTATGAGGGCTTTTTCTGAGTTGAGAATCAAGTAAAGTTTTTACTAACAATTGGAGCACCTTTTGTTAGACAATCCTTAAATTTAGCCGCCTTTATTTCCTGTTTATGTTTCACATGCCATGTTTTTCTGGTCTTTCCTATTTGCCTCACCGTAGCCTCCTTAACTCTCTCACTGAGTCATGCTGGAGGGTTTGAAACAGCGTTTTCTATTTGTGTCAGGCATTTTACCTAGACTTCTAGTGCAAGATTTTTAAGCCTTCTTGGTGCCTCTAGGCTACTTCCTTTTGTACTGCTTTTTAGGTGGTTGCAGGGTTGGGTTTTTTTTTTTTGGCAATTTCTTCCCCATTTTTACATAGTTTGTTTTCTTAAAATTCAGCATTTGTTTGCTTTATTTGCCTTGCTCTCTGTTGTTACACCATGCAGCTTAATTATGTTGTGGTTGACATCAGAGAGCACCTCTCCCACTAATAGCTCTCAAATCAGATCCTTCTGAAGACTAAATTCAGAGCTGTGTTTTTCCCTGTGGCTTCCAGGTCCAGTTATTCTAGAAATAAGTCGCTTAGTGCATCCAGAAATTCTATCTCTACATTTCACCCTGGTGAGGCACTGACCCAGTCTGTATGTGGGTGGTTGAGCCCTCCCACTACATGTCCTAAATGTGCAGCTCCTCTAATCTCACTTAATGCAGCTGTTGAAATGAATCAATGCGGGGAAATGAGCAACCTCTCAGCACAGCTAAGGCTGATTTGCACGAGGTTTTCAAGATCAAAATCAGCACCTGAATCGCCTGCAAAGTGCAATATGGTAATTTGTAGCTGAGTGTGACCTGTGCAGGACACATTTGTGCATTAAGCCCTGACCTGGCAGCGATGGGTAAAAAGAGCTGTAGAGATGAATTCTTTACCATCAGATTACAGCTTGATATGCAGGTGCAATTAGGCTAGCTGAAGTTTTCATATTGTCTTACACATAGAGTGTGTTGTGTCTTTCTGATGGGGAAGGAGCAAAAGCATTCACTAGAATACTTCAAGAGACAGTGCTGTTTCAGTTTAGTTACTTGCACTAAAATGGTCCTATGGCTGTATTTTGGAGGCTCATGCTTCACTGTTAAATCTGTTCAATTATATACATGTCACTGTTTCTCATACAAAAATATGTGAGCAAAAGCAAATTTTGTATTTTTTTCATCTAGAAACCTTTCTAAAATTTCTCTGACCTGAGAGCAATCAAGGTCTGTAATTGAAGGCCACATCCTAGCAGTAAGAAGATAGATACATCTGAAAGAAGAGGATTTCATACAGTTCCTGGACTTCTGCAGCTACAACTTCAGATCCCTGTGTGAGCAGCTTCTCTCTTTACTTCCTCCCTCGACTCAAGCACTCCCTCCTGTCCTTACACAAAACATCCATCTGCATCTGCTTAGCTGGGCGACCAGGAACAGTAACTCCAATACTGAGCTGGTCTGGTGCAGCACAGGTGCTGAGCAGCAGCCACCTTGTGGAACAGTTAGTTCAGTCATGCCAGCCTTCGAGCTCAGGAAACAATTTGGTTCTCTTTCTACCCAGACATGAAATTTTCATGGAAGTTTTCACCGCTGATTATCATTGCAGCCTCCATCCTATCTCCGCTTTGTCAAATTTGGTCAAAATTTGCCTGAAGGTTCAAAAGTTATCAAGGAAAGAGGAGGGGAACAGATGGATGAAAGAGGAATTGACAGACAGCATGATCTCATAATCCCTGCTGGCATAGGAATTCAGGCTAGAATTGAAATATTTTAGGTCAGAACACTGTGCACTTAAACTTCTCATTTTGAAAGAACAAGCCTCTAATGTGAAACAAATTTTCATTTGTTAGACCATACACTGGCTTTTAGGGGCAGAGATTAAACAACAGCCTTCCCCTACAAACATGTTACAATCACATCTTTGACATTTCTTACAGTCCTTTTTCCCATCCAGCCACAGCCCCATATGCTTCAGTGTTTCCTTCTGCAGCTCCTTACGGGTCAAGAATGTTTTTCTCTGATTCATTTTTTTCTCAGTTGTGTTCAGTCAAAACATAATTAAAGGCTTACCTTACCCTTTTTTTCCATTCCAGGAGCAGTTGTTTTGCATCTGTGTCCGAGCACCAGAGAGGCTCTTAGATAGCGTGTTGTATTTACAAGGCATTTTATGGTGGATTCCAGCAGATTAAGACAGAGACTTTTCTGGAAGGATGTCTGCAAGCTCTGCACTATCCCACCCATGCCATGTTGCATTTGTTTCACTGTAAAACATGATGTAGTTGTGTCTGGTGCTCACTGAGAAGCTATCAATTACCCACTGGCCCAGGCTGTAAAACACATCATATAGGCATCACAGCTGGTGAATATAAACCCTCCCACTGAGATACATCTGTCGTGAAGAACTCACATAAAAGTATTTTGCTTATTATGGTTTTAGGTTTGGGGTTTGGTTTGGTTTTGTTAAATAACAGTGAAGATGTGGAAATAAGTTTTTAGGTGGTGTAACAGTGTGGAAACTTTTTCATTTTACATCATGCAGGTTTTTAGCCAGTAGCAGCAGGATTTTAGAGGGACCCAATGCAGATTGCAGGAGTGCCAGGCACTCTTTGGAAGCACTCTGTTAAAAGAAGATCATTGCTTTAAGCAAACTTATGCTCTGAATTAAGCACAGCTTTTGAAGTGCTGTGTGAACTGTTATGATAATAAAGCCAGAATACAGAAATTTGGCACCAGCTCGCTCGCTCTCACAGGCACCTGTATTGTCTCTGTGGAGGAACAGATTTCATTCCGAAACCTCGTGTTCCCAGAAAAGCAGGTCACAGTGATTAGCTTTCTTCAGCTTTATTGGATACGATGCCATAAATAAAAAAAAGCACCTATACAATTGGACTGCTGATGTATTTAGGCATACAATGCACAAAGTTATTCTTTTCTAAAAAAAACTTATTTGTTTACTCTTCTGGCCCTGTTTTGGATTAAAAGTCCAGCAGGATGGGAAAGCACCAGCCTGCTCCTGCCACCACCTCGCGCTGCTCTGCCTCTGCCATCGTGTTCCAGCTCCTGCACATCAGGGCAGTGGCTGCACTGCACAGCAGCGGCACAAAGGAACAGGATCTTTTGGAGGCTTACAGAGAGCTGCTCTCTCAGCCTGGGGAGCTGACACTTTTGTGAACAAAAGGAAATGGACCCCATACCAGTAGCAAACAAACCAGTCCTTTCTGGCACCACTAATTCCAGCCCTCCATTCCTTGCCTGTCCACCCATCGTAATCATACCATTCTTGCCATGCTGAGGTCCATGAAAGCACCAGGACGTTCACAATTTCTGGATGTCTAATAACAGTAATAACTGAAAACTTGCCACTGAAACTACTTTAAACAACCTCTTTTAGAGCAAGGTGATGGCCATCATGATTTTAGTTATAATTTAAGGCTTTTTTTCCATTTAAATTGGCTGCAGAAAAAAAAACCCAAACCATTTTCTTACTGATAGTCAAGCTTCTGAACTTATTAAATTTCCATCATTTGCAAAATGGGGAAACTTACTTTTCTTATAAACAGCTCACAAGGCATTACAAATGTCGTGAAAGAAACTGCACAGGTCTTAAACAGTGCAAGGTCATTAAAATGTGCTGCAACATCACTCAGAATGCTGTTCCCCATGCAGTTCTGCCTTGCACACAGAATGACACACTGCCAAAAAGTTTGCTGCCCCTCTCTTCCTGTTGCAGATTTCAGCAGCACACTGGGTGCCTTTGGCTCTATTGTAGGGGCACTTTCAAAGAAAGCTTTGCTAAAAAGATGGTGTCCTTTGGCATGAGTCTTTTCAGTGATTCAGTGGCTCAGCTTCCTGACAATCTACATGCCATGATTTCAGACTAAAACTCCCATTTCTATATTTTTAAGAAATCTGAATTTACAGCACAACACTGATGACAAATTGAAACAAAAGAATGTCTCACGCTGCACTTAAAAATACAACAACACCATCTGCAAAAGCATTTCAGTTCTGTCCTCTCATCTCTCCCAGTAACAAACTGAAATGCACACCTTCGTCTGGCTGTGAATTTCCCATTCAGCACAGCACACAGGCAGAACCTGCAGGTTGCCTCGTACACTTTTTTTCTACCCTGTACAGAGCCAGAGTGATTTCAAGTACAATTATTTTGAACATACACTAATGCATTTCAATTTGCACTTTGTTTTACAGGCTGGTTTGTCTTCAGAAATTTAATAGTGGAAATTTATACGGCACCCATGGTTATAACAAATAACGTTAATGACTGTTAGGGTTACATTGGGCCAACATATGTAAAAGAAATTTAATTTAAATTGCACTCCAGCCTGAATGCCATAGGATTAATTTGAATTGCTAAAACTCCATGAGCTCCTCATTAAGTAGTCATTAAAGCTATATGAAAAGATTTGCAAAGAGAAGAAACGCTGCATGCAAATAGAGACGACAATTTAAAAAGAAAAAAATGAAACAACAAAAAGGTATAAAAAATTTGTATTTATATTCTCACAAAATAACAATACAACACAACATTCCATGCTACAGAATGTAGTGAGTAGCACACAGGTGTGCATGCAGAACCTTTACAATGTGGAACGTCAGGAAAGAAGGGGACAGACTCTTTAGCAGTGTCTGTGGTAACAGAACAAGGGGAAATAGCTTCAAGCTTAAAGAGGGGAGATTTAGGTTGGATAAAAGGAAGAAGTCTTTTACAGTGAGGGTGCTGAGGCTCTGGCACAGGTTTCCTAGTGATGTGGCTGATGCCCCGTCCCTGGAGACTTTCAAGATGAGGTTGGACCAGGCCCTGGGCAACCTGATGTAGC
This sequence comes from Phasianus colchicus, assembly GCF_987193195.1. Classification (NCBI taxonomy): domain Eukaryota; kingdom Metazoa; phylum Chordata; class Aves; order Galliformes; family Phasianidae; genus Phasianus; species Phasianus colchicus. The sequence continues at coordinate 64,246,067 of NC_143439.1, read as the reverse complement.
TGTGCATGGCCCTGCTCATTGCAGGGGAGTTGGACTAGATGGCCTTCAGAGGTCCCTTCCAACTCTAAGGATTCTATGATTCTATGATTTGGAGTGGATTTTCCTCTACTGCAGTCTTTTGCTGGGATTTACAATAGCTGACATAGAAAGAAGGGCCAAGATGACCAAATTCTCACATATTCTGTTCAGTATTTTCCCTCCATTGCAATTCTAGGTAGTAACGTAATACTTGGATGTTTCTTTGGCAGCTGCCAATTAGCAGTACTACATTTAGTTGGTCACTTTGGCAATTTGGCTCATTTTGCTTCTGGTGAAACTTCATTTGGTTTCTGATGTGTTCATCCCATACGTATTTGTGAGGAGTACAGATCTTTAAGAGCATCTAAAGGCATTCAGTTCTCCTTCCCCCAATGCTGGGATGTGCAATTTAGTGGCTGGAACAGCCACCTCGTTCTTGCTCTTATCATGTACAAAACCAATGGCCTGCAGCAGTAACACAAACTAACAGCTTTTTAAGAGTAAAATTACAATTCCTAGGTTAAAAGCTGTGACATTCGTTTCCACAGTGCTCATCTGCAGGGACAAAACCACTCACAGGTAGTCACCACTGAGCGAGGATGGTGGCAACATGGTGCAATAATCACCTCTCCGGGGAGCGGGGAGCGGAGGCTGCAGTAAAGGCCTCCAAGAAAAGCAGAATGACGCCCTTGGGCACCACGTG